>NC_139936.1:13566486-13579758 GCF_963514095.1 Eutrigla gurnardus | reverse complement strand
CCAATCATTAGTGAACTGACACTGAAAAAATACAACCCACAGAAACCCATTTCTACTACAGAGGAAATGAGTTCATAGACCTGAACACACCACTTTGTAAAGAAGGGTCAGAAACGAGAGAGAAAGCGAGAGAGTGATGGAATGAATGAGGAGACAACAGAGTGAATGAAGGAGCAGAGAATAATGTGGAAGGTGAAACCATACGAGCGCCTACCTGAGCGATGGTACCTGGCTGCGCTGTGGCTGCAGTGAGGCAGGCAGCTTGGCCGAGAGAGTCGCCTCCTAGCCTCTACAGAAAGAGCGGCCATCACGGCTCCCATAATGCAAGTGAACTACCACAACAACACGGCAACTAACTCTGGCTAACAGGCTGCTCTGAAATACGTTGAATACCGCCGGAGTTCCCTGGATTAGGTCAAATCTAACAAACAAGATCCAGACTTAAAAATACTTTAATAGCTGCGAACACTCAAGTCATGGGCGATCAATGCCAATGGAGTGAGCTGAGCTGCAAAATTTGAACTCTGGCTGTAAGAATCAGCTTGAAAGTCTGACTCTCATGTGCCCAAAAAAAGGCGAGAGTTTTTCAGTTTGCGTACACGTGCCTTTCGTCAGAGGCCACATTAGAAAATCTGTTTGAGTTTGTGACACCACGTCACAGTGTGAAGAGAGAGATGAAAAAACAGGACGGCATCAAACATCGCTGCAGAGCTCCTGACCTTTCACATCACACAATGCTTTTTTTTTTTTTTTTTATCTCTGTCAGTCTCCCTTCTCCTCGTCTGATCGAGCTCCACACAGAAGCAGGATTATAACTCCTACATCACACTCTCTTTGTTAACTAACAAGCAGGCCATCACTAACTCATTGTGGACATTTAACTCATTTGACAGCTAGTCTAATATTGTGAATCCAGTTTCTTCTAATTCATTATCTCAATAGCTTTAGTCTACATCTTGTACCTCATTTGTTTCTGTCTTCTCGGTTTCACATTTGCCAAAACAGCCAACTGCTGTCCTCGTATTTTTGAAGTTGGTTGAGCTAACTTATTTGTTTTCATTTTTTAATAAGAAAGGTCAAATAACCTTCTAATAAGCATTATCTCCTTTCCTTTGGTAAAGTATGGTTCAGATGATCCTCTAAAAGGAAGCACCTTTCCTTAGCATTTTTATAAGTCAAACAGCTCTTATCATGGCTGACACTGATACGCTTCGCCTTTCCCTGTATCTGTGTCCAGTCACCTGCTGCTACTGCGTTACTCCTGTGTTCATGTTGATGAGGTTTACGTTTTAATCATTAAAGCTTGCATTTGCTTTGGTTACACCTGCCTGCCTCCTTTTGCATTTGGATCCCTTTGTCTGCTCAACAACCATGACATCCAATTGTTCCCTTTCAGTTTTGCAACAATTTTGCCATTAAAGCTTACTTTTTGTTTAATTTTACCTGCCTTCCTCCATGTTTGCATTTGGTTACTTTTTCATAGTCTACAACCGTGACAGGTATCTTATCTAACTCTCAGGAAGAAAGCAACTATTTCCTTGAATACAGAACAATACCTTTAAGAAACCACAATAATGTTGACTGCATTACTGTAAAAAATGTCTTTCATTGTCACTGCGTCTGCAGTGTATACCACTCATGTGGACACACTGCTTCAGTTTATGACGAATGGAAGATAATGGAGTCTGTTTTTATTTCCCACAGATCCACAACTTGTATTTACAGTAAATCCTTAAATAGCAGGGTTGACACATAGCAACATATAACGTAATACGACTATATACTATTTATTATATATGTTGTTTGCATTATATTGTCTATTGATTGCTGTGTTTGTTCTGCTGGCTGCAAAACAAATTGGCCCTCAGGGATAATAAAGCCTCCAATGCACAACACTCCACAGCAGCTGGGTAATACCCCATCCATCCACCAGAGAGCGCTGGACACCAAACAACACACAGCAGAGCAGAGGCTGACGTCCATTGAGTAACACAATCAGAGAGGAAAGACAGGAAAAGAAACAGGAGAGAATGGATCAAATTATTTAGACTATTTCAAGATCACATATGAGCTTACTCAGCTTCTGTGTGGTTTGTCAAATCATCAGTTTCTGCATTTCACAGGGAAATTATTCATGTGGAACAACCAATACATTGACAAGAAGCCACAAATAAATATAATATGAAAAGATGGCAGCAAGAGCTCGCCTGTTGTTCTCTGTAAATCTTTGAAAATCTGCATGGTGAGTGCATGTATTTGTTAATGCAAAGCACTTACAGAGCGAGCTGATCAAACAGTGAGCCTGCAGGAGTCCAAACACACTTTATGTAGCTGAGTATACCCAGCATGGCTTCTTTGCACTCGCATCTTCCCTAATAATTGGCTCAAGGGACTGAAGAGGAAACCTTTTTACAAACTTGGTAAACAACACCACAGAAATCTGAATATGCTGTATGGCCTCTGCACTATAACATCCAATAAGATGTGTGAAAATATAACAAAGATGGCAGCGCTTCCAGTATTTAACCACTCCTGCTATCTCTGACCTTCAACAGCTTGAAATGTTCAAATTAAATCAAACTCAGGCTCACTTTCATATGAGATAGTCTCCTTTTCATGAAGCCACCTCAGCCCGGTAGGTTCAAGGCCAATAGCTGTGTAATTAAATCTTAATCAAAGATGGGGTTTTTTTCTCCTCTCCTTGCTATTTGCCCTGGTTTTTGATTTATTCCTCTCATTCATCTTTACACAAAAGCCAAATATCTCTTTTTTCTCTCCCTCCAACATTCACCAAAGGAAGAATTGGGTTGCAATAATGGCTCAGAGGAGACCTGAGCCGCTACAGGATCCCACCATGGAGACTCAACCTGGGAACTGTTGAGAGGAGCCCACAATGACAAGACGTAAAATAACGAGGGCTGTTTTTACTCTGCAGACAACATTCACCATCAAGTCTCTAAAGAGGACGTCTAACCACTGCATCCAGAGGTCTCCTCACCTGTCTGCACAGACTTCAGGAGAATCTGGGGCAGAGGAAACACCAGGGGACCACAGACAGAATGGGACTGATGATCAGCATTTAAGTGAAGACATGAATGAGTGTGAATGAGGAGAAAACAGAGGGAATGCAGAGAGAGAAGATATTGAGTGCTGATTCAGAGGACAGACTTCCATTTAATCAATCAGGACCGGAAGGAGGCTCACTCAAGAAGGACAGAGTGGGGAATAGATGAACAGAACAGTAATAAAATGAAAATATTATGTTGGAAAAGGTGATCAGAGCCAAAGGAAATCATTTTATATATATATATAGCACCTCGTGAATATGCAGCCAAACACAGCTTCTTAACATGCTTTGGTTAATTCGTTTAAGGCACCGCAAGCAAAATGATCCATTCAGTCATAATCTGTCAGACATAGATGTATATTCCATAAATGTCATTTTTTTTGGCATGGATGTCATTTTGTGGCAGATTTTCTGATCACTGTGTATGAATTAATGTTAAATATCAAAGGTGATTTTTTGGTGTTTATAGAACATGTACCACATTGCTACATGAATAAATGTAATGGACAGGCTACATACAAATGGACCTATCCTTTATGGTTATTACGGTTATTATGTAAAGTAATGATCTTGCGAGGAAACCATTAGCTTCTGTTGAATCAGAATCAAAATTGCTTTGAACTATGAATGAAATGGTTTGAGTGAGTTAATATATTTTACAGACATGCAATAGAGTTCCTATTAAACAAAGGGATATAGAAAGTCCAGTAAATGCACTTAGCTACTTATCAGCACGGATTCAGCATTCAATGAACACTTTGTCAGTAAACAGCGATGAATACATCTTAAACAGACATTTTCTTGAAACGATCTACAACCAACACCAGTAAATTAACATAAATTAACACAATCTTGTCATTTGAACACGTTTCCTATCAATAACATTTAACTTGAGTTTTAAGAAGCAGGAAGAAGAACCCGTGTCAGAGTAAATGAGCAGAAATACCTTGAACTAGCGTCCCGGTGATGAAGCCAAAGAAGCAGCGCAGCACCTTAGTGATCTCCTTCTCACACTCTGCCTTGCATGAATTCATCCTCTAAACCTGGACCACCTGGACCACCAGCACCAAAGAGTGTAAAGACAACAGGGAAAATATAGGGAGGGGGGCTTGCAGGATAAAACCAGTCAAAATGCCCCAAAAGAAGAAAGACAAACACTCTGTGTTCAGTCACTAAATTGAACAAACGCGCAAACTAACAAAACTTGCAGAACTTGAAGAAGTAAACCGGTGCTGCAGTTTGCTTAAAGGTGACGTTAACTCCCCCCTCCTCCTCCTACTCTTCGTCTTCTCTTTCTCTTGTTTCTTTCCTCTACCATTGACGTCTCAAGAGGAAGTGAACTGAATGGCATGATGTCTGGTCCATCCTGAAGCTCCGGTCGCCGTCGTTTCATATGACCAACTCTGACAAACCACAACAAACAAACACTGACACCGGTTCACGCTCCTCCTGTTTCACCCTGCGTTAGCGCTGCACGGTCATCCGGAGACGCCGAAGTTCCTCTCACTTTCTCTGACGGACAGAAGTCGTAGCAGCTGGTGCAGACATATAAACCAGTTCAGTGAAATAAACCTAATCTCACTTCCCCTCCCACCCTCCTTTGTCTCTCCTCCACATCTAATCCGACTCATATTACACTTTTCATATCACATTCATTTCGCTGCTCTTCTTCTCTCACTGACCTCATTATCGGACTCTTCTTCTGTGGTGTGGGAGCTACTTTTAAATCAGAGCTTGAGAACAGATCGTACAAGAATGGGGCTGTATGTTTGACGGCTTCTGGGTTGGAAGGGAAACCATTAATTAGTGCTGAATGAGTTGATTATTTATGACAGCTATTATTGAAGTTATTTGATTATCTAAATAAAATTGGTCTACTGGTTCCACCGTCTATAATGTAAAGACTTTGGGGTATGAAGATGTCACCTGGGGGTCGGCGACGAAGATTTAAAAAGTAGAACGAGTTATTGAAATTCCCACCGGGCGTTTCTGACATATCAGATTTCATTTATCTGTTAAATAATGTTTATTTAGGTCACTTTAGTCTCCCTGAATGATTGTCTAAATGCTTTTTCACTGCCGGAATTTCTCCTTCTCTTCCTCCTCCTCCTCCCTAAAAGCACTCATAGGTGAAGTGATTGCTCAGTGGTTAGGGGCACTGACCATGACCTACGTACCCATTTTGAATCCGACTTTGTTGCATGTGATTTTCTATTTCTCTCTCAGCATGTTATTTCATCTCTCTACTGTGTTAAATGCCACCAAAAATGATGACTCTCAAAATTAACAAACAATGATGGGTCATTTGTATGTAGTTAAAGAATGTAAGGTCATAAACCCCCCAAAACAGTGAGGACAAACTGTAACACCTGTGTTCTCAGCTTTGCATACAAATAAATTAATTAATTGGAAAAATAATTGACTGATTACTTGATTATGAATTAATTATAAGTTGCACAGCAGGACAGAATAACATCCATGTATGGCCTGACCTGTAGACTTCTCTTATTGACACCAGCATTAAGCTCGCTGTCTGCAGCTCTCCACGTCCAAACTAAACCACAGCAGCAGCTTCGACGACACCACCAACACCAGCCCACCTTAGCTCTCTCTGATACGTGTCTCCATCTCTCAGCTGCTATTTTTAGCTGCTGGCCATTACCGGAGTGAGGGCTTGCCCACCGATAATAGTGATAATTCTCTTCCCTCGGCACCGCTGAGATGAAACAGATCGCATCACAGCCCTGCTTTTCTCTCTCTCTATAACGGTTGTAAACCATCGTTTTTTTACTTACTGTGCTCCTGTTTCACCTGAGAACTCTTCTATTGATTCTGCAACCAAAGAAAACTGGAGAATCTGTTAAAGACTGATGATATTAATCAGCAAATGTGCATTCAAATGACATACGGCGCTAAAATACCGCAACAATGTAACAAAGTTCTGTACTAAAGAACAAATTTGACGTATTTGTACTTCTATTGAGTATTAATATGTTATGCTACTTCCTGCTTCTACTCCACTACATCTCAGATAAATCATTTTTACTCCACTACATTTGTCTGACAGTTTCAGACACTTTACATATTGCAATACCATGTATCTTTAAATGTGTTGATTTCAAACCAATTGAATAATGAAATGATCCTTCGTGGGTTGAGAGAATTATCCTACTTCTTAAGTGAAATTAAGTATGTAGAAAGCCTCTTGGATCAGCTGAAAAATGTATGTATATGAAAATAGGGCTGGTTTTCCGAGCTCATTAAAAGTTAGAGACACGTGGTTCTCACGGGACAAATTAGCACAACCAGGACTGGATGTACAATGTACAAAGTAATGCATCTTAAAAAAAATCTGCAGAATGAGTACTTAACTTAGTGTACATGTTTCTGTTAATACTGACAAACCTTTGCTTAAGTTAGGTTTTCAATGGAGGACTTTTACTTGTAGTAGAGTATTTTCAGTGTGACATTAGTACTTTTACTTCAGTAAGGATCTGAATACTTTCTTCCACCACTGCTAACACTGAGCACATGTATTTCAAGGAAATCCATCCATCCATCGTCAACCGCTTTATCCCGTATTCAGTGTCGCGGGGGGGCTGGGGGCTGATCCCAGCTGACATTGGGCGAAGGCAGGGTTCACCTGGACAGGACGCCATTGATGCTCACATTCACACCTACGATCAATTTTTTAGAGTCATCAATGAACCTATCCCCATCCTGCATGTCTTTGGACTGTGGGAGGAACCCGGAGAGAATCCATGCTTACACGGGGAGAACATGCAAACTCCACACAGATGTGTTTGTGCTCTCACATTTCAGTGACCTGCTACATTACCATTACATAGCAAATTAGGCTGAGCTGACCTCATGCAGATGAGTCACAATCCACCTCGTTCTTTGACATTTGCAGGATTTGGGCGGTGTTCTGGAAACCGCAGCCAGCGAACGTGCACTTCTGGCGTCAGGGGAGGACAGACACATTTGAATATTGTGTTTACAAACAGTAAGCGTTTATTCCTGCATATTATGCCTTTAATTAAAACTCACTGGAGCCCGAGGTGATGTGTGCTTTTTCATTCATGGTCTTTAAACCCTTAAAAACTGTTTTAAGATCCACACAGTGTCTGTTTTTATGTTAAGAGGAGAATACAGCAGGTGGGGAAAGCAAACAGGAGCTAGGGATGAAAGCAAGAGGCAGAAATGAGATAACGGAGAAAGGAAAATGATTAGAGAGGTGAAAGAGAAGGCAGCAAGGAACATGTAGATACAGAAAAGTACACTAGGAGGCAATGAAGGTAAGAAAGAGGCAGGGGAGGACTGATAATAAGTAGGGAAGGAAACAAGGAGTTAGTGAGGGAAAAGAAGAGGAGCGAATGGGGAGAAATAGGTAGTGAAGAAGACAAAGATAAGTATAGAAGGAAACAAGTAGAAAGTAAAGTACAAGAGATGGGGTATAGATGGACAGGGGGAAGTAGGAAAGGAGACAACTGAAGGAAAGCAAGGAGCAGGGAAGGTCAGAGACAATTTGATAGAAAGGTTAGAAAGAAGTAAGAAAGGAAACTATGAGGTTAATAATGAGGAAAATCGAGAAAAATACAAAGAGGAAAGGGGACAAGTAGAAAAGAAAGGAAGATCAGAAAGGACAAGATGAAGTAGGGAAGGGGACGAGTAGGTAGAAAAGAAAAGGAGAGGAGGCATAGATGGAAAGAGTCAGAAAGTAGAGGGAGGCAAGGAAGGGAAGGGGAGGGCAGAAAAGCACAAGAAAAATAGGGAAGGAGACACGGAGGTCATGAAGTTCACGAGGAAGAAGGAAAGGAACGTTTCTGAAACAAACCTCTCAACGGAAACTAAAACATGTTTTGTGTCAAAAGCAGTGACTCATCACTAAAATTATGAGAAGAAACTGATATAAAAGCTGATGATAACTGCAACGTCTGTGGCTCGAAATTGGACTTTATAGCTGAGAGCTTTGAAGATAGCCTACACTTCAAAACACTACATACACTCCCTGCAGGCGAGAGGATAATGGTGCATGATTACAGCTGAACCACTGGGTGGAGCACTGAGACTAAGTCCATGAACAAACAGGGACTGGATATTGGATCCAGTAAGGTCAGGGAAAATATCAATCCGAGCACATATGTGTTCGTAGAAACAAAGGCCGTTAAAGAGAGGCAGAGATGAGGAGACGGGATGTATCAAACTATTTCAGGTCTGTGTAGAGAACATTAATGGTGAACTGAGGGCGCAGGGACATTTGATAAATGAGCGTATGCAACTGAATGATTTCTGGGTATTTGACCCTGAGGTCACTGAATGGGGACAATGAGTCCACAGGGACCTGAGGAGGCCAGGCGAGGTCCATCCAGCTGATTCAGCGATCTATTCCACCACTTCACGCTGGCTGAGCATCCACCACACCATCGGTCTCACCAACACATCACTTGAAATTGGTTTCTCCCCTCTCACTCACCTTTGTCTTGTGGTTGTGTGCTGGAAATGATCCATTTAACCAAGCAGCACCTCATCAGAGCTTTCCGAGAGAACCGCGGCTTCTGCCACTTCCCAGAATCCTTCACTCTGCCCGGCGCGGGCTCGACGCCGTTCGCATCGCCCAGCAGGCTGCCATCGACCACCTTGCCATCCACCTGGAGGACGGGGCAGGATGGGAGGGAGGGAGGGAGGGAGGGAGAGAGTTCAGGTCGATATGGAAATGAAATAAACCAGACTGAGATCTTTAAATTAAACAGGAGATTATGTGTGTGCCTGGAAAATATGATTAGCCTCTGATCTGGAGGTGTTTCAGGAACACTTTAAAGCGGTTCAACAAGAGTTCAGCTCAGCACATCTAATGAGACTTCATGAGTTTTTTACTACCTGACTTTTCCTTGGCTATAGCTCCACTTCCTAAATGTAATTTGGTGCATTAAACTGCCAGGACGGCGTTTAAAGGATCGGAGGTCAGTTGGAGAGACACACAAAAGTTCAATATGATTTATATACGATCTCTTTCAATTTTGGTCTCCACCAACTCATATCTGGCTCTTTAGCTGCTAAATCATTCACTATATTCACTAGATAATCACTAATTTGCCGTTTGTGCTGAGCAGGTAGTGTACAGGTGTATCAGAGTCTTTCATTGAAAACAGCTGCCTGCTGATGAGAGCCATGGGAGTGAATCAAAACAGTAAGGTTGTGGGCCGAGAACCAACTCTATGAGCTGAAAGAGGCTGAAAGAGGCCAGAACTCACCAAACACCTGTAATTTAAATAGGTAAACTGTAGCCATTTTAATGAATGGAAAAATATTGATTGTGTTTATTGGTTTGTTTTAGATTGCATTTATAATAGATCCAGTGTTTAGCAAGCACTAAATATGTAATAAATGGTAACATGATGGGAACTTTAGTGGATACAAGTGAGAAATAATAAACTACTTTGACTAATTTACTCCTTTTAACTGCTCTGTTTTGATCATTTAGATTTTCCTAATGTCTTCCTTTTAATTTATATTAAAAAAATCAGCCAATCATTTTGCTTGCTTTGACATCAGCTTTCTAAGAAAGCTTTAATATTTCTGAGTTAAGCAACCTCACATCTCGAAATATCTTTCCTTCAAGCTAAATTTCAGATGAATTAAAAGCCTGTTTCTGTTCATTTTCATATTTAACTCCAATTTATCAAGTGACTTTTACTACGCAGGACCATTCCCCCTCCAGCTCATTTTTATTCTCCGTTTATCCCCTTTCATCGGCGGAGACAAACTTGACATCAAAGTTTATGTTTTGCTCCAATATATATTTATTTTTTTCGCCTTCAAATCTTGCAATCCTTTCAGTTCCTTCTGCAGCAAACACTTATTTGATCGGATAAGATCTGATTAAGAGCAAATGTCTCTTCTTAAATTCTCCCAAAACACACACACACACATACACACATGCACACACACGTACATGTGCACACTGGAGAAAGTGTGGGGAGGAAGATCAAAGAGGTGAAGACAGAACAAACAGTAGCTCTGTTTACTCTGTGGGGAGGAGAAGGAAAGCATGACAGTGAGAGAAGAGGGGGGAGAAATGGAGGGTGATGGGAGGGTGGAGCACACGCCTGCCTGCATGCACACACACACACACACACACGCACACACACACAGAGGATTTTAAATGGCTATTTGATCTCATGGGAGTTTGATCATGCAAATCCCTAACTTTAAGGTAATGAGAGAGAATGTAAAAGAGAAAAGAGAAAGAGAGTACAAGAAGAAGCTGTGGGGAGGTCTGCTTGTGTTCCTGGAAGAACTGAAAGCAATTAGCATAATGAATACTGGCCTATCTGAGAAGAAGAGCAAAGGACGGCCAGAGGACTGAGGGATTGAGGATGGGGAGACGGAGGAGATGAAGATATGAAAGCACTTTCCCGGGGAATACATTTACGAGGCTATTTCTGCGCGTCTTCCACATGAAGAGACGGATAAAAAAAAGAAAGAGAGAAAGTAGAGAGAGGAGAAGGCGGGGGAAGGAGGAGGAAGACCCGTGAGGAGTGAACATCTGCATAGATACATAGAGTGGAACTGGCTCGTAACGTAATGACAACATACTGAAAGAGGATCACAAAAACAATTTCCATTCATCCCCGACATCTAGATATCCACAGATCAACGACGGCGACAGCAGCAGAGGAGCGATATGAATAAAAGGCTCAGCAGGAGGAGCAAATTAGAGAGAATTAATTGTTTCCGAAGGTGGCTTTTCAGTCACAAATGGGAAAGAGGAGGCAGGCCAGACAAACACATGCAGACAGACACAGTGTAAACACGAGAAAATTCAGTGCTACTTGTATATGCATGGACGAGTGGACACACAGGCATACTCATAACCTTATGACACACACATTCAATTTCAGGCGTATTTTCTATCTCATGTTCACTCTTAACGCTTCAGCTAGCTTTGTCCTGGGGCAGCACTTCGCTCTTGTAATGCATGCACAACACAAACACACACGCACGCACACGCACACACACGCACACACAAACGCACACACAAAAAAGCACACACACACACTATAAGACTCAAAGCAAATACAGGGCAGCGACATGGTGCACATTGCTATGCTCTGCTATAAATTATTAAATATCAGTCGCCGAGTTGGTTCAATGATTGTTGGTTTACATGAAGCGTAAACTCTGGCCTCATTACATGAAAGGTCTTCCCACTGTGGGTCCATCGCATCCAGCAGAGCGAGAAAGTGGACCAAAGAAGAAAGTGCATCACTCTCTGGAGAGACTATAAAAACATAAAAGTAAATGTCAATGATATTTCACGCTAAACAGAAAAATAGTGAGAGGCATCTATCAGTGCCTATCAGAGAGGCAGTGATCACAGCCACGTGCCGATTTACTCAAGTACTGTACTCAATTACAATCAGGAGATAGTTGAGTATTTTCCATTTGACTACTTTATACTACTACTCCACTACATCGCAAAGGGAAATATACTTTTACTTCACTGGACTCATTTTACAGCTTTTTTGTTGTTGTTAGTTACTTTGCAGATTCAGCTTGTTGATACAAAAGATAATAAAACTAGTTTATGTTTTAATACAGATAGTCCAATATTCTATGTCCTTTTGGCTCTGTTTTGGTTCCCACCAACTCCTGAGTGAAATATTCCGCTCTTTAACTCCTAAATACTTCACTGTGTTCACCAACTTGTCTGCCATTTGAGGACGGATAGTGTACATGTGGATTTGGGATTGAAAACAGCTCAAAAACCTTACACATGACATTGTTAATATAAAAAAGTTGATTAATAAAGCTCTCATCACTGTAGGCTTTATAATAATGTGTCTTTCTTTATCTTAAATCTGTAATAACAGAGTGGGATGGACGAGGTTGGACTGATGTAAGACAAAAAGATGGAACGGCGACGGAAAGGGAATAGAGACAGCGGAAGATGGAGTCTTGTTATGTCACATTAGCGGATGGGAGTTTCCATTAATAAGTTATATGAGATTAACATTCAGGCCACAGCAGAGATAAAGCATGTTCTGCTATAATGTCCCAGCTCACATGTACTCAGAGTTTTTCTCAGCATGACTCAGACTGGACTAACGGAGGTTAATTTGTTCCGCCTGGCTGCTTGCTCAAGGTCAAAATGTGCTTTAAAATATACTCTGGGGGGGAAATCCTGCAGTCAAAGAGGCTGTCAAAAGAAACATTCTTTAAACAGATTACCCTTCTTTCTCACGACACCTGTGCTCATCTGTCACCTTTAGAGATAACAATGACTTACTACTTATTTGTGTCATTTGACAGTCCAGGATAAATAAGCATCTTCTCATCTGACATCCGCATCAGCATGGTGACGGCAATATTCACTGTGAAAATAAAACCGCTTTCTGATCATACACAGCTATGGTTAGGTTAGGGCACAAACATTACGTGGTTAAGGACAGAAAAACATCAAAGTTTTGCTTTAAAATCACAACTTTGATAAGGTTAATGGACTATATCGTCACGCAATAATCAATAATAATCACATGGTTAAGGTTATGGAAGGATCGTAGGCAGGCTTAGGTAAAACCAAAGTTGAATGTCGGTCATAAAGGGGGAACAAACAGCGATCTCCCGTAGTATAATCTGATGTATTGTTGACTCATCCACCCACACTGACCTCTGACCTGAGTTTGCACCTCTATAACTATAACAACAACAACAACAACAACAACAACACACTGTTTCCTCTCTTGCTTCCAACCGACAATTAGTTACACTTCCTACGGCTGCTCCTTGGGAGGACCGTACCGTTGAAAAGAAATGTGTTTGCAGTGCAAAATATGGATAAACTATTAACGTTGTGAGACCCACGGGATCGCCGGCGAGCAAAGCTTGGCTCTTGTGTCTAAATGAGATAAGCTAATTTAGACACAAGAGCCAAGCTTTGCTGACAGAGTTAGTGGTTCACTGTGTAGAAGGGAATATCACAATCTTTCACACATTTTGTCACGAAAGCTGCTTACAGTTTTATGATAAATTAGCTTTTGCCTCTGAGACTTATATTCTATCCTTGTGAGGACGTCTGAAGTGCTGAGATACAAGAACATTCATTACGTGAGACCACACAGATCCACACAACACAATAGATGACATACACTGATGCACACACACAATCGTTAGCATATCTTGCTAACCAGCTTAATAGTCCC
>NC_139936.1:13181486-13561486 GCF_963514095.1 Eutrigla gurnardus | reverse complement strand
GTATTGTGTTCACGCATCAAAGATGTTTATGTGCATCATAGCTGTGCAGGAAGAGACCATTTGTTCCCGTCCGATATGATCATAAATCTACGTTTGTCTTCTTGTCAGTGATCTTATGTTTTGCATTAGTGATCAAACAAACAAGGGAGGTTGAACAAAGTACACACAGTGTTCGAACATCCTTCCTAAAATAAAAAGGAATTAATTTGCATCTGCACTGTCAGGTTTTCCCTGGGAAGAAAACTCAGACACAGATCATTGAGGGAGTATGAATGAGCGCTGGAAGTCACTTCAGGGAGGCTGGGCTTTCACTTTACAGTATTAGACAGGATTTAGACACAGGGGCTGCTTGTTGCCGAGGACTGATCTGTTAAATTGCTTCTTTAGCTGGTGGGGTGGTGAAGACTAGCAGAGGCAGAATTACAAACACACTCTCCCTCTTTTTTCCTAGAATTGGGGATTTGAGGCAGACTGCGAGGGTGTTTAAGCCAGATTTAAAATCACGCGTGAATCACTTGGAGCGACATCCCACTGAAAGAAATGTCACGCACATGCTTACGGTTGACGGGGTGAGAGGGAGGGAAAGAAGAAGACGTGATGCCAAGTGACACTTGCTGGAAGCGTCTCCTCCACAGCTTCCAGCGGGGACGCAGTTACATAACTTCACTCCGAAACTCAGATTCCGGGCAAAAAAGTGGGAGCAAACGCTCTGGGGAACGTGGTGGAATATATAAACAGAATAAAGCCTAAATATCAATTTCGCCAACAAGTCGATCCACTCCAGGCGCGTTTTTTGTTTTCCTGATTCCAACCCGTCGCGTTCACGGATGATAACGATGAAAAGGGATTCGGCTGTGTTCGTGTCTTACCTGCATGTTTTCCTGTGTTGTACCGGCGACGGTGGCTGCTTTGTGCCGAGCGTGCGTCCTCTCTGCGCGGACCCTCAACCTCCGACTGCCGCTCCGCTGGATGCGAAGGAATGCGCTCAGGCTGGAGGGGAGGAGGGTGTTAGGGGTGGGGAGAGGGCTGCAGCCACGGAGGAAACAAGCGCACCTTCATCTCCTACAGCCTATTGATGGAGAGGCAAAGCCAACAACGGTAATCTCCTAATGGAACCGCCGGAAACATTGCCTGCAGGCGGCGGACAGGTGGATTAACGTAACGTGTTACAATCAAATCATACACTTAAGTCATGCTAATGCATGACTCATTGTGATTCATTACTGCATACACCAACATAAGATCAGGTCACTGTGGCTTTATCTGACTAGTTCACCTCTTGATAGATAATCGATTAATGAATGTTAATACGTAATACATGAATTGATTAGTTACATTGAAGTTGAGGTCCATGCATTTGCAGAACAGTAGCTGCATCTGTTGCCATTAAAGCTACACACATAATGACTTTAAGATTTAAACATATTTTCTCCTCTTCACTGATAACTTATGAACACCTATATTTACGGGTGACTTACTGTTACTGTGGTGAGAAACCCGATGATTATTAAAGCCTAAAAAAAACACATAACAATTGTCATGATGGAGGACAAACATCAGCCAAACCAGACTGCCCAAAATGTGCTCTCATGACTGTAGCTTCTCTACAAACCATCTGTAAATCATCAATAAATACATACACACACACACACACACACACACACACACACACACACACACACACACACACACACACACACACACATGTGAACCCATACAAAAAGAGTGCCTTCCATGTTCTTCAGTGTTGACCTCTTATTAATACCTAATAATTGACGAGGATTTGTGAGGTTTATGATTGGATTACATGTAATACTGGCTCAGATTTACATGAAGGTACAGCATCAGAACAGTTTTGACCTTTTTCATTCTTTCCTCTCCTCCACGATTACTGCGATTTCAGCATGCCAAAGAAAGGGAGGGACGTCCTGTGTGTGTGTGTGTGTGTGTGTGTGTGTGTGTGTGTGAGTATGTTTTGCATTAGATTACAGTGTGTGATTGTCATTAGAGTGATTGGTACAGAAATGCAATTAAAGCCCTGCCTGAAGTCCGAGGGAGCTTGGTGAGGAACTGAATCAATTCAGGCGACCTTGGCTCTCTGTGCAGCAGGACAGAGACCGTAGCGAGATGCTGGGCAGCAATCAGGCCAGGTCAAGCATCCTCGTGCATCATGCTGATTGCATAATGAACAGCCAGGAAATGTAAGTCGCCAGCAGGATGAATGAGGTCTGTCTCATAAAACTGCTTCCCATTAGCACAGCAAAGCCAGAAGACACGTTTCTATATTTTTCCACACAGAGGTCACTTTGAGCCAATTTACATTCAAATGGGATTTAATTTCAAAGCCAGCCTACATTATGTCCACTCGTGAAAAGATAATAAAACCTACCACCGAGGACATTAATGTAGGCTAGTTGTGGTTAAAAGAAAATTAAGTTTACCCAACTGCAATTAACAAACAAATGTATGCTTTTTTCCATTATTAGGAATGATATATAATAACAAATTATGCAATTTATGGTTAAAAGGAGCCCAAAAGAGGACAAAGGAGGGAGGTAGTGGGCTATTTACATGGATAATTAATCAATTCAACACAAATCCATCAATTTATGGATTAATAAGTGTTGGGTAAACAGGAATGGAGCTGATTGTTAATATTTTGAGGAGACGCAACACAAAAGAACAAGAGTCAGGTCTCTTAGAAGAGGTCAAAACGTCAGGAGAAGATAATAACTCTCTCTTTTAAAGTTCTTATCTCTATAATGACTTTAAACAAAGTGGATTTTATAATCTCAAATCTGTCAGCATCCTCGTCCTCATCGCGCATGTTATCTCCATCTTTCCCTCTCCTCTCTCGTCTTGTTTTGCAATTTATCCCCGCCTCGGTCGTTTTGCATAAACACACACACACACACACACACACACACACACACACACACACACACACACACACACACACACACACACACACAGCCATTACCCCTCTTTTTCTGGATACACACAATGTGCTCACAGCTGACACTACAAGAATAATTGCATTTTCCCATTTGGTATCATTTAGAGGCCAATGAAGGAAGACAGTGTATTGATGTGAGTGATGGAGTGAGTGACCATTCGCACGAGAGGGACACACAAACAAGTATGCGCACACGCACGTACATGCACGCACGCACACACACGCACGCGCACAAAGCC
Source organism: Eutrigla gurnardus (assembly GCF_963514095.1). Taxonomy (NCBI): domain Eukaryota; kingdom Metazoa; phylum Chordata; class Actinopteri; order Perciformes; family Triglidae; genus Eutrigla; species Eutrigla gurnardus. The sequence continues at coordinate 13,558,291 of NC_139936.1, read as the reverse complement.
TTTACCCCTCTTGTTCTCTCTTTTCTGTCTTTTTTTAGACAACACCCCAGGTTCAATATATCATTCTTTCAGTCTCCCATGGCAGCACATCCATATACACACACACACACACACACACACACACACACACACACACACACACACACACACACACACACACACACACACACACACACACACCCACACCCACACACACACACACACACACACACACCCACACACAGCACTCGATTTGTCTTTCTTGTCACACTGAGGGAAGGTACCAGTTATCAGAGAGGATGGTTCTGTAGGACAAACAATCTGACAAGGGTCAGCTCCATCTGAACTCACACAGAATAAACATGATGGGAACAGCTCTGGTTGAAGATCAGCAGTGTCTCTCTGATTCCAGAGGGATATCAGATGGTTGGAGTCCCCCCCAAGGACATCCATAGACTGCAGGAGAGGAGAGATTACATCAGGCAAACAGGACTTAAAAAGGCCAGAGGAGGGACAGACGTTGAGGCTGCTCCCTCTGTTCTTACAGGACTATAATAGTACTAATACTACCATTTAAATTGTGCACATTACATGTATATGAGAGCATATTTAGCTTGTCTAAGAGTGTCTGTTAAGATATTCAACTAATCGTACATCTTTTCGACAAAAGTTTTGTTTTTCCAGAGCCTGGAGTTGCCATTTTTGTGTCATTTAGTCTTTTCCACATCAACTAGACAAAGGCAGATTAGCCAGGGTTTCACACATTTTGCTACTGTATGTTTGCTACCACTAATATGCACAAATCTGCGCCAGGCCTGTCGGTTTAATGTCCGTCACAATGGAAGGAGGAAGAGGAGAGAGATGATCCCCAAAGCACTGTACAAATCCTGCAGGCTGAGAGGGAGAGATCCCAGAGAAAGACCCTCACAGCTGGGATGGCACTCTGTAATTTACTATCACCTTTTGAAGAAACAGCAGAATAACCACACACACACACACACACACACACACACACACACACACACACACACACACACACACACACACACACACACACATACAGCAGCAACTTGAGTGTAATTCGCCCCTCAGAAGGATTTCATGTTTCTATGGAGAAGACCGTCTATTTTTAGGAGCGATATAAATAGAGCTTTCTGTAGCTTAAATGCTTGCATTCATGTCTGAATGTACGCAGCAGCTGTTACCTCATATTATTTTCTTATCCCCCTTTGTTTCTGTTGAGATGTGATTTGTCTTAGTGGCATTAGTGTTGAGGTGTTATGTCTGAGAGTACACTGACATTCACAGAGGGAAAAGGAAAGGTGGCTGTGTAATTGGTTGTCATATCCATCAATACATTCTTTCTACAGCTCTCCTCGGAGCAATACAAGCACCAAAAGCAACAGCCATCGCTTCACGGAGGGGAATACTCTATCTCGGACAACACCATAAAGAAGCTGTTGTAAAAAAAAAAAATCAGACAGTTTGGTATCCTGAATGAACGACCAAAGGGAAGTGGGTTTAGGAAGCAGGCACAAAAAAGCAGAGGGACACTGGTGACTTATTGTGGAGGTGGGGTGGGGGTGAGACGGGGAGCAACTTTGTAGCCGTGGAAACAGTTGCTAAGTAGCAAAGGCATCCCTGGACAGAGAGGGACAAAGATGTAATAGAAGAAATATGAATACTCTTTCAAAAAAAAGATGGTAAGAATTTCACATGTTGGTGTTGGCTGCTTATACTACATTACCCTGCAACATCACTGTCCAGTCTAATCTCAAACAGAGCTGCAAATACCGATGAATTACTTTACTAATTAATTACTTACTTGTTACTATGCAAAAAGTTGTTTATAAGTTCTGACAAGCTGCTTGTTTGGTGAAATCAACAGCCCCAAACCATGAGATACTTTGTTTACTATTGAATAAGACAGCAAACAGAAACTGACGATTGATTGGTAAATTTATCAGGTCAGCTCAATTGATTGATTGAATTTTCCACAAAGACGAAAGTGAACCTTTATGGGTTGAGAACATCAAACTTCCTTTGCTAAATAAACCAATTAAAACCCACTGGATTATCTGGGAAATAAACTGCCACAAAACTGAAAACTGAAATGAAAACACAAGTTCTCATGAAAGATTACAATAATCATGTACGATGCATTGTGATATCTGTGCCGATTTTATTTGAAATTGGATAAATATGTATGTTCAAGCATCACAAGCTGTATTGATTCTTTCACCAAAGCAATCCATCATAAACTGCATTTTGTCTTCCCACCTGACTGTACCAATTACCCTCGGGTGGGACTCCCAAGCCACAGCACGCTCCACCATCTCTGCACTCCCCTTCCTCCCCATCCGCATCGTCTTGTCCAGCTCCCTTCGCTGCTGTGAAATCTGACTGACAGCAAAACAGGGACAAAGAGGACATCTCATTAATATGCTAATCCATGCGGGGATGACATCAACGTTTAGAGCACAGCCAGAAATACATATGTGTCAACTAGTGAGGCACGCAGTGTGACATCAAAGGCAGAGGTGTGGAGAGGGAATCCCTGAATCCTCACACCACAAAAAAAACACATCACAATGCCTCAAAATCTCATAATAATAATATAAAATATGCAAAGGTGATTTGAAGCAGCGGTGGATCACGCAGCACACGTGTGACTGGTATGTCCTTGCCAAGTGAGGTCTTGTTCACTCTCTGCTGGCATCAATAATCCATACAACCCGCTCTTGTGTAGAGACAGCACAGCACTGAGGGCTTACGTAAGAGATATTGGGTCTGAGGGTTGGGATCCTCCAGGACCTGACTGACTGACAAGAAGGAAATCAAACACAAAAGAACATGCACAAAAATCTGTTGATGGCGGTAAACCAAAGAGACATGCATTCTGCAGCATCTGTACTTTCACTGAGAATCTTCTGTACGTTTTGACATCTTTCATCCATGAGAAGTTTGTTTTCTTGCGTTTGTTTGAAATGGGTTCTAAAGATGCCGCTCCGTGTCTCCTCGCTGACCCAAGGGCGAGCGAGTTACAACCTGCTCTCTCCTCTGTTTCAGTAAACGTACCGTGCTCAGTACACTTCCCCTGGCTCGCAGAGAAACAGTCAGGGAGAATGTTTCATCCCGCTCCCCTTATCTCACTGGCCAAAATCCCCTGCCTCCAGAAAGCAATTTAAAGGCCAGGCGGGGAGAGGGAGGGAGGGAGAGAGAGAGAGAGAGAGAAATGCCGCCTCATGATAACACTGTAGAGATCAGGTTCACTTGAATACAACTGGCTACATCCAAGCAAATAGTAAGTACATGAAATAGGCAGTAAAATATGATGTGTAATATCAATAACATCTTCAGCCTGTCATGCTGTTCATTCTTAGTATATCACAGAAAATCTGCTGACGCACTACTGAAAGTCTAGAAAACTGTTATTTCCATGCAACTCATGTGTCAGGAACGAAAGATCATGTAAATGTTAGTACTGGTTCAAAGTAACATGCTTTAAGCTTCTCCAGCCATGAACACTAACGTGTCTGTATTGCAGTCTGAATTTGTGGTGTGAATCAGGTGGAACCCTCTTTGTTCCAGGAAGTAATTAATCTTAACCTGGATGGCAGTGGTTAAATGGCTTTGCTTTATCTGTCACTTTTGAAAACAACGGTCCCATATCTTTTCTCTCCGTCTGAACAAACACTTGTTCTGAAACGGTGCCTCTGATCAGGTAAATCCACAGCTGTACACTGTGTTAGAAAATAAACCATGAAGTAATACTATACAGTACAGCTTCCCTAATATGTTTTCAGAGCCTTTCAGTAGAGTAGAAAACTGTTGATAGCTGGTGTGGATTTATCTCAAACAGACATAATGGGAATTATAAAATAGCCCCCATGAATCAAATGAATTATGTATCCTATAAATAAAACCATTAAAATAAAAGTCCATCTTCCTACAAGCTTTTACTCGAGTCCATCCCATTTAAACGGATGGATTTTGATATTGCAGAGGAACCTGGGATTACAATGACAGGCAATCTACTGTGACGTTATAATCTGCCCCTGCTGTCTTCTCCCGCAGGCTGCTTTATTAAACCAGGGACAGTTAGGATCAGATAAGAATCAGATTGTACAGTGATGGCCTGGAAAGTAGGAACATGATAGATAATAGTTGAGAGGGGGGGCAGATAAAGGTGTGGTAAACGTTTGATATTTTGGGAAATAGTATAAGGCCTTCTTGCCAATAGTTAAATTATCCAGCTAGCTAGCTAGCTAATTTAGCTAACTCATTAACTACGAATTTACCAGTCATGTTTGTATGCTAGCTGACAGACTCGGGCAAAGGTAACCCACCAGCACTTCTCAAGTCCATTAATTAACACATTAACTCAATATATCGTTTGTTTTATTCAGTTCAACGAGTTTAATGTTTGGACTCTGCGGTGGTTGCCTGGCAACTGTTCCCGACCATAACTGCCCACATTGTTTGTTTCTACACTTCCGTTATGAACAAGTTAAAGAAACAACATATAACCCGTTAGTGATTACCTCCCACATTTACAACTACATGTTTCTCTATATACATTTCGTATTAAGCTAAAGCTAAAATAAGATAAACGGATCTGGCGGTAGCAGTTAGCTTTTTCAATTCCTGTCACATTATTATTTTAGCGAAATTCAGTTCAAACTGGGTCATTCAGATTAATGTCTGTGCGAGGATTAAAACTGTCGGACAGCCGCTGATCCCGTTTCTGGCTTCACGTTGACTGAATATTCAACATTTCGATTCAGTATGCTAGAGACCTGAATCACTGATCACTTTTAATATCTTAACTTGGTTTAATAACTCATATAGTTAACTCCAGCAGATTACGTGTCCTAGGTGCCAGATAAAAGTCAAATAGGTATAAAGAGATTATCCATCTGATGTTACCGGACAGGTGCTTTGCATTGATACATACCCGTTGTGTACTCTACCGTTCGTGTTTTAGGGGGAGAAACTGCCAAATAAAACTGGAGAATAGATTTCTTCAGAACGAATGATTTCACAGATCGTGATTTGACATACAGCATAGTAAAAAATAACATCTCTCCGCTCCGAAGAAAAAAAACTTAAGTAGTTCAAGTGCACCACCTAGTGGCTACACCTGGTTACTACTGCAGAGTTGTGTTGGCATTTGTTATAGTACTTTTCACTAAACTGCATTTATTTAATAGGTTACTGCTCAGATTTAGAAAAAACACAGTATATGCTTAAAAAAAAGTGGGCCTATTTACACATAACTTGTTAGACCTGCATTTAAAGTAGTTTATCTCCAGAATAGGTAAAAATGTGATACTGTTGGCTAAAATTTGTGTCCACAAATGTCAGAAGCACAAAACGGATATCAGAAACAACTTGAATTATTTATTTTGGACTGAATCAGTGAATACAAAAACATTTGGGGTGGCTAACAGAGCAAAACCACAGGGAATATTTACAAATGTGTTATCTACAAGAAGGAATGGGATAATTGAAATCTGCTTTCCCCAAAGTGGGCAAAAATAGGAGAGCGAGTGCTGGAATTGACACCGGGCAGCCTACACCACACAGCCAGTCTCATTGAACAGAGTCAAAGCACTCAAGCTTTCATCCCGTCGCTCAGATGGCATCATTCATGTGGCTGACAGATGACAGCTTAATAAAAGTTGACACCACACCTGCTGTGAATCTCATTAGACAGGAGATCAGAAACAGTGATCGCCGGCCACCAAGAGATCACTTAAGCCCATCAATCTCTCAGGACAAGTCCCAGTCGCCTGCTTTTCCTCTATTCTCCCTTATTGGGCAGATATAAAAACAACTTAGGAAGTTTCTTCATCAATCTTGGGTGCCAAGTAGTATTTGACGTGTCCCATATCAGCAATCTTATACTCCACCACTGTAGAAAAAAGAAAAAGTCAAGTGAGAAAAGCAGTTTCAGCACGTTGACAATTAAAATAAAGACACCAATACTCAATAAAAAAAGGACAGCGCACTTACCGAGGGGGATATCAGCAGACATGCTGAGGGTGACCGTCTTGGACAGTGGCGTTGCCTTGGTGAAGAAGTTCAAGTAGTTGAGGGCAAAGATCAGCTGGACGGGTTCATTCATCTCAATGGTAACCTAAAACAGAAAGTGAGGGGAATGGTCAACATATTTTAAACGTGCCACAAGACCTGTCAAAGTGAAGTAGATCCCATCTGTTAATCTACTTTTAGCGTTATGTTCACTTCAATTCTGTGGACAAAAACATTAAACCAGTGGAAAACGGTAAATGATCTTTGCTTAGAATTAACATCCATATAAAGATGAATTTGTTGACTTGTTTTCCGATATAAAAACATTTTAACATGTTTACTCACTGCCTCTTCCTCCTTGTCTACATTGCTGGTCTGGGACAGCTTTACATTTCCCGTGCCCAGCTCTCCCGAGGCAGAGAACTTAACGCCGTCCTTGGCGCAGGAGATCATAACGGCGTCGCCGATCTGGGAGAGGTCACGGCAGATACGGGCAAACTCCCCAGAGGGCATCTTGACCACACAGCTGTATTCCTGCTCCTGGAGGGACAGACGGACAAGAGGTTTCAGGGATGTGCACAAAAAGTGTATGTTGGACCCAAGAGACAGGGACAGGACACAAGGTACTTACTGGAATACCAAGCTGCTCCACATCCAGGTCCATCAACTTCATCTCATAATCTGAGACCTTCTCCTGGTCTGCAGGTGTTAAAAAAAGTCAATAAGACAAACGGCATCTGGCAAGTTGATGTCATTTTGCTGTTGTGCCAACTTACTGAGTGTCTCAAACACCAGGGCGAGTGTGTCTGCATTGTCTTCTGCTCTGAGGGTAATGATGTCTTCATTTCCTGCACATTTCAGGATTTTTGACATACTGTATGAGGATGGGGAGAAGAGGAAAAACATTTATTAATAATGATGAATGACTAAAGACAAGCATTTTTTCCTTCAAATGTGAATAGGTACTACGTTTGGCCTACATAATACATTTAAATATTTAGTTGAATCACACACTTTACAAAACATACCGTTAAGTTGACAAACGTCCATACATGAACGTAACTATTGTGCGCGCTTCCGATATATTTCCGATACATTTGCTCCATAATATGTAAATGCACTACAAAGAAAGGCGGCAGGAAGCGGCAACGGAAGTGGAAGTTCCCGGGTTGAACAACAATTCCCGCCAACCATTCCGGCAGAGAATTTGGCGCTCAAACGACGTCACCACGTAGTGACGTAGTCGTCGTCTCTCAAACTGCGCCAAACGACATGTAGCTAAGGGTACGAAACAAAATGTTGTACGTTAAACTAAACGACATGCCTAAACTGACTGACGCAGAGCCGCTTAGTTATAACGGACAGTGAATAAGGTCTCAGGCCAGTAGAGGGACATGCCCGGGCAAATTCAAACAAGATGGCCACCATCTTTGTAAGCTTCAATTACACACAATGACAACTTTACGCCAACAAGAGACCGAAGTGACGGTTTGACCGTGTGTAACGCTAGTAGTTAAAGACAACCGCCAAGAAAAATCAATGTCAGCCATGTTTAATCGATGTCAGCAGCGGAAACACTTGAGCAAATCGCTCTGTCAAGTTAGCCAACATTGCATTAGCCGGCAAATGCTAAATTTCTCCGGAAAGTCAGCGAATTGACAAGCCATTATCTGACCTAACAGAGCTGTGTGTGAACGTTAGTATTTGCTCTACCTGCTGAGGTTGACTCCCATGGCGAGGTTTCTGTCGCAGCGGTACGAGTCGAAGCCGTCGTGCCGCAGGGTGAGCTGGACCAGGGAGACGTGGGACGAGTCCATGCTCTGCAGGGAGATGCCGGACGAGCTGACATCCCAGCAGGCTTCTGTGATCAGATCCTTCAGCGCCTCCAGGACCTTCTTCAGGATGGATCCCTGGACCAGGCGAGCCTCGAACATGATCGCTGTAGGAGTTTAAATTCTGCGTGAGATTGAAACTAAGACGTGACGTCGTCGCTTTTAGCGTTACTCCGTCGAAGTGGAGGCTGGTCGTTTGAGCAGGCGGGAGAGAGAGACTCCTCTGAAAGTTTCCTCTTTGTGTTGTTGGCTCGCAAAGGTGCAGCACGCAGACGCCACTCTCACTGCGGAGGGAAGGTTTGAGTTGTAAGCGCGCGCTAACGTCAGCTTTTAATGACTCGCCGTCCTTGCGTCATTTCCGTGTCCGGTGTTGGTACCGCCCAACCGAAAGTGGTCACTCAGAGCCGCCATATTGGAGAGGACAAGAGATCCAACACAACAATTGGAACAAACGGCACAGGAAACCACTTGTGTTAGACAATATAGCCAAATGAGAAATACAAAATAAATACATAATGCATTGAGTATTTCTATATAGTATGTGTGTGTATATAGAAAGATAAATAAAGATCGACACTGATCTATATATATATATATATCTATGATAGATATAGATAAACAAATATATACTCTAAATATGTAAGATATAGACTATCTAAATTTATCTCTATGATAGATGTAGATAAATATATACTCCATCTAGAGATATAAAGACTTTATGGAGATGTAGACTATATCTATATGCATCTCTATGATAGATAAATACATAGTAAATATATACTACCTCTATCTGTATCTAATACATGCAGAGTTATGGATGTGCGTGTGTATGAGAGAATATGTCTTACCCCTTTGATAACATGTAATATGCAAATGTGCAACAAAAATTCAGTGGAAAGAACAGTGACCACTTAATATTTGTTTATTGTTATTTTATTGATCAGTGAGATGTGCTTGGTTTGACCTACACAAGGAATTACTAATCACACATCCCCCGTTTGCCGCACACATACAGACACACCTATAAAAAGGATGGTATTTTTTATACTGCCATTAAAACCCCTGAGCATATACAGTATATGTTGATTCAAGCATCTCAAGAACAGGGTCATTTGACACTTGTTGCAGGCAGCATGAATGTCACAAGATCTTAGAAAAGATAGCAAAGAAAAACTCTTGCAGAAACACAATCTGAGGTATTAAGGAGTGTCAGATATGAAAAATTGCACAGTTTGCATGATGTGTTGTGGCAGGGATTTCGTTGACATTTGGACGGCTCCAAATTTGTGTTGGCAGGGGTCGTGGTCTTTAAACTGGGGGTATCAGTTTAGAGACTATCAGACAGGATATAGTTGGTTGCCATGGCGAGGACAGGGGCCCCTGTTGGGACACCTGGGAAAGGACCACTGGAACCAGCGATGTCAATGTGAGAGTACGGCAGAGGGGTGTTAGAATCCACACCATGCTGTGTTGGGGGGAAAAAAATCATGAAAAAAATGAATCACTGCACTCCATATTATTTTTTCCATACTTGCAGGTAAATAATAACGTATTCTGAAAAAGTGTGAGCACCTTGTCGAGCCCAGAGGCCATGATGAGGAACGCTGCAGGGGTTTGATGTCCTCTAGGTGTAGCGGTGGATGGCAGGTTGTTGCACTGCAGAATGTCTTCGTACTCAGACTTCCCCTTGTGGAAGTCGTAGTCCTCTCGTCTGATGCTGGAAATCTCAAACACGTCGCCCAGCGCCTCCCCAGCTGCATGAGAGAGAAGAGAGATGTTATGTTTGTGATGCAGAAAATGGAGCTATCTGAAGCACCGAATAACTAGCCCGAATTATTGCATAAAAGTAAAAGGGATAAAATCCAAGATCGAGGTGCAACTGTAAGTATGAGTGATGTCCCCGTGGTCGTCATTCAAATTTGGTTAAATTATGGTTATTTTCTGAAAACTGACCTCTTTTACACAAAGTATACCATTTAGTTTCTTAAACATTTGACAAACCACTTCCAGTGCAACTTCACTAGTGTTGAAATCCCAACTATGTCCTCAGAGATTTGGGCAGCAAATTTATTTTTTAATCCAGATGATCATTTTGAATCAATTACTCCCCAAAAAGTCAAAACTCACTAAAGATTACAACTTTACGTCTTGAAGAGGTTTGACCCACACATTCAGTTTATAGCGATATTACACAGAGAAAGCATGCAACTCTTTGCATTGGGGAAGTAACCATTATTGATCTATGAATCATTTTGGTTTCAATACAAATACTCAATACATTTGCTGAAAATCAAATCAATTGATGCAGCACAATTAATGTACTTAATCATTTCATCTTATATTGACATTTGGGTGAAATTGTCATAATAAGCATATGAATTCTTGCGATCAGTTAATTATTCAGGTTGACATTTGTGCCCAATTTGGACAAATTCAAATTTGAGACTTTCTTGAGATAATGCGTTCACGAGAATGGACTGAACGTGGTGTGGAGGCGTATAAAATTGACTTTTTACGGTTAAATGTATTTGTATTTATTTTTTTTCACCTTTCTGCCACTGAGCAGCGTTCTTGTTGCGATGGGCCGGTCCGTTATCCATGATGATCTACACAGAAAAATCAAAAGTGCACTCAGTACAAACCAGGATTTCTGCTGCTGTGGATTATTTAACTTTAAAATGTCACCATCACTCAGTAAACTGCAGCATTTCAGCAGTACTCACAGAGTAGTTGGGTCCCATGGCTCTGATAGCGTGGCCAGTCAACGTAGCGATAGTAAACAGGTGTGGAGAAGTCTCGTGCACCGCCTACGGACAGAAGGTCACAGTGAGAAGGGATAAAACTGCAGAAAAGGAGTAAGTTATTCAAATTAGTTCATAAGTATCAACAAGGGGATGTCGCGACCTTCTCCTTCATCTCACAAAGTAGGTCGACCATCACCATGCGTCCCTCAGCATCCGTGTTTCCTACTCTCACTCTGCGACCCGCACGGGAAACCACCAGTTCATCTGCCACATAGCAGTCTGGGAAAACACACAGGCAGACGCTCACACACACATCTCACCGACAGAAATGTAAACAGGAACACATACGATGGGAGGAACACCGACCTGCACCGACGCTGTTCCTCACCATGGCCATGGTGCCAACAACCTTCAGATGTTTCGGCTTCAGTTTGGCTAAAATCTAGAGAGCCAAAGGGGGTTAGAGAAGGAAGCAGCGCTGCAAATTCTAACGTTCAAGACTAAATAAACGCTTGCATTGAGGGAAATCATCACCTCTTTACAGCCAATATGAGTTCTGTTCATCACGACTCAGCAAGTAGTTGGAGAAAGGGGTCGCTCACCTGGAAGAAGCCGGCCACAGCAGCGGCTCCACACTTGTCCCTGTGCATCCCAGCCATGTAACCTCCGGCCTTGATGTCGGCTCCGCCAGTGTCATAGGTGATGCCCTGGAAAACAGCACACGTTAAAGAACCAACACCTATGTATTAAAGCTATGGTCTACGATTTGGAATAAAATCGGTCTCAGAGGCTCAACTGATTTCCAGAATGTAGACCATAGCTTTATGAGTCAGTCATAAACAGGCACAAAACATGCACATTTTCAGCCAGTACTTAACCAGTTAAATCCAATGTTCAGGCATATATAGACATATCATGTAAAACCATGAAAAAGCATTAGGGATTTTTACTGAGAGCTTATCAAACTAGTTGCAGATCCATTTTTTTGATCAACTAATAAATAAACATTCTAGGTTTCCTTAAAATCCCACTTTGACATCAACTTAAACTTCAGTCGAACATGTTAGCTCCCCCCCACCACCACCACTGTCAGCGTTTGACCAAACAAGCAGATTGATAAAGACATCATTTACAAAGTTTCAATCTGAGAGATGGGTCCAAAGCCTATGGTTTAATTGATGTGCGGTTTGCGTTTATCCATTGTTGAGTAAATTACTATTTATTTGATCTATTGACGTTTTAGAAGTGCTCCCACCTTTCCCACCAACATCAGTGTCTTTTGGACTGGTCCCTCTCCACAGTACTGCAGCTTGATAACTCTGGCCTGGTGACGGGGTACAACTGTATGTGGAGCAAACTATGAATAAGTATAACTATATAAAAACACATAAAACAGAGCAGATAATCTGTAGTGCCATGTTAATAGGTGATAAAAACAAATCCTGTTCTCCTACAGTCAGCACAGCGGTTGACTGCGGCCAGACAGGGATACTCTTTCTCCAGAACCTTCACGTCGCTCACCACGTCCACCTGGAGGTTAATAAACACAGACGCAGTCTTAGGTCTCTCATGTTCGGGTGGGGCGTTAAATAACTAAAAACACCCACACAACTGTCCTGGACTGTGATTGAAATCTACACATTTTCCAGGTTTCTCGATACCTTCACAGGGCTGTCCTTGAAGAGTTCTTGGACGTAGTTGGCCACACGAGGAGCAGCCATACGTTCAGGGTCCGAGCCGCCGATGTCACGACATGCCAGTCTGAGGATGGGAGACAGGGCAGCTGGTGAAGCAGTGAACACCACGACATGAGAAGCCATCATCAGGGAATGACGTGACACATTTTCAACCCACCTCCCGCTCTCCAGAGCGTCGGCCAACTCCACGAGTCTCCGTCCCTGAGCCTCCTGTGCTGCCCACAGACCCAGAACACACGCCTTGTGGTCGGTGGGTTTTACGTTCCCCTCCCTCACTTCCAAGGGCTTTTGGGGGGAAAGATTAAAACTTGTGAGTGGAGTATACGTTTCTTTAATGTTTGCATGTTCAGAGCTATGATCTAGGTATATGCAGATACAGGAGACGTTCCATGATAACTCTAACACGTTCTATACCACTCCGTTCTTCACATGACTACTTCTTTACAACAGTCCACTGGTAGTCAGATCATCAGAGATGCATTTAATGCCAAGTGTGAGTGGAGCTTTTATGTGGACAAGAAGAAGTTGTTATCTCACCATGTACAGAGCGTGAAGGGCCCCAAGTGCAGCCACCATGGTGCTGTTCTTATAGTGCTTGTGTGGAGGGCACACCAGAAGGGGGCGCTGCATGCCTGCTTTCAAGGCCCTGAAATGACACACAGGTGAGCGAGAGAGACAAAGAAACCTGGAGGTAAACCGGCAATATGAGGGGAAAGGTTCCATCCGCTGACCGTTTGATGCCATTGACGGCCGCATCACCGAAGCGCCGGACGTCGTCATAGTCCCGGTTTACTGGGCCGGTAGAGGCAAACACCAGGCGGTTACCTGGGAGACCAGGGACCTTCAGGATCACGACCTCCTCCCCCAGACCGCTGTCCACCTAGAGGGAGAGCAGATAAGAAATGTAACACCACACAGCAACACTAGTGATGTTGCACCACCTCGTGTCAGTGCTCATCTGAAATGCAGTATTTGATTTCCACCAAACAAATGACACGTTTTCACTGAGAAAAGGCACAGATGCAAAGGTCAACCTAGGGGTTTTGAGAATCAATACTCAGCAACTGAATTTAACAGCAGAATTAATGAAAAAGGAGGAAATAAAGACAGAGCAGGTGATAAAATATGTTAGTGATGTTGCCTGACTGCGGGCGGTAGAGGAGCGGAGGCTTACAGAGCTGTAGTCCTGCAGCGGTGCCTTTAGACTCTCCAGCTCAGAGGGCAGCGAGTCGTGGCTCTGGGTCACCAACACGATGCCATCAAAACTACGAAAAAGAGAAAAGACAGCACCACTGTAACAAAACCGATTGTCTTAAGATGGACAAAATAACACACTGGCAGCTAAAGAAGAAGTGAAATAACTCCATTAATACTCACTTCTGGTTATGGAGATCTCCGGTCCATTCAACAGGCTGGACACTGCGCAGAGAAACAGAGACAAGTTAGTTCCTCTTGAATGAGCAATGTCAGCATTGGGCAGAGTGACAACTAGACTCCGGATTCATAATGCGGGTTTATGATAACAGATAAGGGTCAAAGTGTGGAAACATGCAAGACCTTTGATATCGGCTAACGTTGCAACCGTCTAAAGAGATTAGTGCGAACTCTCCAGATTGTGTGCGACGTTAAAAAGCTATTCTAGTCGGATGGTTAAACTTGTCAGACATGTCTGGCATCATATGACACTCGCTTATACACACAGGAATCATACTGAAAGTGAAATCTCTGCCAAAAAAAATAAAACCTGTTTGGGCCCTTTTGGTGGAAATTTAATCCAGAAATTAAACACTTTCTGCGGCATGAAGCAAAAACATATTCCCCAAATCAATTTTAAATGTGTAAATTAAACCAGTAAAAGACAATACGACACTATACAGTAGCTGTGTGTGTGTGTGTGTGTGTTTGCAGGGAGATATCATTTTATGGAAAACCCACTCCGGGTGTCGAACCCAAACAAGAAGCAGCCGGGTAACGTTCAAATGAAACCAGCTTTAATCTCACCTGGTGCACATCTTCGACTTCTTTCTTTGGTGTCTTCAGGCCGAAAGAGACAGCTGGCAGCGCGACAACGGCTCCTTCTCCTCTGTAGGCTGATCACATGACCTGCTGAAACGTACTCATGCTGCCTTCGCGGCCCCTCGTAGCTCGCAACCTTCACTATTTCAATCGCAAAATGCAACCTTTCGTCGATTGATATTGAAAAGTTAATGTTGGGTTCCCAACGAAGTACTTTAAGCGTATATTATGAATCCAATTATCCCTAGAAATTACATTGTTATTCATTTTGACGGTAGTTGCGTCAAGTTTACGAGAGTTCCCACTGTCAGTGAAGGCGCATGGAGGGTACAGTAGGGACTTGTAGTTTTCAGAGCTGATTCAATAAACGGGAAAATCAACATTAAGAGGATTATGTGACATTCATAGGTATTGTTTCTTTACGTAATATAATATCAAACATGGCAACACCCTGTGGTTAGCTTCTGTTGAACGGTTTTTCTTACTACTGACGGGACTGACCTCGTGAACTACAAAACACCAACCGGAAGTAGTTAAAAGTAGTATTTTCTGTGCAGAACTGGAGAGGTGAGTAATGATTACAGACGGTGCAAAGTGCGAGAAAGAAGTGGGACGTTATCCCGGATTATCATTTCCAGGTTTACCGTGTCAAAGTCCTCTTAAATATTATTTTACATCAGATTAAAAAAAAAATCCCACTGCGACGCTTCAGTCCGAGCTGCAGGTTGGTAGACAGCAGTTACCCTGCAGCCTTGCTCATGCCTTTACTGTCGTCAGTTAGGATTTTCAACTCCAATGTCAAATATTGTCAATTATAGCAGGCCCGTTGTGCATTGTGACGAATATCCTGACATAAGTTGTACGTGACTCATGCTGGCGACAACCTCCCGAAATAACTTGTCTTATAGTTTAAAAGGGTTCCCGCAGACAGTTAGAGAGGTTCAGAAAACCATAGGCAAGACTGAGGAATTTCATACAGTTTTAACATTTGTTTTTCATAGCAACATACCAGAATTGGATGTACTTATTAAACGTATTAACGTTGTCAGCCGCCTGTCTAAAGAGAACCCTATACAGACCTGGGATGCTCATGTGAAATGTCTCAATAAGACCAGTTCTGAAATGATACATTATTGGACTGGACTGTAATCACTGAGTGCTTTTTTGATAGATTACATATCAATCAAAATGCCTCTAATATGTGAGGATTTGCTCTCTTTTATACAATTGTATCGAGTCTTCACGACACCCTCCTGTCCGTCGTGCCTTACTTTAACGCCTTGTGTCGTCAACAGATGAGACTTCCTCTTCGCTCCTTTTGCGTCTTCAGGAGTTTATTCTCTCGCACCCAACAAGTAGCACAACCACAGAGGCGAGGCGTGAGCGGCGCAGGGATGCGTCTGGTGCAGTTTCAACGGCATGGAGACGGAGGAGGTATCAGAGTGGGAGTTGAGCAGGGTGACAGCGTTGTGGATCTGAAGGCGTTCGACCCCTCCATGCCCTCAACCATGAGAGAGCTGCTGGAGCTGGGGGACCAGGGTCTCGAGTGTGCACAGAGGTATCAAACACATTCAGTCTTATATATATATTTCTTCCTCTGTCATTTCTTAAATCTTACTTAATCATTCTTATAGTTTGCCGTCATTCTTCTAAATCAGCAACCTATTCTTGTTTAATCGTCTTCATAAATTCTGCTCCTCTTAAAACAGATGGTAAATCATCATCCTAAAATCTCTTCCTAAGTCATCTTTTCTGACATCAACATCCTTTCCTTGACTAACAACTTCCTCTCATTGATTAGTCATCTTCCTCCTGCATCATTAAAAGCATGCAAGCATAATCTTCCTAAAGAAGGCTAGTTTACTTGACATCATCTTCCCACAACAACTTTAATCCGCCTCAACATCTTCACCTTCCTCTTCAATCGGCTTCGTCCCAAATCATCATCTTCTTGCTAAATCCCCGTCCTCTTCCTCAGAGCCGTGGCGTCCGGTCAGTGTGTGGTGGCGCGATCGGACATCCAGCTTCTGCCTCCTGTGCTGGCCCCGGAGAAGGTGGTGTGTGTGGGTATGAACTACCGGGATCACTGCCTGGAGCAGAATGCCCCGATCCCCAAAGAACCAATCATCTTCAGCAAATTCTCCAGTGCCATCACAGGGCCATACGATGACATCATTCTGCCCTCAGAGAGCCAGGTGAGCAAGCGGCCGCACTTTATTCATGTCAAGGAAGAGGCGATAAAGCAACTTACAAGAAGAAAAAAAGGCGGAACAAATATGTGTAACCCAAAAAGTTGTGAAATCTTTAGGTTGAAGAAGGCTTCTAAATTGTGCAATGTTCTTTAAAAAAACAAAAAAAACAATTACGTAATACGACACGATGGACTATAATGTTGTATTTGCTTGCGACTGAAGGAGGTGGACTGGGAGGTGGAACTGGCCTTTGTGATTGGACGAAGAGGAAAACACATCAAGGTGAGCGTCACATGACCTCTGAGGGCCACGCTGGCGAAGAAGACTCTCTGACCTCACGTCTCTTGTTGTTCAGGAGGAAGATGCCCTCTCCTACGTGGCCGGGTTCACCGTTGCCAACGATGTCAGCGCACGTGACTGGCAGATGAAGCGCAACGGGAAGCAGTGGCTTCTGGGAAAGACATTTGACAGCTTCTGCCCTCTGGGCCCTGCCTTAGTGACCACCGATACGGTGAAAGGTGAGAGGGATGGAGAAACCGCAGCAGGGAGCGCAAGATAGAGAGGGGGGGATCAAAGAATCTGGTGAATCAGGCGATTATGATGATAAATGGATTACTGTGGTTGAAAACATTTGTCATAAATGCGTTACATTTATGGCATGATTGTAGGGACATCAATCCAGACTATATCAAATATAAGATTAACCTCAAAGATATTAATCTTTAGGCTGGGCATGATGAGGTGTATGACCCTCAGTCTAATGGCTGCATCATAAAAAACGGCTTGACAGATTTCATTTAATGGGATGAAAAGATCACACACACACACACACCTGTGCAACCTGATTGGGCTGCAGGTTCTGCCTCATGCTACACGTAGCGGCGAGGACACTAGCGGAACACAAAACTAGAGACTAAGTCAGGAAGGAGAAGGAGAGAGCAGCTGTCTGTAGCCTCCACATCAAAACCATTCCCTTTTTGGCTTGTCTTGCTTTTGCCTCTCTATTGCTCCTGTTGACACTTTAATTTGCACCAAAGCAGCTGAAACTGATTCACAATCACTTGTGCTAAATTATGAATGTATAACATCTCCCAACACTCAACCACATACAAAAAAAACAAAAAAAAAGACAACTCATGACAACTCATGTTACTGCCTATGGCAGGCAAGAAGCCCTATTCAGGAGCTTTGTAAATTCTTTTTAATAACATTGCCCCTCCAGATCCTCACAGTCTGGGCATCCGCTGCCTGGTTAATGGAGACACAGTCCAGAGCAGCAACACTGATCAGATGATCTTCAAGACCGAGGCGCTGGTCGCCTGGGTCTCAAAGTAAGTCCACTCTGTGCATTTCGGCTGCATCTCTGCTCACAATGATGGTGTCCTTTTGTATAATTCAACTTCACAGATTTACATAATAATACATTCAACTTTTAAATTTACTGCTACAGTAACTCGAGCTGAGAGTGCAGAGTTTCCATTTAAGAAATTATGCAAATCAAATTGTGGCAGAAATGAAAGTCATTGTTTTGCATCCCCTTGCCTGATTTAAATTTGTGAACCAACCTTCGAGGCAAACTTTCCACAGTCGAGAGCAAGTTTGCAGCTCCTGAGTCTGAAACCTCCACTGTGTGTTTTCCGTCTCCTGTCAGGTTTGTGACATTGACTCCAGGAGATGTTTTCCTGACAGGCACTCCTCCAGGCGTAGGTGTGTTCAGAAAGCCACCCGTCTTTCTCAAGGTAATTTAGTGTGGGAAACCGACAAACATGTAGATCGAGCATGCAAAAGTCCTTGTTTTTAGTCGCACGCCAACTCTAGTTTAACTTATCCAAAATGACTGAATGGCTGCATATAATGTACATATTCTACAATGCAGTGTCAAAGGGACTCCGTAGTCTGTTTTAATAGATAGCGAGGGAGTAGTTCAAGTTAAAGGTGTATTTTAACAAAGTGTTTAACTGATTTTCCTTTCAGAAAGGAGATGTGGTGGAGTGCCAGATAGACCAATTAGGTTCTATTATTAACAAAGTGGTCTAACCCTGAGCCAAACTGCTGAAAGCACCAACAATCCATGAAGGAATGTCAGCTGTTCACTTATCTGCAATTCTGATCGTCTGCGTCACACAATGACTTGCTTTTTCAAAAAAATATTATTGACCTTCTAATAAAATCAGCTGGAAACGTGTAAAAAAAGAAGAAGTTTCCCGATTGTTTTTTTCCTGATATTACAGTAAAGGAAGGAAAACATGGTGTTTTTACTTCATGAACCTGCATAACTGTGACTCAATGTGCTGTTTGCAGCTTGAACTCATTGAGTCACAGTCCTCACTAAAAAATAAATGCATCAGAATCCACCCACTCATGCTATAGAAATGAAATGCTGTTTCAGCTCAACTTCAAGTGTTTTATACTAACGGTTACTTATGTAGCTGCACGGTGGTGTAGTGGGTAGCACTGTCACCTCACAACGGGTTTGATCCCGGGTCGGGTTTGGGTTCGGGTTCCTTCTGAGTTTGCATGTTCTCCCCGTGTAAGCGTGGGTTCTCTCCGAGTTCTCCGGCTTCCTCCCACAGTCCAAAGACATGCAGGATGGGGATAGGTTAATTGATGACTCTAAATTGGCTCCAACCCCCCCGCGACCCTTAATACAGGATAAGCGGTAGACAATGGATGGATGGATAGATGGGTTGCTATGTTTGTGCCCTGCATTAATCAAACTGGTTGCACTATTTAGATTTTTTTTGCTCAAAATGGAGGAAGCTCCCGTGTTTCAAGTTTTTTTTAAATCGAGGATTTAAAAAATATATATACTGTTATGAGGATGTGGAATTTTGCAAACATTCAAAACACGCTTGGATATGTGTGTACTCTGGATTTAAGCCGAAGACAAGTACATCTGTAATTGAGGCTTTAACACCAGGTGGCAGTAGAGTTTCATGGCTGACGAGAGCTGTTCAGAGTGACTTGAGATGACTGTTGACTGTACAAACATGGATTTGTCTCCGGCGTCTGTGTCAAAAGGTCCATGTCGAACAGACAAAGTCTCCTGTGGTCTGAGTAAGCACACAAAGATCTACATTCAGGAGATGAGGAAGTTACAATGCTGAGCTGTTTGGAACAAATTATATTCAGAAGATGAAGCATATTATACTACTGTTAACCTTTTTGTAAACGGTCTGCGCACAATCAAACCTATTGAGTTAATATGTGTCGCATAATTGATGGAACAAGAACATTTGTTTATTGCCAGTCTGAACTTCGGTTAATTGAACAACTTGTGAAAGACGAGACAAAAGCAGAACTGAACTTGGTCTTCACGTTACAAACAAAACCCTCGCATGCCTTATTACAACATAAACATCGAAACCCGAGCTGCGTCCTCACAGCTGATTACAGGGACTTGAGAATCCTCGTCTCCTGTGGCTTTATGCTAATGCTATAGCTAAAGGTGAACTTAAAATCAGCGTCTCATCATGGAAAAATCTAAATGCAATTAAGCTAAAGGTACGAGCGTCCCGGCTCAGCATGCATCTTTTTAAACACCGAACACAAGGTTCTCTGACCCTAACGGAGGATGAGGTCAGACCGGCAACACAACGGAGCCCTCGAGTCAAGCTTGTACAGTCAGACACATTACTCGTAGAGGTACTGGGAGATGAAGCGGTGCAGTTTCTGCCTGTTTTCCGTCATCTGGAACAAAGGGACGACACCCAGGAAGACGCCTCCTTGCCGACGCTCCTCCGAAAGGACCTGAGGCAAACAGCGTAGAAACAGCGATGTCAGGCCCGTCGCACGCCAGTCTCTTATCTTCAGCGGTGTGCTTTTTGCACAAGGCCAAATAAAAGACGCAGAAGTAATAACCGAGATAAAACGAGAACCTTTCAAAACGAGAACACGTCAAAAATGAAAAAAAAAAAAGATGTTATATAAAAAACACTGAATCACCTTATTCATTCGGCAAAGTCTGAAATAATGAGGTGAAATGGGAGAGCCAAACTTCGGCTTGTACTGTCTTTTCTTTTTATATTACAGGTGCAGAAACACTCAAAGCACATTTCTCCTACGATTTGACCAGTAGATGTGAGACATCGGGGAGTGAAATTAGCTGTCAAATCCTAAAGATAAGCATGAGAACGACCACTTCTGACTGATAACCTTGATAAAAAAAAGTTAACAATGGCCTCATGAGATCTTTGCAGATATATAGGTCAATGACGCTCTATTTTTAAAAGGCAGTAACTCCCAACCCACAGACTCTTAGAGAAGACTGATAGATGCAGACGGCGTCTACTTTACTGAGTTGCAGGGCTGAGTGCTGATTTGTCAGAGTGGGAAATTTGCGCAGAAACAGTGATTAATATAGCAATGCATAAAAAGGCTGCTTTACAGTTATGGGTGAGCCTCTGTTTTCTCCATTTTTCGGACTAAAATCAGCGTTTCTCTTCAGTTCATCGAAATTCAGCTGGCGTTCATCAGCTATCATGTTGCCCTTCTCCTTTTTATTCTTTGCCGTTGTTGTGCAGTCAGCACACATGCAGATAACAGACGCCCATATAAACCATTTGCCTTCCTTCTTGGACTTTATGGGAAAAAACAAAACAAAAACGCTTCCCCAGACTTGGCCATTGCAGCAGCTTGGTAATCCATCACAATAATCGTGAATCCTTTATCTGGTTTTGTCAAAGTTGAATCCTCTGTTCATTGTGTCTGAGTGGAGTGTTTTCATATCAGGTCACTTCACAACCAGCAGCAAGAGAAATATGTCCCCGAGGAATCCTCAAAAATAAGTCACCTTACAAACATTTTATTGTATCCAAAATATAAATTTGAGTCACTAGTGAAGTATTATCAGCAAAGCGTACCCTCAAGGAATAGTTCAGTGTTTTGGGAAATAAAGCTACCTTCTTGCTGAAAGTCAAATGACCACTGGGTTTGATAAATATGAAGCAACCGCCAGCAGGCCATTAGCTTTGCATAAAGACTGGAAATGGTATAAAAATGACATCCACCAGCACTTCAGCAGCTTTACCCTGTAGTGTGTTATATCTTTCATATCTTCTGGATAGTTTACCATATAAAAACGAATTATATTTTATGAACTGTGTAAATTAATTATCCTCCCAGGTTAGTCTGACTGGAGCGATCATATAAATGTAGTAAAGTAAAAAGTCCAATCGATTACTTTGCAATTGTGCTGTTTGTGCGTTAACACAAGCCAAAAAGTATTTTTAAGCATCAAGACTGTGTTCTTGTGTTCAATGTGCTTAACTACAAGGACTGTGACCTATGCTCTATAGTGCACCTGAACGCATCATGTACAGAGACGTTCTGCCAACATGCTGCATCATGAAAAATAAAGCATCAACTGGCTTTACATAAGTTAAGTACATGTACATGTACAAGTACACCACTACTTCAGCTTTTTAGTGGCATCTCTGTGGTCCTGCACAATCAAATTTAGATCATTTATAAATATTATTAAAAACCTAATTCCTTCATCATAGTTTGAAACATAATGCTGGTGGATGTAAAGTACATGTGGACAACAATAGTAGGATTGTTGTATTAAAGACTTAAATGTGAAATGTACCACTTTGGCGACTAGAGTCTAAAAAAGTGTTCCTCTACTACACTCCTTCAATTTCTAACTTGAAATCACTTGTGTCCTTGGCCCAGTGAATTCTCTTTAAAGATTGACATTTCTGCCTCAAACATGATTGGATATGGCTGCTCGAGTCAGGCTCAGTTTCTCTCTTGTTGCAGCAAAATCAGGATGGAGTCCTGTTCTCGCCGAGCTCCAAGCTATAGAATACTGTTAAAAAACTCTGCCAGAAGTTGATTGATTATCAGCGATTCCTGTATTTGAGTTGGATTCAGGGTCAACTTGGAACAGTTTAATGTTAAAACTGAATTTTTTGAGTTGGACTGTGCCTAAACTTTCAGTCCTGAGTTGAGTTGTAATTCTCCGCACACACACACACACACACACACACACAGACACACACACGCAGAGAGGCTGTCACTCACCCCCAGGTCTATTAGTGATCTAACTGCAGTGTGTGCAGCCTCCTCTGAGCAGCTCTCTGTGAGATATAGCACAAAGGCACACATGAATCAAAATAACAGACAGATATCCAATATAGAAAAGACGAGTCGGGATAACGGAACAAAGCCATTACTAGTGGGACTGAAGAGATTTTTACACTGTGCATAGTCGAAAGGTGTCATTTGGATAGTTTTTGATTGTTTTTTTAAGAAAAAGGATAGGATGTGACGTGAGCGGGGTAGCGGCAGGGGTCTCCGCTGACTTGTTACATCACACGTTGAATCAGTGGGGAAAGCCAAGTTGACAAGCTTTTAAAGCTTTAAAGACAAAGAAATGGAAGATCTGGTCAGGTTGAGCTCACCGTAGTGTTGTTTCTTCTTCTTTGCTGTGTCACACAGATGGGAGTGTACCTGAGCCACAAACTCTGCCTCTGAAACACAAGAAAATAGAGCCAATTATTCCATGACAGTATGATACAGACAGTCTACACACACACACATATATATATATAGAGAGAGAGACTTACAATGTATAATTTAAGATATAGCATATAGCATATACTGGTAGGCCACTACCAATGGCTTTTGAGTGAATGAAATATAAATACAGAATACCATAAGTATTTACTTTGACTTTAATTCATGTGGTGAAATAATTGATTTTGAAAGTTTTAAACAGTTATTTATGTGAGTCCCTCCCAGTACCAATCAATAAACACTTCCCCATAAACATACCTGGCAGAGGTGTGCGCAGAAGGTCCAGACTGGCGGTGGCCCAGCACAGCGCCCTCAGGTGACCAGCTAGCATACTGCAGAGGAAGAAGAGCATCCTTGGACACTGACTCGGCCGGCTTATCTAGAAAGGTAGAAAGAGGGACGCTCATTACACAATGAGGATGAAGAGGAAGACCGACAGTCGCTGTCAGTTGGTCTGTTGGCCACAGAAACTAATAGAGGCACAATATTATAAATTAACTTGCGAGAGCAGCACACTGATATTGTGGGTGTCCCAGGTTCAAAACTCAATGCTGGCGAAGTAGGTTTTTTATTTGGTTTCATGCATTATATCATTCAGGTTTTGTTTCTTTTTTACTGTCTTTTTTATTCTTTCTTTTGAGTGGGATGCGTTCAGGAATCGAGATCTTTAGAAGACCCTGTAGACCATTTTCCTGTTTTATTTCCTTAATTTCCCTTTTTTATCACACTAGCGATGTAACAGAACAGCCGGAAGGCAATAAGGACATGAAGTCTCATTTTAATATAATTTGAATCCTAGTTTTTATACTGTTGTCTCAAATGGCCATTTACACCCCTATCCCTCTTTTTATAACAGGTTTTAATTGTAGAATAATACAGTTTTATGTTGTTTTTAAACGTGAATGTATTTCATGGGTATTTATCTCAGATGTCATGTAATCAGTGCTTCTTTATTAGGATGGGAGAACTGTAATGTCCATGATTCTGTGGATGAATAAATTCAACCTTGTACCTTGAAGCAGTCCTTATCAGAAAGCTGTCATACAATCCGAACCCTGACATCTATGTGCACTACATGGCTAAACAAAGCCTCCACTCTCCTAGAAAGGCTTTTCACAAGACTCTGGGACTTGGCTGCAGGGAGTTGCTTCCACTCTGACCACAATGGTTAATATGACCGGGTCAGATTCAGGGTTCAAACTCATCCCGAAGGTGTTGGATGGGGTCAAAGTCAGTGTGCAGGCCAGGCAAGTTCCTCCACACCAAACTCCGAAAGACATTTAATTAATTGTGTCATCTGGTAACGAGGGAGGCCATGAAGCTGGAGGTTCATTATATCCTATAATAAATAGTATGGGAAGTAATATGGAAATATATGGGGACAAAGTTGTGTATTGTAGAGTGTTACACAGTCATACAAAATCAGAATGAAATGTTAAATCTCTCAAGGGACGAATGCTCATATTAGTACTGCAGCAGATCTGGGTTTCTTAACTTAGAGCGCCGTGTATTCTTTATTGCTCAGCAGCCCTTGTTTTATGCTTAAAAGTACAGTACCCTGATTTCATACCAAAATTATATTTTAATCAGCATAACATAATGGAGCTCATCCAATCTTTCAATGAGCAGTCGCCATTTAGTCAATTAGGCTAATTCAATCGCTGTTTAAACAATCATGTTAAATGCAGCACTGTGACGCCTCAAAACACAGTAGAACTTTAAAATGAATAGAGAAAACAGAGAGCAGTCAGAGCAGCTGTTGTATGAGGAGTAAAAATATATTCGGCCAGAGAGGCTGCTTGGCAAAGAATTCTCAGACTTGATGTTCAAATGGACAAAATGTGCTTGTGGCATAAGATTTAGATAAGTCAAAAAAAGCAGATTTAAAATACATTAAAAATAAGTGGCCCACAAAGAATATGGTAGCAAACAAAGATGGAAACACTAACAATGTTCCATAATATGCTCATCACATGGATCTATATGCTGTCTAATAAGTAAATGATAAAGAAAGAACCGACATGTTTGATATGGTTAAAGTCACAGAAAACAGCTTATATATTCAGCTGCAGGTCATGTCTTTGCATTTTAGAGTATGTCTATATCCATATAAATTCTTGCCACCAGAGGAAATGTATTGCTTCTCCGCTTGCATAGCTAAAGGAAATTTAAAATGAATAAGCTAATATACACAATTACAATAACTTATAATAAAAAAAATGTTAGTGCCTTTGGGAAAAACAAAGTTCTACATGTACAGAGAACAAAATGACGCTTTTAAAGTTCAGGTGTTTGGGCATCAATCTCTAAGCCCACACAAGACCAGCCTTTTCCTTAAAAAACAGTATTATAGCAACTCAACTTGGTTGACCGCCAGCGTGCTTCTTCCACCTGAAGAGAATCTGGCCAGGCTAACTGATAACAGGCAGGAGAGGAGGTGACAAGGGAATATTGTTTTTGGATTGGAGGTCTTTTCTGTCGGGGGCAGTGAAGCAGAGGCACCGGGGGTGAATGCAACTTTAAAGATCAGAGTAGAAGAGTGGAGTGTATAAACACTGATGAGGCTGTTCCTCAGTGGACAAAGCTGAACTGAGTGAGAGGATTTTATGCCAGTGTGGAGGTGGTAGTGGTTTACTGGGCTAGAAAGTCAACTTCCTTGTGGCACAGGTAGGCATAAGCACTTATTCGGATGTATTCTGTATAGTTTACTGTAGCTAGATACAATAATTCCTGAACATTTTCTTACAAAAGTAGAGAGTCAAATAATGTCTATTTCCCAAGAAAGCAAAGACGAGAGAGAAGAGAGAGAGAGAGTCCACACACTGAATATCCCCATGTTTGAAGGAGATGATGAAAAACATTGTTTTCAATCAGTACTTGATTCAAATATAGCTATCAGTATCAGGAAGGAAAACATGGCATCGTAACATTTAAAATTGCCTTTTTTTGTTAAAAAGCTGCTCTGCAACTACATTTGCATTGCCTTGGTTACCTAACTGAATCATAGTGTGCACCGTGTCTTTCTCCAACATGTATAATACATGTTTTTTCCCCTGTAATTTATATATTATTACACTGAATTTTACACAAACAGTATGTTTAAATGTAACAATTACTCAGTGCACCATGTTATATAAATGTGTTTTCATTGTGTCTGGCCCTTGAGGTACCTCAAAGTCACTTTGCAGTGTTTGTGCCTGACACACTTCACTTTGAGCACTGTTTGGTCCCTTTGGGAGTTGAAAAGCTTCCTAGTGATGCTTTGAAAAATCACATACAACGGTCATGACTGTTGGGCTTCTTTTAAAGATGACACATACTGCTAATTGACATTCAAGTTACGTAACTTAACTGTGTAGGGGCCTTTGTAATGGAGATCTAGTTACTTCAAAGTTCTTTTTCATGTGGTGTTTCTGGTTTCTGTACGTAGCCATGCATGGAGGGGCAGCATGGAGATGTTTTTCCTTTCATATGACCTGGTGCTGAAGGCATATATAGAAGCCAGTGCTCTCCTGTACCTTGTACGAACGCAGGTCCTGCTCCTCCATGTCAGAGTCGCTGTGATAGGGGTCATCAGAGGTGCTCCAGGACAGAGCGCCATTCTTCTTCCAGAAATCACAGAGCGGAAAGTCTCTGGGAATCTACATGGGATGGAGCGTAAAACAGACAACGGCAGGTCAGACAAGAACTCTGTCTGCTAAGAGCATCTGTGATTGACTTCAGTCTCTAGTCTTGAACTGTGTATTTGGAGGACATAAGGACATTTTGTGGTTAATGTATTAAAGCTCAAGTCTGACACCTAATTTTACACAACAGACTGTTTACACCAAATTCCATGGTGAAAAGAAGGATCCATGAACTCATTGACCATTATCTGCTCGTCTGTGATCGATTTCACTGAGCCTGTATTGTTGTTGGTTTCATGTCCGTTTTCTGTTTTGTTAATGGAATCTATTGATGATTAACTGTATAAACATCCAGCAGTTAGAGACCAACACTATCTTTCCTTTTGGAGTTGTGTTCCTGAAGACCTCATCAATGCAATAGTCACTCTCTCTTAGACTTTAGCTTTGGTGCTGAACTGGTAGTGGGAAAATGATGTAGGGTGTCAGAGAAAGAAAAAACTTTTAGAAACATGTAAAAATGTATCTCACTTCTTCCATGATCAGGAGGCCACAGCGCACCAGACTGTCAACTGCATCCAGAGCGAAACTCTGGGATGACTGACAGGGCTGGAGAGAGAGAGGGGGGAGAGAGAGAGAGAGAGAGAGAGAGAGAGAGAGAGAGAGAGAGAGAGAGAGAGAGAGAGAGAGAGAGAGAGAGAGAGGGGTTACTACTTTCATTACTATAAATTGAGAAAAAAATGAATCCTGAGTTTATCCTTCTCCCCAAAGTCAGTGTGCAATATTGGCTGCAAAATGTGTTGACTGATGTCATACTATTACTAGTACATGTTGAGTGATTACATCTGTAATGTAGCTGCCCATGTTGTTCATTGTTATTCAATGCATTTATTATATTGTATTTGATATTTGTATATTTATTGGTGATCGATCATCATCTCATTTTCTATACTGCTTTGGCAATATAAATATCTGATGTGTGATGCTAAGCTAATTTGAATGTGAGATAGAGTGAGAGATGATAATGGTTAAGATCAAAAGTGAAGAAAGTGAGGATGCACAAAGAGCTTCAGCCCCAAGAGACGTAGCAGAGATCAGAGCAGGAGAATGAAAGATGGCCAACAGGAAGAGACCAGGAGTTGTGTTTTTTGGGGAGAAGTGGGGCGAGAAAACCGAGCTCAAAGCAGAAGGGACAAGAAAACGCAGCTACCAAAATGAAAGCTGCACAAACAGAAGAAGGGATAGTATTTCTGGCTCAGATGCTGAGCCCTTTAAGTCATTCTGATGGAGCACAAACACACATGTACACACACACACACACAAACACACACACACACACACACACACACACACACACACACACACACACACACACACACACACACACCTCAAAACCTCTCTTTGCCTGAGATAGAGGCAGCAGAGTAGGATGAATAGCTGTTCAGCTCCATTAAACAACCATTGAATGAGACACACTGGGTGGGTGTGTGCGTGTGTGATATGAATTCAGACTCACTGGCATGAAGCCCGGAGGCAGGAGATGGCAAAGCTGTAGGGATCTCTCCGTCAGCTCGGACTGACAGAGCACCACATCGAAGTCCATGTCACCGTTGACTTGCTCTCCGTCCACGCCGTCACTCCTCACCCTGCTGCTGACGCCACTGCCGACCACCTCGCACAGCATGGCCGACACCGCACACGCTAAGAACAAACACACACATAGGCATTTGATTATTTGCTCTAATTCCGCTTACACACTGTGAGAAAAATATTATTATATTGTTATTGTATCATCCAAATAAACACATTTCCGACTGTATCTGCAAAATATCTCAGCATGTTTATTTCCACCATTTAACTGTCTTTATTTACACTTTGTATTCCTATTATCCTGCCGTCATGTGCTGGTGGGAAAGTATTGACATCTGGATAGTTTCAAAACAGAGTCACATATTTTGTCCCAAAATCAAACTTGAAACACTGAATATAGAGCATTATGGAGGCTGGAGATTTGAGTGGTGACAAGTACTTGAGTATTTCCATTTTCTGCTACTTTATACTTCTATTCCACAACAATTAAGAGGCGAACGTTTTAGCTGTTCTGGCCGCATAAATCGTATTTAAAATAATTTAAGTGCTAAGCAGAATCCATGCTGCTACTAGCAAAGTGCTATGGAGAACGACAGTCTGCACCTCCAATTACTGTTATCCAGCAAAGTGAATGCCGAGGTCTTTGAGATTTCTTTTTGAGACACAACTGAAAACCAGGAGACAATATCATACAAGAAATGACAGAAGAAGCAGATGTAACCAGCCAAAGCTGCACTGAGTGGATAATGAATAATGAGCGACTGTATGCACAGTGCCGTGGCACGGCTCAAACTGTAGTATGCTTTAAACATTTGGAATATTAAGTACTTTTAAAAATGTCATGTTTCAAACTGCTTTCCATATAGACATGCCAACAGTCAGAGCCAGAGCCAAGGCCTCCCACGAAAAGTAAGTTGCCTGTAGAACACAAGGTCTCAAGATGATATTTAGGCTTAAGCATTTAAGGAAAAGTTTGTCAGCTACACAAAATACATGCATGCAAAGTCACTCACCACCAACGGCTTCCGAAATAAAGGTGTGTGTGATAATCTGGGCCTGAAGACTGAGGTGAAGTGTGGCAGCAAGAGAACGACGGGGCATAATGAAAGGGTCTTTCCTAGAAGGATGGACATACGGACAGTAATGGAAACTTCAGAGGCTTCACTGAAAGGATGAGCTTTGTTTGCTTGTCTTTGTTTTTCTTCTTTGACAGACAGAAAACAAACCTAGATGGCACTGCAGCTATGATGAGGTGAGGGGCGAGCAGAGAGAGGGAATAGCGGAGAACCTCCTCTAAACTTCCCCCGAAACCGACGTCTTTGTTCCTGAACAGCACTTCCTCCGTGAGCCAGGCCACATCACGACACAGGGCAGAAGCACTCGCACCCTGCGGAGGACGGAGAAGTTTTGTTCCAAAATGAGACACGAGCATTAACCATCTGGTGACGTTAAGTAAATCACTGGTGGGTATGACTCAGAAAACCACTGTCACACTCAAATAAACTTGCACGAAAACTAATTCTGTTTATGAGCCTCTTGGAGTAATGATGGATCATTAGTGGGGAAGGAGAGGATTTCAACTCTGGCACCACCAAGGGGACAATTGCGCAGCAAACACGCTACCACACAGATGATGCATGTACCTTGCGGTGTTTGTGCAGCAAAAGACTGGCCACTAGACTGGTGGCCATCACAGCTGTGCAGGATGTTGCAGCTAGAAAGAGAAAACAGACACACATACAGATCCACAACATTTTGCATACGATTAAAACAAAGGCTTGTAAAGATTTGTTTACGATTCAGCAGGGGAACATAATCCAGGACCTACAGAAGATCAAGTGGAGGATGATGGCGATGCTTAAGTCTCTCTCTGGAGGAGTTAGCTCTTTGAGTTCAGATCCATAATGAGAAGGCGGCAGGAGCCACGACATCCTCCTCTGCCCAAACACACTGTCCGTTCTTGAGTGAATGAAAGGGAAATGAGGAAAAAGGATGACGGGAACACCTTTTAAGATTTTCATGAGTTTCATATTTGATAGCACTTATTTTCAGCATTTTTCCTGCAGATTTCCAAAAAATAAATACATTGGCTGCTCTCCTACAGCTTTTAAGAAGAACAACACATTCGGTAAACTTGAAAAAGAGACCCACTGCTGGCCTTGTGCCAGCAGTAAATTGGATTCATTGCCAAGGGAGTTGCATAACTAATCACGCCATATTCAAATATTATTTTCTCCAGCTGAAAAAAATGGGAAAAGCTTAATTTAATTATATTACAGTGCATTTTGGTCATGATCAATTCACACTTATTACAACATGGGGTAAGGAGAAGGCGGGTGAGGAGAAGGAACATTAGCTTAATTTCGAGTAAACTCTTTATGGGCATCACGAGAGTTCAGTGGATGACTTACCATTACACTTCTGAGAAATAAAACGGAACGCGGAATTGTGGGTAAAACAACACTGTAGACTCGGGCACTTTAGATGCATCCAAGCGTATAAAACAGCAGCTACATCACTCACAAATGGAGGTGTGTGCAATACATCTCATGAGCTGCTCAGCTGGAGCGATGCAAGTGTGTTATTTATGTGTCTCAGCTGTGCATGTGTAAGGGAGATATACAGTAGTGTATCAAACACAACAGCCATGTCTGGCTCTGTTAATACACGAATCCTACAGACAGTGACATTGTTATCTCAAACAAGAATAAATTAACTGTAAGTGTGTGCTCCTCTGGAAAATAAGTGTTTTAGGCTTGCAGTCCTCACATATGCTGCATTTTTTTTTATACATGGGAACAAAAAAAAGAGACATCAAAAGCTGAGCTTTCAGCAGAGACGCAATTTTAAGTATCGAAGCCCGTTAATGATGTAGACATACACAATGAATCTAACTATCACTCTCTACTACTTCCCATCTATCGCTTCCCATCTATTTCACTCGTGCTGTGTTTTTTTTTGTGTGGCATCCACGCGCTCTCAGAAGAATTAAACACAGGAAGGGAGAATCCACTTTGCTCGTCAGACGCCAAGCTGAGATTGAGCGCGGATGTTATTTTCTTTCTGTTATCTTTTTCACTGGCAGACTGTGTAATGCTGATGGTAATTGGACCAAGTCTAAGAGGATGAAAACTCTCATCAGAGCGTGGTGTCTGTGCCAGATTCAAGGTTTAGAGGAAAGTTTATCTTCAAAGTTTAAGAGCAAAGTAACTTTTCGATTTCACAGATGCTAGATAAAACACAATCCAAATCTGTATTCAATGGTGGTTTGTTCAAATAGGGTACAATCGCTCACTCGTGTACAAAGGTGTGCATGCAGGTGGTTGGATTACCTGTTGTTTAGGATAACCGGCAGCAACAGGTCCTGCAGAAGGAGCCATTCATCCACTCTGCATCTCCCTGACTCGTACATCTCCTACACACAAAAACACACAAAATAAGGATGCACACATGCACTCACACAGGGCTACACAGTAGAATATCTATGTCATTCAATGTGGTACTCTGGTAAACCAAGGAAGATATCCTTTAAGATGCTTTAAAATATTAAATCCTGACTACTATGTTAGTGTTGCCATGTGATAACCTTCAGTTCCCTAAGTTGCCAGGTTATTGGCTACACCTACACAGCAATCATGCAATAAGCCTTTGCAAATGTAATAACACTCAAGTTTTAGTTGGAACTGTTTGAGATGTGTTGATTCAACTCCATGGTCATGTTATAGTTCTCCTGAACTGTATATTGAGATATTTCTGATCCTGTTCCTGGAGAGACTAACCAGGCTCCACAACTAGTAGCTAATCTGTCTCTGTTCAAACAAACTTTGGCTGCCAACAAAGTTCCTAAGCAATCCATTAAACTCTTCCTCAAACATATGGACCATATCCAGTTGGCAACATGCAACTACAGCAAATCATCATACGTCTGCCAACAGGCTAAATCACTCAAATACTATTTCATACAAAATTATTAGTCAAAATTCTTATGGCAGTAAATCTTCAGGTCGAGAAGTACAACACTGTGATTATTGAGGAAGATGAATACGCTAATGTTGATCCTCACAAAATGACCATCTGCTCTCAGTCAGTATAGAGTCCAGTTTGTCACCTCAGTGTTTTACAATCTTCTGTTCATGACTGTTGAATCACACCAGGTATGTTATTTTATCATTCAAGTAAAATCCAGCATAATCACACTGCCCAAATATTTGAGTGGGAATACATTTTTGAAAAAACAACAACTTCAACATGCATGTGTAGAAACCAAGGTGATTGTGAATTATGAGAAGCCATATAGTTTTTATGGATAGAAAGATAAAGTGAAAATCTGTTACACAAAAATATTTTTTATTTCTTTTTCAAATCACTTACTACTGAAGATCTCTATGTCCACTCTTAAGACTATAACCTGTCATGATGTGTCACCATCGCAAGTTGGGGATAATTTCTTTCTCCTGTGTACCTTGAGAGAAAACGGCTGTGCGAGGTTGATCCTCACACTTCCTCTTGGTCTCCTCCAGAGTAGAGACCACAACTGCCGCAACACAGAGCTAAAGCCAACCTGTGAGGATATGCAACACACACACACACACACACACACACACACACACACACACACACACACACACACACACACACACACACACACACACACACACACACACACACACACACACACACACACACACACGCACACACACACACACACACACACACGCACACAATCATG
The DNA here is from genome assembly GCF_963514095.1 of Eutrigla gurnardus. Classification (NCBI taxonomy): domain Eukaryota; kingdom Metazoa; phylum Chordata; class Actinopteri; order Perciformes; family Triglidae; genus Eutrigla; species Eutrigla gurnardus. The sequence continues at coordinate 13,525,331 of NC_139936.1, read as the reverse complement.
AGAGTGATACAGAGCCATTGTATCATAATGACGCCTAGCATTTAGGGGGGACGTTAAAGCAGCAACACCACTAATGAGCAGGATCTATGATGGGCACTAAGATAAATGTGTGTTCAGTACTGTATGTGTACTGTGTGTGAATGACAAAATGATGGGGCGAGAACCTTATTATGGCAATTAACCAAAAGCAACACCCACTCTCCGCTATCTTCTCAAAGTGCAGATAACGAAGGGCAAGACTAATGGAGACTAATAGCAATAACAGTTGCTTTAAAAAATTAAATACAAACCTCAACTAAACAACCAGCGCTGGCCAGTGAGAAATTAAAGAGCAAAGTTGTGAAACAAAACTTTCCAAGTGCCACTCTGGATCATCAAGTGCAATTGTTATCCCAAAAAAAGGAGCAACATAATTGTACTGTAAATTATGCTGGTGTACTGATGTATGGTGGTATGTGTTTTGTATTGTATTTCCATATTTTTAGGATACTGGAAGCTGAATTAATATTAATTATACTGTACATGTAAAAATTACAACAAGGTCAAATAGTTGAAAATTAGCAATAGCTATGAACTCTCTGTGAAGCACACAATTTCCTGCTCTGTACTGGAGATATGTTACATTTCATTGACCCTATCATATTAAATAAAACACATTCAATTCAATAATGGATACAAGTGTGTGTGTGTGTGTGTGTGTGTGTGTGTGGGGGGGGGGGACCAAACTCATCGGACCAAACTACTACAATAACTTCCTTTTGTTTAGAAAATACCGGCATTTATCTGACACACCTCACACAATATCTTTGCCTCTAGTTGTTTGTGGGGCGCGGCTCACAGGTTGAAAAAGGCTGCATTAAACCAAAACCTGCTCACTTGCTCCTGAGGATATCACAGATGGCTAAGTGGTGTTTGTGTGTGCTCGTAAGTGTGTGTTTGCATGCACCCACCTGTGTGTTGGTCTTGGGCACACAGTCGTAGGAGATGCCCACAGGGACCAGACTGACATCGGGGACAGATCCCTCTTTCACGAGCTGTCTGATGTGAGCCAGCCACTGGCCGCCACGGCCAGATTCCGCTGACACACCGACACTAATGGCCTGACCCTCATCTAGCAGCTCACGTATCAGCTGAGGAGGGAGGAGAGAGAAAAATGGCAAGAGGCAAAAGTCTGCGAGGTCTTGACAGCAGGGGAGCAATTAAAAGAAAATGACTGTCCTGCATTACTAAAACATACATAAGCAATACAGCGTACCAGACAATGGAGGGAATAATAAGAGGCAAGAAAACAGAATGTGGAGGGCAGCAGAGGGAGGAGAAGTCAAACGGCAGGAAGCAGGCAGGATAAAGAGCAGAAATAAAAAGGGACTACTGGGGACACTTCATGACATCCAGAGATACTTCCCTTTCCCCAAGTACTGTTTTCACCTTACAGATGAGGGAAATTCAATTACCATTGAACAACATCTAAGCAGGCCTACACTCAATAAACAATAAAGGTCGATTAACATTGAAATACAACCAATACACAAGCCCGCTTTCACATGCACAGCCAATATGCTTACTCACATAAATGGTTGTTGAAAAAAAAAAAACGACTTACTGCGTCAATCATAAATAACCTGTTTATGTTCAACTGTGGTTGTAGTCTTGTAGACTGATGCCAGACGGGGGCTTTTTATGGAGCTGTATAACACAATATTTTTTAATAAAGCCAGTAACTCCTCCTAATGAAATATGTCTTCAGGCAAACTGATTCAGCGCACAAAATAGCTCCCTTCGGGGGGAAGATATTAATGACTAATGGCTAAATTAGCATGTAGCTTCTGTAAATCTTCAGCCCCTTTTACACTGCTTTTTCGTTGCGGGAGTATTACGCCTTTATTCTCCCCCATAGTCTGTGTAAACGCTCACCGAGGCGGAAAGGCGTAACAGAATATTACACCTCTGAGACGGCAACGGAGGTAGTCACAGAGCCTCATTGAAGGCAGAACAAGTCGATACGGTGTTCTTTGTAAACTCTCCAAGCACCCGAGGCGAAAAGACGTTATGTAGTGAAGACGTGTTGCCAGGGCGACACGCCGCTGGTGGATTTAACGAGCTCAAAGCGTCGATCCGAAGAAGATAAAAACGCAGGTAGTAACTTTACGTCGCAAACAAAGTTCTATCTAAACGGTCCGGTTTGCGGCATATTTTGACTCGCCTTTCAATTCCATCGCAGCTGAATTGTCTGTGTACAAGGGGCTCAATTGAAAGGCATAAAAATCAATATTAGATTTTTGACACTGCATATAGCTTTTAATTTGACAAAAAGTTTTGCAGGTATTCGGTTAACAACGTAATACATTTCAACACAGACTAAACTAACATGGTGAACATTATTCTTGCTTAACATCAGCATGTTAGCAATCTGAGGTTAGCATTTAGCTCATAGTGCTGCTGTGACAGCCTTTCAGATTCCCCGGCATGGCCACAGACTCTTTAATCATGTTAAAATGATTAACTGTCCAGAAGCCAATGAAGTACAAACAGTAGTTGTGTGTTCATTCCTGATTAAGAAGTTCATTATTTTACTTTACTTACTACATTATTTTAATTTTATCTTCTTCCTCATCTTAAATCCATCAAAACACATATCAACTTACGGAGGTCATGACAGGTGAGTACAGACCGTCTCTCTGCGCATCCTGCTCAGTCAGAGCAGAAGGTGGCAGAAGGACCACACCTACTTTATGCAGGATTGATCTATAGGATAAACAGAGGATGCAGTATCTAAAATTAAAACAATTAATTGACTGGCCTTCATATGGTGCTGTGAATAACAAATTCAGCATCGGATGTCCTGCAGAAGGGTGCATGCATTATTTGTGTTTGTGTGTCTATACCTGATGAAGGCGCTGCTGATATGGAGGGGACTAACGGTGTATGGGACTCTCAGGTTGTGACAGAAGAGCACCAGAGGGATGAGAGCACAGTCCACAATGCTCTGATGCACATACACATACACCAGCAGAGATCCCTGAATTATAGAAAAGAAGTCGCTTTAGATAAGGAAGATTCTTCACATTGTCATTCATCATGGCAAACAATGGTTGACTGTGCATGGATTAGAAGAGTGGTTCCTTGGTTTCATATTTTTATTTTATCGATATTAGAATCAAGCTCCACGAGATTAAGATAAGAGAATGGAAGAATATACATTGATCATTTAAAAACAGCAGAGCCAATTGTACAATGATTTTATTTTGATACTCTAATAGTTAAGACGATCCAGGCAGAGATGAAGGCTATATACGTGGAGAGCATGTTTAAGTGACTGTATTTATTACTGTAGAGGGTGAAAGCGATCGATTACGCTGGACAGTATGTGGCCCTTTATCTATTGAGTAGTATTTTTCATCCCCATTTCAAATGTGGAAAATATTTTAGAGCCAAAATCAATCATATATTGAGTGAAGTTAGAGCATACAGATACAGCATGGCAGTAGTGATCAGAAGTGGCTATGATCATCTCCAGTTAAAAAAAGGTTTCATTGGAATATTGCTTATTTTAAAGCCATGATTAATGATTTATTACTTTAAAAAGGGGTTTATTTATCTTTTTTTTTTTTTTTAATCTATCTGGCATACTTATCTAAGAAATCTCAAAATCAGGTTCCAATGACATCATGTGACCTAGTCTATTAATGTGTCTGTAATCAGTACAGAGTAAATAAAACATTGAGTTAGATGAAGACATGCAAGTCACACTGTCACATGAATCAGTCCCTGTTATAGTAAATCATATGTGAAATATGGTAAAGTGAAAATATGATGGGATTATAATATACATTTGAGGGTAATTTGAGTAACCGGATAAATCAATAACTAAATCCATTTTTACATCGCACCAACATTTACAGGTTTCAAGAATGCATTCAGACCAATACAAAATTATCCAAAAGACAGGATACTATTTACATGCTGATAACCACTGAATTATAAGCATCATTAGAAGTCCTGATGGTTTTGCCTTTATACATGTAGTATATGGCAAGAAAAGACAAAGAAAAACATAGTTCAATGGATTAATTCATGCCCATCTTCAACCTCTGCAACAGCAGCCTGACTAAGACTTATTTACTTGTATTTATTTAGTCAACCATGAAATTCAAATTTTGTAAACTTAACTTAAAAACACTGACAAAAATGAAGCATAACAAGGCAAGTAAGAGTTGGTATGTAAGCAGTCAGATATTTATTTTGCTGAAAATTTTATATTCGCATTACCTTGAAATGTTTTGTAGGGGATGTGTACACACGGGGCTGTTTACCATCTAATTAGATCCGCTCTGCACATCCTGAGTGGGGATGTGTGGAGCCGAACCATCACACTAGAGCAAATGTTTAAATACAAAGTGTGCTCTCCATGTTTTGCAGGATGAGTTGACACTGTTTGGGGTAGCAGTTTATGGCATCACCATAGAAATAAAACAACAACATCGAACAGTTTTCCATGGCTATTTGACTATTACAGTGAAATGGCGAGCTGTTATGGTGGGAACACAGTACATTTAATCATCTGTGAATAAAATATTTCCGTCTGCTTGTGTATGTGTGTGTTTATAGATACTTGCACCTCTTGTGTGGCTCTGTGCAAATCCGGCAGATGGTTGAGGTTCACTTGAATATTGCCAAACACGGATGAACACATCTTCAGCATCACCCAGCTCAGGAATCTAATCAGGGGGATAGAGGGTGGGGGATGTTTAGAACGAAGAGAAAACAAATGTATGACTAGAGATACGGAGGATGGAGGGACACAATATACAAAAGGGAACAATACTTATAATAATGAGGCTGAGAAACAGAAAGTGTAACAACATTTAAATGAGTAAGATGGGAGTAAGACAACGTGGAAAGAAGAGGCATAAGGTCAAGAAAGAAACTGGTGATACAGAGAAGAAGCGAAATGGAAAGCGATAAAGAGAGATGTGTGAGGGTGACAGCTGTAGATAGAGACGAAGGCGGAGGCTGTAAATGAGGGACAGGGAAAGAGACTTATAGGGCAGATTTTGAAGACATTCCGAAGACTAGAAGAAAGCCAGAAGAGTTGATTCAAAGCCAGGAGTTTCCGTAACATTTCTTGAGACATTTGCTGAAATCTAATACTGTCTGGCAACAGGAACATGCTCTTAAGACCTGACAGTCATAGCACCCAGTTTCGATTTAAAATACAACACACATCTTTCCCCATGGGAGCCATCAGAGCGTGTTGTATCTACTCCACTGCCAGTGGACAAGTTTATGCCTCAATAACTGCCAGTCACCTCGAAGAGTATTTTAAACATGATGGATAGTCATACACCAGTTTTTAGTAGTTCTAACAGAAATTGCAAGCTAACAAATATCCTACATGTCTAGTAATAAAGTATGTGAACCTTTTCTGTGTTTGTCTCTTCCATATGGCAGCAGGTTTAAAAAGCAGTGTCAAATGTTTCTTTTCTTTCTATTGTTGTTGTTTCTTTCCAAGAGCCAATAGGATGGACTACGTTTTGTCCATTGAGGGTGCTGGATCTAAATACCCTGTTCATTTTCTGTACCCACAATGTCAGGGGACTGGGAGTTGGAGGAACCTTCAACATCAGGTTAATCATCGGTTAAAAATCTGTGAGCATCTGTGTTAAAAATATCTTGTTCTTGGATTCAATTAAAAAAAAAAAAGATAAAACATAGGTGTACATAAAAACAGGAGCATGTTGGTAAGAAAGAAAATGTAATCAATGGGCCTCAAATTCTGTTGATGTAGAATACAATAGACTAGAATTTAATCGTCCACCAGGGTGGAGATTTATCTTCGGCTCTATGCTATGTAGGAAACTGATAACACGTTCAAAATAAAGTAGGTTTGAAGTCATATGCTAAATTTCAAATGAATTTGGCTTCTATGGTGAACCGTTTTGTTTATTGCACTATGAATTGTGAATCTGCTAGCTACGATTCCATGCTTCTTGTCCACAGCAACGGCAGCTGATGCCCTTGGGTACGGTACTCTAGGAGATAAGGCTGGCAGTATTCTCTACTTTGTTGTTGTCAACAGATCCTGTGATTGAGGCCAAAAGTCTCTCTCCGAAACATTACAACTTCTCATCACTCTTCTGTCACTCAGTCCAAAGTCCATTTGCTGTTAGTGAAGAGGGAAATTTTAAAAACAACTCAAGAATATCACTGTTATTTAACGTCATTACTAGAATAGAACTAGTGTCTTTTCACTGTGTTTGTGCTTCATGGTTGTTTTTTTTCCAGCTACTTTGCTGCAAAGGAATTTCCTCCTCTGGGGCAATAAAGACACTGAACTTTCAACAACCATTTTTTTCATTTCTTCTAAGTGAAATGTTTGCATGTAAAAGTCAAGTGTATTTTTTCAATAATTAATCAATAAAGAATGATCTTGCCCGTTTCCCACTGGCCCCAACATAAACAAACACTCAGGCACCGTAAGAGGCTGGGGGAGATGCAGGTGTTAATGAGGGGGAGGAACGGGGAGATGTGGTCGAGCTGCCCTCGGCTGTCTTCTCCCTCAGGCGCTTTATGCTCTGTCAGCGCCTCCTTCACCCTGAAACACATGGTCACGGGACAGCAGGGTTACCACATCACAAAGCCTCTTTTGTGCTACATGCAGACAAACACCCGCCTTCCAGAAAGACAACAACATCCCCGTGTAAAGAGGTCAGGTTACATAAAGGTTAAACTCAATTAAACTGAAGGGGAGACAACAACAGATACACACCATCTACTTGGTGACAGAGATAGGGAAAGTGTGACAACAGTCCCAAGTTATCCCATTTCTCTTCATTCGCACTAAACAGACCCCATCATGGCCTACATTTTCTGTATCTTTGTTTGTGTCTTTTATCTCCTCTCCTTCTTCCTCGTTCTCTAGAACTGCAGAGCCCGTTTCATTTTCTCTATCTCTGCTTATCATTTATTTACTCCCCTCTGGTATCTCTACTCCTCCTTCTCTCTCCCTGAAGGTACCTGTTGTTCTGACAGACTCTCTCCAGTCTGTTGCTAACAGGACTCGCGTAAGCCTTGCACCCACTCACAAACAGTGCGTAGCACACCCTCCGCACCAGCCAGCCTCGATACCTATGACACAAAACAGAAAATGCAGAGGCAGAAGATGTGTATGGGCCAAACTTGTTGTATGTTATCTGCCTGAACGCTCTAGATTGATATATCAAATTCCTACGACAATACCTGGTGTGTGTCTCGTTTACACTCAACAGGTTGTGAAAGCCAAGGGAAGAGTTTTGTCCGAGCTTCTTGCGCTAAACCATAAAAGAGAAGCACACACAGACCATTCCAGAAGCAATTCATTGTATAAAAAGGCACTGAAGGATGCCATCTGATGGGGGCAGTTACAAAAGCATCTTTGACTTCACAAAAAATAACCTCATCAGTATCAGTCAGTATCAACCTTTCCTCTGCAAACCTCTCCAGCCTCCACGCTACACACTCACCAGACTGTCTGGGGTGCACTGGTGGCAGCACTGGCCAACAGTCGGTCTGAACTTGCCCAGACAGGGAGGCACTGTCTTCAGCTTTTTCTTCATCTTCAATTCCCATGACAACTGAGAGGGGGAAAAAAACATACAAATGAATAACACAAAATGTCACATACAAAACGACTGCAACCACGGGTCCTTCAGTTATTCTGTCCATCCCAATTATATCAATGAGGGTAGGCTAATTAACAGAATCACCACTGTAGACTGTATTAGACTGCATGAGTTTTAGCTAGTTGAGTGTATGTGGTATTTCATGGGGACTGGACTTGCTCTCTCTGAATGAATACAAACCTGGTTTCTCTAATTGGGGTGGAGAATCAGATAAACCCGATTTCCACAGTTCCTGGAGAATACGTTTACTTTACGCTTTGCATGTGCGTAATTGGATTTGGTTTATTTACATATAAACATGTGTCTGACATGAAATGGGACAGGCAAAGAATCTGACACAAAGAATCTCCAAAAGTCAAATTAAGTAAACTTTCCTCCCCACAGCTGAACAGTTGACCATTTGTAAAATAAAAACATGTTCACTTGTTCCTTTACTATACCTTGAAATAATAAGCCTTGCTTCCAAAATAAGGTCAGTGGTAGAATCTGATTATTGACCAGTTGCATTCATACCGCATTCATATTGTATTTATTTATAGATAAATAGATAGATTCACAGTAGCCAGGTTACTACAGTGCAGGTTAACATATTCTCTGTAACCTGATATCTCCCAGTAACCTGGTCTCTGACTGACAAGCCGACAAAAAACAGCTCTTCAGAAAAAATGGCGGTACGGGTTAATTAAAAATGTTATGCTTCAATTCATTGCCCTCGGTTTTATCATGAGTTTGATACAATTTCTGTGTTGCTGTGATTGGGTAAACTCTGAATACAAGGGAGCATGCAACTTGATATGCTGTAAATATTACTACAGGGAGACCCGCTACCAGGCAATCAGTATACATCAAGTATAAACAGCTCATGTACTGAAGCACAGACTAGACCATGTACTGTTTATTAATCAGACTAAGATCTCCTGTAACATGTTGACAACTGGTCAGTTCTATTTGTGTTTGCAACGATGCCAATTAATTAACATGCAGCGTATGTGTGTGTGTGTGTGTGTTACTGTGCCTGAAATGAAGTGTTAGTTAGGATTCAGACTGATTACCCTGTTTAGACGAAATTAGCTAATGAATCTCCTGAAATCAATAACACTTTCTACTGGTTGAATGATGATGATGATGGATTCCAGAAAAAAAAAACAGACCAGCTGACCTAATCAGTGCCTTGCTAAGTCAAGGTTGATTTAAAGACAAAACATTACTGTAATAAAAAAGCCTGGATCAAGCTATCAATAATTAACATGACCATATTAGTACTAAGAAAGCTATGAAGTAAAAATGCCCTTGAGAGAAAGATAGAGGCCGGATAGATGCTGTGTAGTATGTATATATGTAAAGCCCCTTGACGCTAATTTGTGATATCGGGCTACATAAATAAAATTTACGTGACTTGAAGTATAAACAGCAAATGATACACAGTGTAGAGGCAAAGTTGGGCTATTATCATGGTAAAACCACATATATGTTAAAGGAATAGTTTGACATTTGGGGAAAATAAGGATTATTCAGTTAGTTAAAGGATAGGTTCACAATGTTCTTTCATAAAAGGGGCTTGCAAGTAAATCCTTTGCAGTTACAAACGCTTCCCAGCCAATAGATTATCAGACATGAATGTCCGAAAGACCATTCGTTGCTGATCTCGGAGTGCATTGGAAGACAATGGCAACTCTGCAGAGTGAAGCTTTGACATCAAAATGCCACTTACATTGGTGAAACATTAATAATGGATCCTCAATGGGGCGTATGAACAGGTGGAACAATAACAGTGTGTAATCCTCTCTCATACAGGCACACAAACAGGCACACAAACAGACAGACAGACAGACACACACACACTGTCATAAATACCTAAATGGCGGGTTTTAGGAGGAGTAATGTGCTGTAAATACTTCTAAAACAAACAAGAATTTGTCATTGGCATTCAAGTGAAAAGGCTCCAGGAAGTCATTATGCCAGACTGTTGTTTTTCAAGAAATAATTACAGCACCCAACTCCTATTAAAACCAGAGAATGTTTGTTTAAAATTTCTATTTGGGTCTGGATAAGACAAACAAGATATAACATGTTAATTGGTGAGGTTTAGAGGTGCTAGTGAACTCCGGGCCGCTAAACTGTCTTTACGCTAATTGCCTCCAGCCTCCAGCTCCATAGTTAATACATACACAGATATAAGACTGGACCATATCGTTTAATGGCTTCCCAAAAGGACAAAGTATTCCCTTAAAAATTAGCTTAATTCTCAGCTGGATCAGGTCCAGTGATTCAGTAAACATCAAACAGAGTGACGCACACGGGGCCATTCATGTTCTCTTGTGATTGTGAATAACAAAGAGTTTGAGATTGGTGCACATGGAGTGAAGTGAGAGATGACAGTGGGAGAAAATAATGCAGGCAGTGTCCTTACAGCAGGAGTTTTCTGTTGAATTGGTGGAAGGCCCATGTCTTTGTTTATCTCGCCATTGTCCTCCTGCACCATGGTGAACACCCTGCAGACTTCGACTCTGAGACCTACCACAGAAAAGACAGCAGGAAAATAATAAATTAAACAAGTGTCACGTTCAAACAGTCTTGAGTAATAGGAATTGTTTGTGAGCACATGTGAGTGGGTAGACATTTTAAAAGGCTCGACAGTAAAGTTGCGATTTCAAAGGGCAGTGTCTTCAGAAAAGGCCTAATTTCAATGATTTTAGAAATAAGCCCTGATCCATCATCCCGTGCCCACAGCTGCAATTTCACCCATCTACACAGCACTTCTTCACCTCCTCCATCACAGATTCTCAACCTTCCCTTCATTCCTTTCAATTCAGAGAAAGTAGTTTCTTGCTGCTGGTTCCCCTGTGTTGGTTTAATGATTGTTTCATTTTATTGGACTTGTGGCATACTTTACTTTAAAAGTTTTGTATGCAGGAAGGAATAAAACAAGGACAGAACTGCCATTAAGAGATTAGAGATTGAGAGGAACTTGAGGCTGTCTTTGCTCAGTACAGGTGAAGCGGGGCAAACAATCACCAGTGAGTTATACATCATTAAAAGCAGGGTATATAGCCATCAGCTGAAAACAGTTCTTATGTAACTGATGCTGGTCCCTTGGCTGCTCTGAAACACAGTAATGAGAGCTGGCAACATAGGTCACAATGTAATTTGATCTAGCTTAAATAGGTTACCTAATTGAAAGTGTTGGCTGTGTCTGAGCTCAAATGAGTAATCATCTGAGATTAAGGTGGATTTAATACAGATCAACAGGAAGCGTGCACTAGAGAAAGTTATGGCAGAGATCTTCCCTTTAGTTTTAGTTCGTTTATGTAAGGCTTTGACTCTACAAAAGAATGAAGATGTAGCCTACTGTCATCTGGTGGCACAAACTCTCTTCTAATAAATGTGGCTGTTTGGAGAAGGGCGATTGCTTGGCGATTCTGTACTGCCCTCAATTTCTGCCGGTGGGAATAGTGGTTCAGGTAGATTTAGAAAAGTAACAGATGAATATTTGGAAAAGGAAACACACACACACACACACACACACACACACACACACACACGTATATACATACATACATACATACATACATACAGAGATTCCTTGCTTTATAGTAAGATGGGAGATTTTTCCTTTGCATCTGTGTCCTAATCTGCTAATCCCACTCTGCCCCAATAAATTTGCTAATTAAAATTTAAGGCATCCCCATTGGGAGATGCTCCATTTCAACTGGCTCAAGTTCACACATTCATTACCTACTCTGGTGGGAACAAAGGCATTGATTAGAGGGTCCCAGGGCTGCTGGGGTGCATCGCAGGTGCAGAGGGTGATGGAGGAGACTAAGAAGCAAACCGGGTAGGGTGTAAAACTGTAAATTAAAGAGCCATATATTCAGCAAAGGCACTAATGGGGTTATACAAGTAGTTGTGGAGAGAATACAAGACCACATGGAAAGGGCTACAGAAGGCACTGTGCCAAGACCACTTTCCTCTCAGCCCTACAACATAATTCACACACCGATGGGTAGAAACATGACAGGTAATCAAATCTCAGCCACCTGTTGCTCCTCACAGTTATGCTATCTTAGTTCATCCTCTCCTCATGTTAATTGATCAATTATAGTCTTTAATTGATTTGCTGTAGTGAGCTAATGTGATAGCCCAAGAACTAAGTGGGCCCACGATGAGAAAAAAATTAAAAATCAGAAGCCATTACAAACTGCCAGGTCAGATTAGGTTGAAATTCATTTTAGAGCAGCAGTCAAGAAGTGATAGTGGCTGGTAAATTCAAGTCCAAAACAGCTCAGTGATTAGAGGAGGCTTTGAAAACATTACAGAGCTAAGAACCTCAATCATGTACATAGACACACATGAACGCGGGCACACACACACACACACACACACACACAGGGATGGAATCTTGTGTTTTCTCAGGGCAGATATCAGACATCAGGAAAACATTGTCCATTAACTCTGAGTCTTGTGTTCTGTGTGCAGTATATAGTCAGCCATAAAGCACAATAGCTTACCAAAAGCTAGGTTTCTGTAAAGATGTGAGCACAACAGTCTGATTAATGTCATCCATCTCATTTTCCACCGACCCGACACTAGGTGCAGGCTGGGTAGTGGAAAAACCTTGAGGCCTAGTTGCTTGGCTCTTTCCTCGGCTCTCTTCCTGAGGCCGTCACATTGCTTTTGATGGTGAGCATTTTCTCCAGTCTGGCTGAGTGGAAAATGTTGTAGGCGGTGATTGTCTCAAAATCTACAAGACTTAATCCAATTGTTGTACTTCATTTTCCAGTGTTAATGGGTGTATTTTTGTCATGAATGAAGCAAAGTCTAAAAGCTGCAAGTGCAACCATTGTCATGGTAATGGTGGCAATTAATAGTAATTTAAACTGAAACTAATGAAGCAGTGTGCTTTGATTTGCTTTGGTGTATTGGTGCACATATATTAATTAATGAAATTTAAAACAAATATTGCACAACAAGTGTAACTACAGAATAGAAAAACTATAAAAAAAATACTGAAATACTATGAAAATATATCCAAGTTAAAATGAGAGCTGAGCATTTTTTTTAGAATATGCCTTTGACATGCTTATGAGCCTTCTTAAACAAACCAAGGATTCTGCTCAGCAGGCAGAAAGATAACGTCACAAGGTAATCAACGTGAAGGGCTTTTATTTAAGTCTGCAAGTACCTGGGCTATTCGAAAAGAATGGTAATATGGTAAAAACACACATCTATCCATCCACCCAGATGCATCAACCATTCATGATTCATTACACACACACACACACACACACACACACACACACACACACACGCACGCACGCACACACAGAAAATCAATCTGTGAATCAGTAGCTGTGTGCGTCATGAAGCCAGGGTTTCATTGATTTGCCAGAATAAAAGGAATACTTTACCTTGACTCTCTGCTTTCTTCTGCTCTTTATTTTCATACTGCTTTTGCTTTTTGTCCAGTGGGCCATAATCTAATTTGTACAGTTATTCATAGAAAACACTGTATATACGTTTTATAGCGCATCGTTTGCATACATAGAGCAGTCACACAGATATAAACATAGGATTTTCCAGTGAACATTATCCCACAGGTAAGCGGACATATCTGTCAGAGCATGTATTGTATGAACTATTGTATGAGGTAAACCTTCATTGGTAATTTTTTATCAGTTGAGAGCTTATTGGTAGGAAAAGAAAGAATCATCCCATCTCATCGTCTCTCAATTAGCACGACTACATTACTTAGTCAAAAAATAAAAAAAGAAGATGGATGGAAAAAGGTAATTGAAAGGCAATAGGTGATGTGGCAGGAGAGAATTGACAAAGAGAAAATGCAGGGGGCTGGGGATGTGAGAGTTTGGCTGAGGGAAGAGCAGAATCAGTGACCAAATAATATTCAACATTCACACAATCATTTTCTAACACTAATGCCCGCAGTGTACAGCCTTGTTGTCATGGGACCGCTAAGGGTCTAGGTATTGTGTATGCTGGCTCACAGTACTCTTTTAAGTTATTAGTAACTCCTGTGCTTCCTTGTACGACCTGTCTTCTGTGACAATTGATCACAGACATTTGCTATTAACATGTGTTTTAAGACATGGTTTATTGTTGAAATATGTCAGATGCAGATGGATATGATCTTTTCTCCCCTTTGGGTGACCTCTCTAATCTAGGCACAAAAGACAAGGCCCAGACAGAAGAATAAAAAGATCAAATGTTTGTGTGAGAGATAATAAGGAAAAACTAGCTGATACTTTTGATCTTCGCTTGTGAAAACAACAGGAAAGCATGCACACGAACTCTACGAGATAATGAGGGAAAACAGAAAGGGGGGAGAGGGGAACAGGCTTGGAAAAGAAGATCAGATTGTTTTCGACTAATAGGATCTGATGATAATTACACAGATTATTCTGTTTTCGACCTAAAAGATCTGATGATAATTACAGTGACTGATCATTCTGTTTTTGACGAAGATCTGATGATAATTAGGCCGATCACTGAGCCATTTCTATTTGATACTCTGAGATAAAAAGGTTTGTGCCTCGCACTGGATCCACAAGGAGAGTGCTAATTACTTGTCAGATACCCATCATCTATTACCTTTCACACCTCCATATTACTCCCTCTCCATACCTTTGAACAGTTTTTTATTTATCCCTGACAGTTATGATGTTTTATTAAGCAATGTGGGATACAAGACACCTGAGCAGACCTGACAGGCTTCAATAGAGGTTCGGCCGAGAGGCGAGATACCTGAATCTACACTCCAAACAAATATGGAAGCTGGGGGCCACATAAACACCTTTCCACATGAAATACAGAGGCAGTCAAATATGTGAACAAAATCCTTAGAAGCTATATTAAAAGAAATGATGCAACCTGATGTGTTATAAAGCTTGCCTGTGTGGAAATTGATTCATGAATCAAAAATATTTAGAAAAAGTTGAAAGCTTTCATGCAATACTTGAGTATGAAATCAGGTTTTTCCCATATGCATGCCTAATTCTCTTAAGTGATGTGCCTCAACATTTTTGTGCTGCACTAGATCTCTGGATTTCATCACGGACTCCCTGCCTTGGTAGGTAACACAGGCATTCAGACACAGTTGTTGACTGTTTTTCTCAGACTTGTCCAGTGTCCAATTTGCTCATAGGGGACATGGTCAGCATCATCTGGGTATCACCCCCAATCCAACGGACAGACCAAGAGAACCACACTACTCAACCGCATTCACACACCTACGGGCAATTTAGAATAAGTACATACTAACTCAGATTTCACTGAAAATCAGATTAAACTCCTCAGTTAAATCAAACTATTGCCACAATCAAATTACTCTTTTTTATATATCATATATAATATTAATTGACCCAACTGAAAACATTAGGAGCATGAATATGCCTTTTTATATACAGCACATTTAGTAGCTGAAAATAACTTACAGAGGGAACTCAATGAATTACATTCAGTCAGAAACACTGAACGACTGTCTCCTCTATAAGTCACAGACTGAATAGACAGACACCAACGGCATTTGGGGCGAAAGATTCATTATGAACTGATGCACTAAAATAAATTCTTTAGCAGTCGTCTTGCGTTACAGAGGGAGACGTAACATGGCGATATTAAAAAAAGGGACAAGTATCATATTCCCTTGAGCTCTTTCAAAACTTTTCAGTCATGAATAATTTGTTGTGTTGAGTTAAAGGGCGGCTAAGAAAGCATTAAGCTACAGCACATTTTAAAAAGGGCAGGAAGAAGGCCTGCAACTCACAATTATTTCTATTATCATTCCTCTGCTACTTATTTACCAATTAAGCATTTGGTTAATAAAATGATGAAAATGAAAATTAAGCATAATGCCCATCACAGTTTAACAAAACACAGGTCAACATCTTCAAATAGTTTGTTTTGTGTAACCAACACAAAATCCAAAGATATTATATATTTTATGACTCTGGTTCTTATGATTTAATTTCAATTTTTCTACTAAACTGTTACTAAATTGATGTAAAAGAACAGGTTCGACTCATCCAACTTGCCCTGTATAAATAAATGGGGAAATCATATAAATTGACAGAACATTTGGGGAACTTTTGCATAAGTTCAGATTTAAATGATTACTTGAATGCTTTAGAAGATACATTTTCTGCCAGTCAATTATTCGATTATAGCATAGAGTAAAATCCATTGTATTCTTCTCTATATTACAATTTTGACAGCTGATGAAAATGACAGGGTTGCAAATAACATTTATTTTCACGATCGATTTAATCTGAAATTCAAAATATAGAGCCAGCGAATTTCTGCACGTTTTTTGAAAATCAATAAAGACTAATCATTTCAGATGAAAAAAGTAAATGGGGGAGTCTGTGATGCTTTTAGAGTCTGGCACCATCTAGGTTCAGTTCAGCGGACATTTAAGTCTATTGATGAAGGTCTTTAATTCAATAATACACAAATTAGTCAAACATTGATCGTAAAAATATTGATTACAAAAAGTATATACGGCTGTCAGCACATCACTTCTGCAACAATTATCTCCGTTTGCATGAAGGCAGATCTCACACAAACACACACACACATACAGATACATAGGGTTCAACTAAGGTGTTATAGATGTGACAGAATGATTACACTGTGATGTAAAACAGAATAGATGGATGCTATAAGTTCAAACGGGGAGCAGGGCCACGCTTGTATGTGAATGTGTGTCTGTGACCTTCAGATGAATAATGGGAGACTGAGTGGTATATAATCATCTCTACTATTAGTCATGGTCACAGGAGTTATAGAGATGATGTACAACAACAAAAAGGTGACAGTGACGTTAAATCAGACAAGACAAACAGACAGCCTCTTTACGCAGTCAAAAACAGAAACACAGAAAACATGCTGGATTTTTCTTTGCAAAATAGTAGTAACTACTTAAAAAAAAAAAAAAGAGCAAGGTAAAGTGGTTGAGATGTGAGTTAAATGATGAGATGTTGAAGGCTATGAGATCACAGTAAAACAAGAAGCACCGATGAAGCTTAAAGTCCCAGTCGGCAACATTTTTTGATCATATTCACCGAAGCCGACACCTATGCTATGCTAAATCATCCCGTTTTAGAAAAAAATACGCGCCTCTACGTGCACGTAGAGCCTGTTGTTTGTTTTGCAAAAAATCGACAGAGCCTGGATCATCCTGTCCAATCAGCACGCGGGGCTGTGTTCGCGCACACACAGAGCCCCTCCCCCCTCGGGTCGTTCCACTATCACAGGGGGGAGGCGGAGGGAAGTAGCAACAAGCTTCCAAATCCTCAGTTAAAAACCGAAACTAGGAGGTCCAAAACAACCAAGGAAAAGAAAACACCGGTGGAAAATAAGGAAAAAAAGAAAGATTGCGACTGTGCCCGTGATAAAACCAGAGTCAACATCGGCCCCGCGTTTCAAAGGTGGTGTGATCTAAGGGATTTCAAAGGGCACGAAGTGGAGGGGAGGAGCGTGAGAGTTGTAAACATTCAAAAGCAGGAATATGGGTTTGGCGGTTTGTTGCCACGAGCCATCTGGTCCTTGTATAACCAAAGTATAGCTGTGTTTGTATTCTTGGCACAAAGTCAAACATGGTCCCACTGGGTGTTGGCCTCTGCCAAGGTTGTCCCTTGTCAACAATCTTGTTTGAGATTTTCATGGACAGAGTAAGAGTGTATGGATTGGGGACCTCAGTATTGAGATACCCCAGCTTTTTGCAGATGATGTAATTGGCTCCATTAAAACTTGCAGGCTCTGGGGCGTGAAGTAGTCAGGTTCTTAGGTAAGAGCAAATCCAACATTTAAAGGCATACTTACGCACATTTGAGTGCCGACGTGTGCAAAAAATATTCGGTTATTGTGTTTTCTTCTATTCTACAGTTGTATAATACTGTAGGATTAAAATAAATACTATTTTAGTACTTTTTGTAAAACTATTTTCATTGTATTACAAAACAAATCACTACACTAACACATGAATTCACATCAATTATTTGGGAACCATGCCATCCAATAATCAGTGATCATCACGCTTTGTACAGCTCTGACTCAGCACATTGACGCACCCTAGCCTACTCGCATGATGGCACATTTGCTGCTGCTGCAAGACCTAACAGATCGGGCCCCGAGGAGGGAACGCATTTTCCAAGACCAATCAACAATCACATTTTTGCAGAGCACCTCTTGGGACACTTTTGATTAGCAAGAGCCTTCCTCGTCGAGCTCTGTATAAGTTTGGAGCCAGCACTGCAGAGCCACACCAGGAGGTCGAACCCTGTACCACCACATATCAGGTACTTTCCACCTTGGGCTTTTTAGCCACTGGTACACTCCAGAGGGAGCTACCAGACAAGCTGGGCATATTGTGAGGCATCCATCAGCTGCCCTCTCCGGCGAGTCGTGGATGGAATCAATCAACTGGCCATAAAATACATCAAATTTCCATATTCAGTCGTCCCCCAGGTCCCAGTCAAGAGGTGATTCCATGCCATTGCTGTTCTTCCAAACACAATCGGTGCAATAGACTGCATGCATTAAAGCAACCTCTCCACCCATTCCCATTTTTCACATGTAAATGGTATCCCTCCATCAATGTGCAACTCATCTGCGACTCCCAAAACCAACTCCTGAATGTGGTCTCCCACTTCCCAGAAGGAGCACACGACTCCTTTGTGTTAGCAGTTCTGTGGGTATGTGCCTGGACCAAGGAGCAGCTGGAGATGCATGACTCATTGGTAAGCATCTTTGAATAATAAATGACAAATACCAGCAACAGCGGACTCTATTTAAATAATTGACTCCTTTTATTCGGAGATCGAGGGTATGCCCTGGCCCCCTGGTTGATGACTACTCACCCTCAGACTCTCACCAGGAGGTTTTTTTGTTTAATCAGTGGCACGTGCGTATTCGCTCCACCATCGAGCACACAATCAGCATTTTAAAAGACACTGGATGTGTTTGGACACAGCAGGTTGCAAGCTGCTTTATAAACCAGAGACGGTGTGTATAAATAGAACAGCTGAATAAAAGTTTTTTTCCCGCTCGAACATGCTATGCATTTCTTGCATTTAATACTTTTTTTGGTTTGTAGGTTTATACGATCATCATGGCCTGTTGTGTCTTACATAATATAGCCATGAAACATGGAGTACCATTTCACCTTCAGCCACTACAACATGATGTGGCTCGTGACCCGCTCCTGGGACCTGCTACCCCCGTTACCCAGAGAAGTGGAAGAAAATGGATGGATGGACTAATAGAGAAGAGTACATTTCTTTTAATACACAATATATTTGTAACACCTAATGGTACTGATATTGCTCACGTGTAACTAAACTATGTTCGTTTTGTAAGTGTACAGCAGTTAAAGTGTGTATGTGTATGCAATTCTACCACATGGTTTACAAGCCTTCGGAGAAAAAGAGAAAGAAGGCGATTTATTGAGGTCCCATGATCATAACTTTAAATCTAATGCGATCAAGACTGAGGGCTCTGTGGTTATATATCAGAGTGAGAGAGAGAGACATGTGAGTGTCATTAGGTGGGCTCAATGAGTGAATATTCTATGTGACTCTCCCCCTCCCTCTCTTTCTCTCTCCAAGGGAATACAGTGGTGTCACTGTTTACCTTTTTTCCAAGCTCTATCAGTTCTCTGTGAAGTGAAAAATACCAAAACTTCCTCCAAGGCTAATTCTCAAAACAATGTACAATTTATTTGAGTCTCATGAAAACAAGAAACTGCACTCACCCAACACAAATATTTTTTTCCAGAGGCAAATAAACAGATAATCCAAGTGAGAAGCTGTTTTGATGAAGAATATTTTGTAATTAGTAGATTAATAATAAATTCCAAACGGCCTTTAAGGAAGCTTGGTAGAAGTGTTAATAGTCTTTGGAGTTTTAGGAAGGACTAGGTTCCTGTCAAAAAAAAAGAGAAATAAGTCAAAACCATTTTTATTGCGAGACCACAAGTTTATATATTATGATCCACGCAAAAAGACACGTCGTAATGACTGTAATACATCGGTGGAAACCCTGACATATTCAAGCAGAAGACACACAGCTGAACACTGATGTGGTGGAGACTCACTCAACTCTCTGATTAGCTACATGCTGCAGTTGCTGATAAATTATGATTTATCATGTAGACAAAGCATGTCGTTTTTAAATGATTATTTCATTTATTGAAGGAAAAAACTGTCCAAACCTACGAACCCAATGGGGGAAAAAATTGCCTTGTTGGTTTCTCAATAAACCAAAAGGACCAAATTGAATTGATAATTGCGTCCAATTTCACTGGACAAGCCACGGAATGATCATCCACCAAGAGCACATTGACGACTCATCCAGGAGGTCCCAAAAGAGCCCAGAATAACATCTAAAGGACTGCAGGCCTCACTTGCCCCAGTTAAGATCAGTGTTCATGAAACCACAATAAGAAGGACAGTGGGCAAAGTATCTGCCTCCATGCTCTTGAGACCGTGCTGGGAGACACAGACATTGACATAGACAAATTCACAGTTCAATTCAGTTTTTTTGTTCAGAGGAAAATCAATAAAATAGCTTACTGTAGCTTAGGCTTTACAACAGTTTACCACAGACAGACAGGTGAATAGGATCCAGGCAGTTGGTCCTATGCCTGCACAAGTATATTCAAACCTTTTATTGAAAAGATGTTGCAACTGTTAGCAACTGACATCGCTGCCAGTATGGATAGTTTGGATGCAAAATATTTGCAGGCGGGTATTTCGCTTTTTAATTTATTCGTCACACCCCTGGTGTGTGAAGGCTTTAAGGCTGTAAATCAATCAGCAGAATTCGTCAACTCCATATATACTGCATGAGTTTCTGTTGTTCCTAACCCGTCTGAGCGTTGTTAGTTGTTTCATGTTGCTTTGACAACATCCATCAAAGAATTACATTATTGCAAGACCGCTTTAATCTCTGGCAAGACTGCAGTTTGGCATTTAACCTCACATCACCCACTGTTGCGTCAGTCCTTGTAATTGTGATTACGTCAAAATTTTGAGTTTAGGATGTTCTGTTTAGCACAGTTCATTTAATTTCTCAGGGAACTCTACCTGAAGCCTGTTTTTTCCTAGCAGCTTACTAGCCATATTTGTCAGGTATATACACAGCTGATGTAAGGTAAAAGCAAGCTGTGGACGGCTTTGTAAAAATGAAGGAAATCAATCTTTCTTATGAATATTTATTGTAGAGGTCACAATGCTGGACGTGGGAACAGCCTCTAGTAATACACTGCCGGTTACTGGATAGTGCATTAGTGGGTTCTGAGATGGAGGAGGTAGCCTTGCATTTGCATTTCTTTTCATATTTTAGAACAGACTATATTTTGTGAACAAAGCTTTGTGTTAAATTGATTCAAGGATGATGGGGGGCTCATGTGTTTGACTAGGAAGCTTAGAAGTCTGGATATTGGATAATTCCATGGATTTATAGCATTTATATCCATCTTGTACACTGCTGCACACTAAATGATTGCATCAGTGTGCAGGCTGGATTTGGGACACCCAACAAGTTTATAATAATGTAGATTGTCTCCTCTTTCTATACATACTGTGTGATGTTTTTGACAGCTGCAGCTTTATTATATGGTCTTTTTGAGGTTGGAGAAGGCGTCTACTGGTGGTGTAAGCAGCAGTGCATCCATATTTTGTCTATGGTAGAAACCAGTAACAGTTAAAACAACATGGCTGTTTTTTATTTTACAGATTTTTCCATTGACTTTTATTGGTTATTTACTTTCTGTGTGCCCCATTAGGGGTTGATGCAAATTATTGAAATACTGAATTAACCCCTGTAGTAAATGTTATTCAGTTTCTGATTCATTTATATCCAGTTGAACAGAAAATAAAAGAAGGAGATGTGATTTTGTGGCTTAAATTTCCCTGTGCAGTACACTCCTCATCTGAACAACTTGACACTTTATCATATTCTGCTGGTCTTTCCAGCTCACAATGGATACGTTTTTTTTGTTTTGTTTACTCTCACTGAAAATGTGTGCTGCAGATCTGGCAGGCATGATGGGCTGGGCTTTGAAAACCACCACCTATTTGTCTTATGGTCGTCAAGTCACTCGTAATGATGTCAGCCAATGTCCCAGTCAATTGGCCACACTGTTTTTTGAATGCATTTGACTTTTCACAACAAGTGGAAAAGGTTAAAACTGACGTTTAGAATAAAATCACAATCATGCTGCCGAGACAACAAATGACTCTGTTGTAGGTCTGCTTCACTTAAATGGCTTGGACAAGCAATTCTGTGCATGGGCAAGCACACAAGAAACCATTGGAACCACATCACCTGTAATTTACAATAATCCCAAGTAACCAAGCACTATACACACATGTAATAACAGGATCTTTTGTATGTTGTATGTGCTGTGCAGTCCTCTGTATGTGTTTTTGTGGGGCCGAAGATGGATTTCCCGAAGCAATGGACAATTAAGATCTCAATATTTTAATGATTTTATTTTCAGCCCACACATGTTCCATCTTGGCTAATTGCATTTGAATACATGCATTTCTGTTAATTACTTGCAGTAATAAAGGTAGTGCTGTACATTGTGGAGAATCGGGTGGTAAAAAAAAGTGGAGTAATACTTATGTAAGCCTGCTTGCGCAACCAGTGCTTAAGCTATTGCATAATGTGGATGTAAATAAAACTCGCCTGTTAACTTGGTCAGGAAAAAATGAAAGAGAGGGGAGAACCACAAAGTTGCTCACCTGATCCTTAACACTTAATCAAAAATATCTGCAAGGCTAATGGGATGGCTGCGGTGAGGCATGAAGGGCTCTACATAATGCTGATCATACACATAATGTAGCTAAACAGGGTTACAGTGGATCTGGGAATGCACAACTGACGACATTTAAAGGGTAAGGGTGTGCGCACATTTTCTTCAACATGACACCCT
This sequence comes from Eutrigla gurnardus, assembly GCF_963514095.1. Taxonomy (NCBI): domain Eukaryota; kingdom Metazoa; phylum Chordata; class Actinopteri; order Perciformes; family Triglidae; genus Eutrigla; species Eutrigla gurnardus. Next base: position 13,502,714 of record NC_139936.1, on the reverse strand, counting down.
GGAGCCTTCACTCTTCTGTCTCCAACTCACACACTTAGTCTTGTTTCCCCCCCTGCTTGCTGCTGTCTCTCGACGAGCTGTACAGATAAACAACAAGGAGCTCAAGTGGAGAACAGAAACATTCCCAATGGTGGCCCGAGGTAAGAGCTCCTCTAATTACACTACAAAACACATCCATGGCTTCTTCTTTCTTACTGCCACCGCTTTCTCTCCTGCTCCTCCTAAACTCTGCCTCTCTGGCTCCCCAGTCTCTGCATCACTTCTTTCCTCCCTTGAATTTTTAACCACCATGGCAATCAGCTAAAGAATATTTTCCTCATTCATTTGATTTCATGATTCTATTTCTTTTTGTGGATTGCTATCAATTGGGCCACCCCTAATTTCTTGCCTTAATCAGTATAGACTATAAAACCTGAAAAGCCGAGGGTTTAAACTCGCTGATGTGATCTCCTTCTCCGTTTCAGTCACGCTGGCTCTGAACGAAAACGTGTTAGGCGTTTATGTCCCTCCTCGGCGGTTATAGTTTTCAAAATGGTGGCACGACATTGAAGCCTCCTGAGGACTTACCCGTCCAATGTAAATACAGATAAGAAATTCTTCGCTTACGAGGATGAATCAGATTATCGGCAAAGGTACACTTATGAAGACATATTTATGAATGAAGATATTGATTTTATCGAATACATTTCTTAAATCGGTATACACTGTCCCTTTTTTAATTATCAATACCACCAAATAATATGTTTTAACTGTAGCTGAAGTAACAACACTTTAACAAAAGTCAATTTCCCGGGATTCACTGGATATTGGAACATTTTACATTTTCAGGATAAATAACGATATAGGATTTTATCAATTGGGGATGTTGTCACAGGTGACTAGCTCACTATCATGGTAGAGAAGTGAAAAAGACAGTCTGAGTAAAAAATATATATATATTTATTAATCTTTTATTAATGCAAGGAAACCTTATAATGTATGTACATTATGATCTTATTTTAGCAATGATTGATGAAACATTGTAGGTGTCTACATGGAGGTAAGACCTCCTCCTCTCCAACATGTCAAGCTCAAGTGACGCAAATGAACACAAATGACCCCGCATGCGAATAAAACTGATCCTGCGGTCAAACTCAAGAGAGTAATGCAAGGCAAAAATTTGCTTGGCTTTTGGTGTGAACATTCCTTTATTCTTCTGAATACAAGGTGATGTTGAAAAATATTGATTTGTTCTCCTACTCCCTCCTACTGTGGTATTGTTCATTCTGGCCCGATATATAGATGTGAACCAAACCAAAGATGGATCTGACCATGTTTGCCTTCTTGTTAATGCAGTGCATAATGTAACGAGTACAAGTACGCATCAAACTATTTTCTTTCTTCCTTCTAGGCCTCTCCTTCTCTCTCAACTAATAACTCATCTCCGCCCATTTGTTGATTCAATTATTTTGTTCATGCTTTTACGTCATCTTTCTTTTTTTCTTTGTTGCTTTTTATCTTTCTGTCACTCACTTTGCCCATTTCTCTCCTCACCTCATGGAGGTTATTTCTCCTCCAGGAGCCAATCTAGCTGTGATTGATCCACTCATCTCTTTTGCATTAGAGTGCCAGAGGAACAGAACCGTAGTATTAACAACACCAATAAAACTGATGATGGTAATAAAGAACCACGCTAGCATTATCTACGCTGTTGATATAAGTAATGGAGAGTGAGTTATCTCGGATGGATCTCACTTCCTGACTCTTTCCCTCTCTCAGACAAATTCAAATAAAGCACACATACACAGTGCAGAGAAAGTTAAATCTATTTAACGAGGCAATTTATGTGATAATCTGGCCATAACTTTCAAATTCATGATGTTTCTTTCTGGAGACTACCAATCAAATCTGCCTGAATCATTGTGGCTCTCCAGCATCAGCAAGATTCCCAGGATCCCCCTGCTGCCTGCAAAGAGCTGACGGGCAGGAAAACAGTTGGATAGAACAAGTGTTATTGAAATATGGTCCAATCCACTTGTCTCAGCACATTTCACTCATCGGGTCTTAATCAATGGAGTCCTGGTCACAGCCAGGATCAGCCTCATCATCAAATTGTCTGAATGACAAATTAATCCTTTCACTACTGCCAGTAACCCCTGAGGCCTCAAGACACATAACTGTGTACTGTAGGTCCATAGGAATGTTTCAAAGGAACACCTTATGTAATCAGAAGGATAGCCAGTCTCCAAGTGTTGTCAGTTTAATTCCAATATTACACATTTTAAAGTATAAAATATTGACTTTGTGCCATGCAGTGAGCAACAATGTACACAAATTATGGAAAGCTGGGAGACTATGTATTGTAATAATGTTTAAACCTGAATCAATTAGCCGATCTTCATATAAATCATCTGCCATTATTTTGAAAATCGATTGTTTAAGTAATTTTAAGCAAAAATACGGAAACCTCTCTGGTGCCAGCTTTTTAAATTTGAATAGTTCCTCCTGCTCTGTTTTATATTAATAGCAAACTTATGTTTTAGATTTGGACTGTTGGTCGGACAAAACTAGAATGTGAAAACAGCAAATTAAACTCTGGGAAACGTTTGTGGTCATTTTCACCACTTCCTTGAACCATTAATCCAGAAAATAATCAGCAGATTTAGCAAAACACTAATTTGTTTGTTGTGGCACCAATAATGTACATTAAAATTGCCTTGCAGTTGTATGCCAATCAGTCAAGTTGGAGTTTACATCCACATCTTTCTAAAATGTTGATAATTTTATTCGGTCATATTGAAAAAATTGAAATGGTCATAATTAGCATATGATATATAGATTTTTGGCCAAATACATGTTTCGGGAGGTCACAGTGACCTTTGGCCACCAAATTGTAAACACTTCAACCTTGAATACATGTAGAGTGTTATGACAAATTTGAAGAAATTCCATGTAGGGATTCCTGAAATATGGTGTTTACGAAAATGGCCTGTGACCTGACTGATGCATACGGATATTACCAGAGTTACAGAACCAATTATATTATGTGTTGTCATTTACCTTAATAAATGCACAGTTTTTGACTTGGATTATGTGCACATGCTTTATCTATTAACTATCTATATATAAACTATTAAAAAAGATCTCAACAAAATCTGAGCTTTCCACTTAAAGTGTGTTATTCCATAGTGTGCCCAAAAAACATGACACTGGAATAACCTGCAAAATGTTATGCACAGTAGCCCCTCACATAGCACCACATTAAATGGTCAGTTTTTTCTATTGAGTCTCATTGTTGTTTGTGTGCTGACTCAGTCCTATGCTAATTTATGAGGCTATTCTTTATAGTAGTGTTATATAGACTGCATTATACCGACAGCTGTTTATACAATTTAATTTACAGGCTTCGTGTACGTTTCATTTACTCACCCTGTCCTTACAAAGTAATACAATCCAATGCAAGCATAACAAATGACCATAAAGCTGAAACATCACATCTTTTATAGCACCGTTTGAATTACCATGCGTTTCTGTTTCTGGTCTGTTTTTGCAATCTATTTTTCTCTTTTTAGAGCATGCCATGTGAAATTACTTTTCTGGGACTCACTTATTTGTCAGACTATTGACTATTTCCTCTTATCTCGTCTCTCTCTTGTGTGTGTGTGTGTGTGTGTGTGTGTGTGTGTGCACGTGCGTGCGCGCAGGCATGTGCATGTGTCTCACTCACTGACTCAAGATGCAATACTTCTAGAAATGCACAGATGTGATTAGCTGAGGTGCATCATGTGAGATGAGACAATACATTCAATTGGTCTGTAAGTTTCCTGGTTGTCTAAACAAGTGCTGTAAAGAGTAGAAATGCTCCACCAGTTCAAATAAAAATTCTCCATAAAAATTGAACAATTATCAATAATTTATCGGTTAAAGGGCAGGGTACGGTTAGGATGACATCTGGGTTTGGACCCGCTTATTGGCCACCTCTGGTACATGGTGTCAGGGCTCCAGAGTGCGACCATAGTGACCATAGACCAAGTGCACCTAAACATTTTCCTTAGTCGCACCGGTGAGCCTAACGAATAGCTGGTCTGTCTATGTGTAAAGGCCCCCACACACCGCCCAGACGTCCAACTGCCTTATCCGACCACTCTCCGCCCACTCTGTTGCCTCTCGTCTGACCCGTTCGGCAGAAAAGTTGCGTTGTACACACCGCTTCGACGTGCTTCCGATGACACAGCAGCGTGTACGTTCTGCGCTTGCGCGAGATGCAATAAGCCTCCTTAACAGCGGGTGGCGCTAGTCTCGTGCCAGTACTCCAAAACAGGAAAACAGGAATGACGGAACGGAGTGCAGATTAAAACAATGCACACACAGTCTTGGTTCAGTATTCGTTCGACTCGAGAAGACCTTTGTGGACTAAATACTTGGCATTTCTGGAAAGATGACTCTGGCTAGGGTGACACTCGCGTTGTGTGCTCTCGGGCTCATTATTTTACGAAGACGTCGTCTCAGTAGGGAACGAGTAATACGGAGTTTACCATCGTCACTTCCGCCCCGCCCACACACCGCCATTGGATACTCTGATTCGCTAGCACACCGCCAATCAGAGTATCCAATGGCTCAGACGTCCAACAGCCCACCTCCTCAGACTTCCCATGCTCAGTCTGATCAGACAGCGTCCGCGCGGCTCCGAAAGCTTCCGACGCAGCTGTACACACCAAACATATGTGTTCCCGACCTCGTCCGAGCCTCTCCAAACGCTTCAGACGTCCAACGGTTGGGCCGGTGTGTTCCTGCCTTAAAGCGTAATGCTTTTGCCCCACCAGCATACAGTGAAGGAGAAATACAACGGTCTGAGGCAGAGGAGGGGGGGAGGGGGGGGCTCCCTCTCTGATTGGCTCTGACCCCGGTATTCTTCTTCCCTGAATTTTGGTGGGAAAAAGAAATAAGGCAGAGTTATGAGCCTTAATATACTAGGTGTGAAACAGTAGTCTATCCCGCTCCTCCGATAAAAATTAAGAGAACTGTAGATTATTTTTTCGTACAGAAATGTGCTGGGCCGTAACAACACCTACGACATCATCGGCGGAGTTAACTGCTTCACCAATGGTCTCCCCCCCGCACCGTAAGATTATAGTCCTGTGTCACCCGACATGGAGCCAGTGTCGCATAGCAGGCGGTCCAATTGGCCATAGTTTTAAGAACTGGTTTTGATTCGGTCTCCAGTTGGCCGCAGGCGGGCCAACATTACATTTACATTTAGCAGAGGCTTTTGTCTAAAGCGACTTACAATAAGTACATTTGTCAAAAGTAAGAAACCACAACGTATCATTGCCGATAAAGTAAGAACGAAAAAATAGAAACAAGTGTTAGGTCCTCGTCTGAGTAGTAGCTGTTCAGCAAGTTTACCTTAAGAACAACAGTGCTATGATCAAAGTACAGTGTTTCCCCCAGAAAATGTGTTAGTTAAGGTGGTGTCTGTCAGGGGGGGGGGGGGATGATGAGCATCACATTAATAGCTACAGATACTGTAAAACACTACAACGACATATGAGTGCATGTCTTATTTTATGAAGTAAAATATAAGTTATGGGTTTACTCAACAGCTTAATAGTTCATAGAAATTCAGGTAGAAATAGGTTAACTCAGAGTTCCACAGCTTATCAAAAACAATCCTCCCCCCACAGGGGGTGTCTCCCCCCCATGTAAATGATTATTGATTTATGAATGAATTGATAGGTGGCTTATTTTTGGCATATATTAATTTCTTTTTGGCCTGGAGGCAAGGGCGTAACTTTGAGTTGAACATTGGGGGGGTTGAGATTTCCGCCTGTGAAGCAGGTGTATATATATATATCTTTGGAGACTATGGTGGGGGGATTGCGATCCTGTAGGGGGGTCCGGGGGCATGCCCCCCCGGGAGAAAATTTTAAATAATTTCATTTTAATGCATCAATTTGGTGAATTCTGAGAAACAAAATATGACATATCAATTACTGACCAATTTCTTACAAACTGCTGGTACTGATACAAATGTTGACATACTAAATGGGGTTGAGGAGTTTAAGCATTCAAGAAAAGATGAAAACAAAAATGACTAAAACACAATTTGTTTATTATTATAATAATAATAATAATAATAATAATAATAATAATAATAATAATAATAATAATAATAATAATAAAAGTGGGTGACTATTCCTCAGCCTTCCTTGGTGTTTTGGTTTTGACTAAAGCCTCGTTCACATACGTCGCCACTCGCCCATCTCTGAGAGACAGCTGTCAATTATGTGAATGTGTTCTAGTGGAATGTGGTCAGGACAGGCGATGCGATGTGGTCGATCGGAGATCAAATTATTTTAACTTTCTGCGATGTGAGTGAAGCGAGTACCAATCACAATGTAGAATAGAGATGATCGACAGTTGACGTCAACAGAGAGTTCCACAGATAGTTGCCGTTTGAAGTCGCCGGCGGCAGTGAATTTTTTTTTGCCAGCGAGTAGAATTCAGCGAGAAAGCGAGTGGCGAGTAGTGGCGTATGTGAACGGGGCTATACGCACACGCACTGTCGAACTCGCCGGCTGAGGGGGGGGGGGGACAAACTAACTTTTGTTCAGTAACATGATTTGACTCGTGAGAGGTGGCACTGGAGCCCTAGCAGTAGCTACCTCCTGTTGGGAAGATACTTTTATTCTTTTGCTTTTTTTCGCGTGCTTTCTTCATACCACCGCTGATGCGGGGAGAGACCGGAGAGACAGTAGAGAAGCGCAGGTCCGGCAAGGTGGGCGAAACCAAATCTCAGAGCGGGAGGGGGCACAGACAAACGTCACTATTTTTTACTGGTAAATTGAGAAAATCTACCACACTGTTGTGATTATAATGCTTAACATTCAATATCAATAATTATGATATCAAATTGGGTGGGTTGTGGTGGCTGGTTTGGATTATTGGGTGGGTTGCAACCCACCCATCCCCCCCATAAATTACGCCTATGCCTGGAGGCCCTGCTCGGCCTGTACAATGGTAGGGGAAACACTGCGGCGAATAATGCTAGTATATGGATTTTTTTTTTTTTCTTTTTCTTTTTTTTTTAAGACGTTAGTTTAGGCGGCAGCCCTTTGTTGTTAAGGCGGCCGCCTTAACAGGAAAGCGCTGCGGGAAACCCTGAAGTACTATAGGTAAGAATAGCTGATTGCTGAGTACTGCCAGAGCATGGCTGTGAACGCTGCTTTGACTGTTGGAGCAGCATCGTTCTGAATCGAAACGCACAAGAAACAACTTGCATCGTGACAGGGGCTTGGTCGGACAAGCAGCCCCCCTCCCCTCCCTGCAGTGTTTCAGTGCCAGTCACACACCAAAGCAGTGAGGAGTCAGAAATAATAATAACATTTAACACTGCTTTTAATATCACCAAATAAGAACATTTTAAATTACGCTGATTTCTTGTTTGTGTTGAGATTTAAATAAAGAGAAAAAATGTAGCTGCACTTTTATTGCTATTTATATTAATTTACATAATGTATTAATAAATTACCATTGTATATGGGAACTGTAAAGAAAAAGTGTATGTGTATTATTGCGGTGCCAAAAGGCGCAGTGAACATTTTTTATTTCTTTTTTTTAAGTATGTGGTGGTGCACCAGAAGTTAGTCTGGAGCCCTGCATGTCAGTAATCAATAAAAATCCAATGCGGTTTTGGGCAAATCATTTAATGATTCACAATAACTTTATACTAAATGTCATTTTTGATTAGGAAAGCTGAAGGGAGAACAAGCATTGCAGTTCAAGGTTTGAAGATCAATAATCATACACTCCTGAAAATGACCAGAGGCCTCACAAGGGAAAATACAGTTTAATTTAACACTGTGTGTGTGTGTGTCCCTTTCTCGGAGAATGGTATCATAAAACGCCTGGCATGCAGGTAGACAACCCACATTGCTGGATTGATTTGACCAATAATACTAGAAACAGCTCATTTTGCTGAGACCAGAGTCTATGCTTCCCATCTGTCGCCCACTCCCCCACCTTCAGTCACTCCACCGCCGACTACCTACACCCTCATTTGTTGGCAACTCTGGAAAGCAATCAAAATTACAACAAGGGATTAATCAATGAAAATTGAAAAATGAATGTGGGAATATGATGCTGATGACATTGATGAGAAGAGATGGGGGTGTACTGCACATTTCCACACCTCTCTCTGCTGCAGGATAACAATCAAAAGTCGGACTTGTGGTCAGATCCATCTCTACTTTATGCAGATATATGCAATATGGATGTATAGGTTTGTGCATTTTTAATGATGTCACCAGAGGGCCAAATGTGGGAGCGTGGTTTTAACTGAAGGGGAATCGTTCAGCATTCAATCTGCCATTTCACCAATTCATAATGATTGGGATAATGTCATTTGATTTCAATGATTAGTTCACGAAACCACAAACCAATGCCAATTTAAACCAATATTTGACGAAGTTTATTCATTTGATGCATTTGTACTCATAACTATTTGCTAACCATGCCTTTGTTATGGCCCCATTAATACTGCAGAAAAGCAGTGTCCCTCTCCAGCTCTCCATTCCCATTTCTCCAAGTTTAAGTTAACTTTGACGCAACACAAACAGGAGCCCCAGGAGTTCAATTTTGAGCAAGATATGCCAGACATGGGAGTCACTGGATGGCCAGAGGAAATTGCACACACCCACCACTTCTGAAAGTCAGGCTCAGTCTCCAGCAGCCTTCTCCGACTTAGCTGAGTGTCCAATCCAAGAACAATATTTACAACCATGGGAAGCACATAATTACTGTCACTGCAGTAGCAATTCCTAAAAGGACCATAATGCATTGGGAAACAACTAGAAGGAAAGAACTAATATGCACCACCCGCAGCCAAACGGAAGTCTCTGAAACAAATCAAAAGAGATTTGTCACTGAGAAACACTGCAACAAACTATTCGCTAATAAAACAAAAGTCTAAAACATAACTCCGCCCGCACCGGTTTATCTTTCCCAGAATGGGGGAATAAATTACTTCCACAGAATGCTTCTTTATAAAAGAACAATAGATATTTATATAACTGTATATCTAATCTATAACCTAAGAAAGACATAATTTCACCATCAGTCGACTACAAGCATCACGTTATGAATCAGATTTTACTATGTCAGTTTACATGTGAAGGATGCACATTGAGGGCAAGTACTTCTCTTTCATAATAATAACAAGTATCAAACTAGACAGCATTGTTTGACAGATTGTCTTGGTATGAAAATATCTCTAAAATGGTGTGTGTTTAGCTATGGAAACTGATAATCACAGTGGAAAAGTAATTCTGCCACAATTAAGTTTGAGCTAATGAAGCAAAGTTTAAATGTAGTGATCTGAATAATGTACTTTTGGGCTTCTATAGCTTGTATCAGGATCAACAATTGACTGTTCTGCTCTGCAGATTTAGTAAATTAACTCCACTAGGTGCAATCAGAGAACATCTTACATATGGATTGCCTCTCTGTGCAGTGATTTGGATACTGGGTTTAAACACAAAGACCTGAATTACTTGCTCTTTGGCAGGATCCAATATCTACCCCACAAACAAAATGTGTAATGGATCTTGAGGAGTTTCACTGAGAATTTATCCACTACACTGCTACATCCACAGTAGAGCTATCAATTTTACTCTATAATACTATACTATACTAATACTATACTATTGGAATTTCATTACATATTTTTTTAACTATTATATTCAAATACTTAATGCTCAAATTCAGGCTATTAATTAATATTAACTACACTACACTGGCTTATTCATTGCCAATGCCATTATTGGCAATGTGGTTGTTTTACTTCCTGTCCACTAGAGGGCGTTCCAAAAAATTTCCAATAAATGTGTTGAATTACCAACAGGTGACTGCTTTCTAGATAAGTAATAATTAAGAAAGTAAAACAACCAAATTGCCATTCTCCTGGGGAGGCTGTGTCCCCGTTGTCATGGTTACGCCCTCTCATTTCACCATCAGCTCTACTTTCACTTTCTCGCATACATCCTGCTGCGGCCTCTTTCCAGATGAATAAGCCGATGGAGACGGGTCGATCTAGCTAGCAGTATTCAGCATGAATGCATCTTTGTCATGACTGCATCGCTTCTAGAGGTCCGTCGATATCTTCGTTTCATTTCACCAAGTGCTGCCGCTGTCGGCTATTTCTGATTGTGAGATTGTGATTCAGAAAACTTTATAGTTCATCAGACTTCATGTGTCTAAAGCATCTGTTTATATGACCAAGCAAGGAGGGCGAGATTTGCTAATGTTAGAAAACACGTTTCTGAAGAAAAAAAATGCAATACTAATTTCAGCATTTGAATCGTCCTGATTTTTTTTTTACTGTTCGAATTATATTCGATTCCCGAAGTTCATTCCAACAGCCCTAATCCACAACTGTAAAGTTACTGCTGACTTCATACTCACCATTACACACAGACTCTCTCTCTCTGGACGGAAATGCTCACCAACGTTACACCAGGCTTGATAATCATTGGCAGAAGCCAACACAGCTAACAACCTCACGGCTAAACTAATCGACGCAGTGATAAGTTACGGGGAAAATGGCGGCATATGCCCACACATATGCAAACAATACCGTGGCTCCTAATTCTCCTGGGCGAGTGAAGTGGGGACTCAGTTGCCTGTTTTGTGCATATACCGCAGCTGATAAATGATTGATTAAATATATTTGTGCATCAGGTTATCAGCTGGGTGGCTCGTTAGGCTGTTCAACCAGCAAAGCACTAATCTTGTTCGTTAATGGTTAATGGTGGGTTAAAGAGTGTTGTATATTGGTTAGAAAAAAAATGCTTCCCTAGTGCTTACTCTTTCACTTACCGTTATCTTTGGCACTATATAACAAGATGCGGGAATATGGAGTATCTTTGTCCTCTGTCCAGGAGATGGAGCTATGCTCAGCTATGGTGAGTGTCTACTACTATAATAATTGTAATGACTATTTAAATTAATTTGGAAGAAAAGGCTGTTATTCATCTAAATGAATGTGTAATCCTCATGTTCCATTCCAACATATTTTTCAGTTCAAATGTGCCACTGCACTAATGGTGGCTGCACTTTGGAGTGCAGTGCATGAATCAGCCGCTGGATTTGTCTTTCGACAAATACACTGTATAATCTATTCTGCTGAACTCTTCGGTTGCTAAAGGTTATGCCCATTTCCATGAATATAGTCTCAACAAGAAGCAATACAATTTCAAAAATGAACTATTAACAATCAGCCCCCACAGTTGTGTAGCCCAGTTGAAAACACTTCTGTCTCCAGCCAGTTGATTGTTCTGAATCAACAACTAGCTGTTATTAATTTTCAAATATGTCACAGCCCTGCCATGAAAACGATGTCCACTGCATCAAAGCACAGAGCAGGGCTGAAACCCTGCCAGTACCAGTCAGCAGATGTCAAGAGAGTGAAACTGCTGTTATCATTGTAAACATTTTTGCCTGGGAAGCCTGGGAGGAAGGGAGAGAGGGAGGGAGAGAGAGAGAGAGAGAGAGAGAGACCTTAAGACAATGTACATGATCTATAAAAAGTCAATATTGCCTGGGGGGACCTCGCTATCTCGGTCCCCCGTGGTATCTGTTTGTCATCATTTTTATATATGTTGTGCACCTGTCAATCTCGACCAAAGCTCAGAGAGAATTGAATGAATGTGAGTGCACTAACATCTACTGCACTGGTCAATCTATAGGGGCTTTGGCAGACAGAGATGCCTTAAAGCTGTTGAACGGTATTGTGTACGTCTTGTGTGCCAGCATGACTGATCATTACAACAGTGGGTAAAGGCAACTCCTGTAAAATTAGCAGCATTAAAGTCTGAATACTACACAAATACAATAAGTGGAATTGTATCTGTACTGTAATGTGCCATCTATTATTTGGTCAGGTAATTAGCCGGAGCTGAAGACAATTTTTTACTGCTGTGTCAATACCACAGTTCAGTCTCTTTAAACTGTCTGACACTTAAAGTGGATTTGTTTTTTTATGTTAATAATGCAGAAGCATTATTAATAGAGGCACTCTCTCATACTCTGTTAAATCTAGTACTCCTCGCATTTCTTGGTGAGACAGTGTGGAAACCAAAATCCCTCTTAAATATTCTGGCACACTGTCTTCTTCAAATTTTGAGGTGCCCAAATGGAAAATATTCCCAGGAAAGTGTCCAGAACTCATTGTGATGAGATGGCTGAAATCATACCACCATACACTGTAATTTGAATGAATGGATTCTATCAGCATGAGCCATTGTTGGACTCTGCAGGTGGGGTAGGAAATCCAAGTTGAAACTTAAGTCCAAAATGTATCTAAAAGACATGATATGTAGTTTCATCACATGTAAAATTCAGCTATAATCCATATTTTTTTCATGTTTAGCCCTTCAATTTTGCTATAAAAAAACAGTTTACTCTCCTACACACAGCAGTAACGGGCTGGACTAGTAGCAATCTAACAGCACCACAAATGACATTTATATAACCATAATAACCCTAATTCAGAGGTTTGCTCTCCATTATCCTGACCAAACAATATTGTCAAACTATTTAGTCATAGAGCACAAGCCTAAATGTGTTTCTCTATCACCTCGAAGCCTGTTGTGATGCTCATCGGACCTCCGTTTTGGTGTAATCATGGCTTTTCCTGTGGATAATGAGAAGAATATTTTGCTCATGTTCTGTTCTATTGTCCTCTGGCTCTCTACTCTCCTGCATCCCCCTGCTGTAGCTCTCCAGGCAATGTCCATGTTGCAGATCATAATCAAGGTCATTATCATTTAGTTCCCCTCCTCACTGGCCAAACACCCGTTGCCTCCTGTTTCTGATTCACCATTATAATTTGTGCTCTCTACAAAAATGTGTCTGTCATCACCAATAAATATTGGCTGCCATTCATACTTGGGTAGTTGGTGAAAGCTACAATACAATACACTTGCCATTATTGTTAAGTGTCCAGGCTGAACCCATAAATCCTGTAACCTGCAGTGTGTGAGGTTGCTATTTGAAAAGGCATCATGTCCCAGGTGGATGTCACATGGTGGAGGGCTATATGTCCCTGCAGCCTGTGGCTTCTCAAACACATATCCCTCGTCCCACATCTACTCAGCTCATCCATGTGTTAGCAGGCAACATTTTAGTATGTTGTTTAAATCAGGTTCAAATAAATAGTCTCAATTGTGAATATGTCACTGGTATTTGTATCTCCTCGTATTTTCTTTTTATGATCACCAACCAGGGAAAGGCTGGTTCTCAAGCAATCCACGATCGTAAAGTAAGTTGTATAGCTTATTCATGCAGCAGGATGCTGTCCGTAAAGCAACAGGATCAACCGATCCCTTTATAAACTATATAGTATAGACATATAGGCCAACAGTGCTGGCATGACAAAGGGGTGTCATGCCAGAATTTAGATTCATTAATATAAATTAATAATAGAACATTACACAGAAATGGCTGCCTAACAAAAAGAAGCATGTGGCTCTGTTTCACCAAAGGATCAATAATCTTTTTAGGCGGAAAACAACAGTGGAATGCATCCCTGAAAGTTTACCTCTATGTTTTTTGTGTGATTGTATCAGGACTGTCTTGTCCTGATCACATCTAATTGTGGTGTTTCCCGATTTTAGCAGCTTTCGCTTATCAGCTTCTTACAGAACTTCTTACTGAATTTATTATCATTTTGTGTTTTTGGCTCTTAGTTAAGTCATATCAAACCCTACTAATTTGATATCTGGTTGGAAATATGAAGTTAAAAGATCAAAGAATTCAAACGGGATAAGATTATAGCATACCATGTACATTTTTGACTACCGGTAATCCATTTTAAATTAATAGTCTTCTTTTATTCCATTACGTTCCCTGACATTTTAGATGTTTGCCGTGTTTTTTTTTCAGTATCAGTATTAAGACATTTAGGCAAGGTATTGTATTGGGGTCAAAAACTATTGACTATCCACTGTCCAGCCTTATTCTCGGTTTCCACCTAGTCTCTTTCTACTTTGTATAGGGAGGCATGTGTAGGCTGCAGCCTTTTTCCTAGATAGAGTAAAGGTTTCAGATTTGTACGAAGTGCCATGCATATTAAGTCAATAGTGTCACATGTTGCACATGTCACCAGCTTTTAAATTAAAAAAAGAAGAACATTAAAATGTGCTGCTCTCAAACAAGAAAAATGTCAAACTCTTTCTGTGGAGTCTTGTTAGAAACTTTACCGTGCGTGAAAAAAAATGAGAAGATTAAGGTTTGTGGATTTAAGTTTGTCAAAACTTGTCAAAACCATTTCAAAGTGTCCTAGGACATGCCTTCCATGTCAGGCCTATCAGACCCAAGGTGACTGTCAAAGAACGTCTACTTCTACTTTTCTTTGAGATTTCATCAGCAGTTGTTTCCTTCCTTTCAATCCTCTGACCGACTTTGACTTTAAAGCCCAGTTCTCCATGGTCCCTGGAGGCTTCTTGCAGATTTGTGATGTCTTCATTCACTACCAAGGCCATTTGAGTATTTTTAAGAAAAGCCAGAACCAGGAAGGAAGAACACTTATGAAATAGGGGAGTATCAGCCGCATGATTAGTCATTCAGCCCAAATATTAGTTTCACTTCAACAAACCATTAACTGATTAGTAGGGATGCACTTGGTGCTAAACTACAAACGCAGCCAATACTACCTGACTTGCAGACAGGTTTCGAATCCATCTTTTATCCCGAGCTGCAGTGTTCCCCATTCATTCTTTACCTCACTTAGCTTAGCCTCTCTTGGACTACCAACACCCACCACATGGTCAAGAAGGCCCAGCAGCGACTCCACTTCCTGAGAATACTCAGGAAACACCACCTGGAGGAGAAACTGCTGGTGTCCTTCTACCGCTGCTCCATTGAAAGCGTGCTGGCCTACTGTATTTCCACCTGGTACACCAACTGCTCAACAGCGGACAAAACGGCCTTACAAAGGATTATCAATATCGCCCAAAATATCACCGGCTGTGTCCTGCCTTCCCTCCAGGACATCTTCAGTCCCCGCTGTCTGGCCATATCTGCAAACATTTTGAAAGACCCCTCACACCCCGGTCATCATATGTTTGCACTGCTGGCCTCCGGCAAACGTTTCATGTCCATCAAATCACACACAGATTCAGAAACAGTTTTTACCCCACCGCGATATGGACACTGAACACTTTCAGTCACCCTCACACACGGTCACTTAGAGACTGAGCCCCTGAGTGTCGGACTGTATGCACTTTTCCCATTCTACCTCACTGTCACTTTAAAACATGTACTGGAGTATGTATGTGAATGTATGTGGGGATAATGGGAGGGTAGAGAGGAGGGCTGTCTGTGAATAGCTGGAAATGTATGTTTTGTATTGTCTTATATTATTTTAGAACTCAATTTTTTAATCTATAAGCACCAAGAGGACTGCCATCCAATTTCGTTGTATTCTGTGCAATGACAATAAAGAATTCTATCTATTTCTATCTATCTATCTATCTATCTATCTATCTATCTATCTATCTATCTATCTATCTATCTATCTATTTTTGGCAGTAAACGATCAAGCAGGTTATTATTAAAATAAATTCATCATTAATCAAGGCTCCTGATACCTGACTCAATATCAGAAGAAGACTGGCACCATGGACAGTTTTAGAAATGTTTATGCTAACAACATATAAAAAGTAGCAAAAATCCAAGATAGACTCTTGTATCTGACCATGAACACAAGTGAGGTGTCACCGCAGTGTATGGCAATCAAGCGGAATTTCAACTTAATTGTCGTGAAATTAGTATAATCAACAAACTAACATTGGCTTTGAAAGCTTCGTAACAGCATAGGGGAGGATGCAACATTGACTCGTCATCAGAAAACCTGGTGGTAAACAGCAGCAGCAACAGTTTGATAAATAAATGATCATCTTAACACAAATTTAAATGTATTTTCATCTTACCATTTTGAGTTTTGCTCTTGTACAGTGACAATTTTGGAATAGGTTATCTTTGGCTGGCCTTAGATAACTACACTTTTAAATCCTCACACGTTTAAATTGGATCCCATAATACCCCAGAGATTATTCTCAGTTTTTATTTTCCTGCCTTGCATCAAGTCCTTAAAGACACTTTATCTTAACGCTCCACACAAACACACATATTTGCATATTCATACTGTGTCTTGCTTTCTAAGCACAAAATCGCTGCAACTCCACCGATTATCCATATCGTTATGAAATGTCTGCAAAGACACACTATGCTGGATAGATTTAGCTGCATTTACAGTAGACTACCCTTTATCTCGGCTGTCCATCATACCTGTGGGCTCCACCAGCTTGTTGCCATTCCTTTCCTTGTCTTCATTGATTTGTCCCCTTTTGACCAATGCTACCACTCAAAGTGGCGGTATTACAGCAGTGTACCATAGAATTGGCTACAAGCAGGAAAATACTACTATTACTGTTAACTCTACACCTCTTAATATAATAAATATGAGAGCTTTTCTCTTCACAGTACCACACCAGCTCTGCTGAGAAGTCCATATTTTTGGTCACTCTAAATGCATTCACACTCCTGTTTCCCATCACACTAACAATAGAGGGCCCATATCTGGTCCATATCTTGCACTCCTCCTCAAACTTCAACTCCAACTACAATTACTGTCAATATTTCATGTCTCAACATTAATATTGAGTAGACACCGAGTCTAGCCCCATCTTGGACAAAGGCAGATATGCTCCATAGTCCTGCATCTTGTTAGAGCACCAAAGAGAATAGGAAGTGGAAGAGTAAGCACCATAAATGCTGCATGAATTCATAGCCTCTTGTACCTGACTGTCTATCAACAAAGGCCTGACACCAGGGACAGTTGGAAAGTGCGTTTTATGCTGACAACTTCAGCAAACAACCAAAGACCCTGGCAAAGACCTGATTAACATTTCCTGAGAGATATTACAAGCATACACCCTATCTTAGACACATACACACACTGATGCCCTTCACAGCAGAGGCTGTGTGGTGGAGAATTATGTTATTAATGTGCAACCACATACTTAAATATAAAGGCACGGTATAAAGTTGCTGTATTAAACTAGACACATCAAAAACAAATAAACAGAAAAACAAAGCTCATTTATTTTTAACATGTGGTATTTCAAACCAAATGGAATTTAGACAATACACAGACTACATCATATAATTACTTCTTTTTTTAAAGTAAATAAACAAAAACGTTTTACAAGCATTTATACTCTTAACATTATTGATGAAGGGCATCCATATTCTCACAAATGTATGCTGTTGAGCCTTTAATATGTAAGTTATTCTTTCTTATAGTAAAGTTAACAACAGCTGTCATATCCATTGGTTAGGGATTGGTCTGTGAACTGTTTTCCATACAATGCAATACACTTTTTGGCGTTAAGCAGACTGAGATCTATGAGTGTTCATTTCTCATTCTTTCTGTAGTTATGCTATTCAGGATACAAACCTAACAGAAATAGCTTGGGGTCCAATAAAATTATTTTTAAAATTATATTTCAATTCTAACTCTTACCTCTTCCCATGTCAGAATAGATTGAAAAACGCTGATATGCTGTCCTTTATCACTGTTTTTTCTGAAGGCGAGAGTGGGGGCTTGTAAAGTAAATTACCTTGATTAACATCATCAAAGCTTCTAAGCTGTAGGTTATTAAAAAAGTGTTTCCTTTCTTGATTTAATTTAGACCTCAGCTCCTCAAAAGACATCATAATAATTTAATCTGGCAAATAAAGATTTTGGATCCTTATAAGTCCCCTCAAGCTCGATTATCTAAATGTTGCATCTGTTCTTCCTGGTGTAAAGAGCCGATTGCCCCATATAGGACTAAACTGTGATGACTTTGGTTCATTTAGATATTCTTTTACATCATACCACATTTTTTATCATGTGTCTTACAATTGGATTTTGTAGTCTTCTTATTTATCAAGGTACAAGTATAAGGGAAGAAGTAATTTAAGACCATATGATTCCATTTCCATCCAATGTGGAGGATAATTTGTTGCAAAATAAAACATGATATACCTCAGTTGTGTTGCCCAGTAGTATCACATTCAATTTATACATTTTAAACTCCCTCAATTAAGTGCTAAATATAACAGTGACAAAGTCTTGACCTCCTGTTCCATATAAATCCAACAAATGCACAATGGTTCCTTTTTTGATAACAGATCTAAAAGGTGGTGGCAAAGGAATGTTATGAAATAAATAAAGTAGTCTTGGTAGTATATTAATTTTGAAAACATGAATTCTCCCAATTACAGACACTGGTAATGAATAATTCAAATTGATATACAACATTAAAATGAATTGCTTCGGAATTTGGATTTATTTGATTAATACAGAGGATTTGCTATTATTCACCTTATACCCTGACATATTGCCAAATACTTTTATGAGTTGTAACTTGTAATAGGGCTGGAATAGATGTTTGAATACAATTATGTCATCAGCATACAGGGCAATTCTATGTACTCTTGGCCCAACTGTTTTTTGGCTAAATAGCTTGTGTGAGCATATCACTATAGCAAGAGGTTCTATCACTAGTGTTAAAAATAGGCGTGAGAGAGGGCAACCATGTTGAACTGATTTTCATGGTTTTGAAATTTCTATTTTTCTATTTTCTATTCGATATGATTTCTGCTGTTGCATTTTGATATATTAACTGAACCCATTTTATAAATGTATTCCCACACCCTAATCTTTCTAAAATATGAAAACAATAAGGGCCATTCAGCTCAATCAAAAGCCTTTTCAGTGTCTAATGATAGGAGTGCTTTATCTGGTGCTTCTTTATTTATATTAATTATGTTTAATACCCTTCTTACATTGTGGAAACCCTGCCTCCCCATTATAAATCTATTTTGATCTTTATTGATAACTTTTGGCAATATTATCTGTAATCATTATGCCAAAAGTTTACAATCATAAGGTCAGAAGTGAGCAAACTGATTGGTCTCATGGTCTCACACTTGTTAAGATGGTTTACCTGGCTTTAGCAACAGAATAATTAAAGCACAGTTTATAGATGTTGGAAGACTGACATTGAAACATTCCCAAAAGTGGTATTATCAGCTTGATTTTTTAATACAAATCAATTGGAAGACCATCAGGCCCTGCCCTTTTTCCTGACTTCATACGATCAATGGCTTGTCAAATTACTACACTATTCATTTCTAGTTCCAGATCTTCTTTACATTAATTTGGAATATATGTTTTTTTAATAATGTGTACCCTAAGATAGGCTTTAAATGCTTCCCACTTTGTACATGTTTGTGTTTTACACATAATTCATCTTATAGCCATTTGTGCTGGAAGCACCATCTAGGTGGGTACATTTTTTATCTACATATTAAACAACATGGCGCATGATCCCAGATCATAATAGCATCATAAAGACATTTATGAACTTTGGACCATAAAAAATAGGAAATAAAATAATAAATACACATTTGGGAATATGCCTGGAAGACTGTAGAGTAACAACAGTAGGCTTTGGCATGTGAGTTCAACACTCCATAAATCCATCAGTTTCAATTCTTTAATAAATCGGTTCATAACTATTCTACATGTGTTACACGATTGGTCTATTCCCATGGATCTATCCTTGGCAGGGTTTAGAGTACAATTAAAGTCCCCTGCTATTATTAACTGCCCTCCCTTCATTGAAACATTCAAAAAATGTTGAATCGTCTTTATTTGGACCATACACATTCACTAAATTTAATTATTATTAATAATTATTTTCTGATAGAGTGCCCTGCACAATTTAATATCTTCCCATTTTATCTTTGATAACATTTTTCACCGATAAGAGTCATCACTCCTCTGGCCCGGGATGAGCACACACATCCCCCCAAACAATCTGTCTCCCGTTATCGATAATGACAGTTCCACACTTAGTGAGGATCAGTCAGTCCTCTCTAACTTCCACTAACCAGAAAAAAAGGAGAAAAAAGGTCTCCACTGCTCTTTAACTACTTTATCTGAAATGTTAAATATAGTATTTTTAGTGTCTAACACATTTTATTTTAGAGTGTGTTTGTATGTGTATCTACCTGAGGAAAGGTATGTTTGACATTATTTGGTTCATCTACTACGTGCTACTTGAGAATACTGTGTATGCTAATTAACACAATGGGCCCTGGTTTCGTGGCGCAGCGCAGGGCGGCGCAGGGTGGCGGAGCCGGCGTAATGCAAGTTTCGACCCGCGCAGCCTTGCGCACGGTCAGTTTGGCAGTTTGGTGGATCGCCTGCGCCAAGATGGGTGTGGTGGCGCAGCAGGGGGAGGCGTCACAGATTCAGCTTGGTGCAGCGGAAGTTTCGTGGCAAAAAGCCTCGCCGAGACTTCGCCGAAAGCCCGCCAGCTCCAACCTGGTCTACTCTTGGCGTAAGGCGCAAGGCAAATAAAGTCCATTCATTCAAGGCGAATTACAGCTGGCGAAGTGGAAGTTTGGCTGACTGCGCGCAGTGCGTACACGTCGCCAAGACCTCACAGGCAGGTTTCCACAGTTCCAGACACATTTAAATGCAATAAATAATCACAACAAACACTATTTAATGCAACTAATTGAATCAACACGTGAATTTATATCTATATAGATTGTCCCGTCACATCTGACGTCAGATCAAAGGCGGATTGCACGCGAAACGGAAACTCAGCCTCTCGGACCAAAACATCTCTCTCTCTCTCTCCTGTTTTTTATATCGGTATTGCTATTATTATGATACGCGCGCACAGCGCGTGATGCGCGTGGTGGGAGCGGCGGCGCTGCTTCTGTCATCGGGTTGTCAAGTGAAGAAACTTGCACTGGACCTCCCCTAACGCATTAAAGGTGAGGAGAGGAGCTCATTTGATTGGTGAAGATCTGAATCGGCTGTGTTAATCCCAGTCCACGCCTCGTCTCCTCCTCGTCTCCCACTCACGCCTTCTTCTTCTCCCTCTTTCCCACTTGCGCTGGTGGGAGTGACGGGAGGCGTGCCTGCGCTAGCCTGCGCGGTGCACGAAACTTGCCAAGTCCAGGCGGACACACCCCGTCGGCGTGGTGCAGGTGCACTGCGCGCTGACTACGCCTAGTCTACGAAACTAGGGCCCAATATGTACAATATGTTTTATAGGCTAAGTATATTTCCCATATGTGTATGTAATATAAGGGAATCACACGCTTACTAACAGTTATGCAACAGTCGTCATGGTATCCCTCATCGGTCTGAATTGGTGCGCCCTTCCAGAGAGAGAGAGAGAGAGAGCGCGAGAGAGCGAGAGAGAGAGAAAGAAAGAAAGAAAGAAAGAGTCATTGTGCTCAGAGTAGACATGTCATTATTATTATAATAATGAAGATGAGATGAGCGAAATCATTGGGGGACTGCAGAAGGAATTAGCCATTAAGTTGTCAAATGGTAATAAATGTCATGTCATGTTAAATGTCACTCTCATCTTTGGTTTGTTTTTATGTAAACATCAAATCACCTGCACAAATAGACTAGTATTTGTCATGTATATGTTGATATGAATAATCTGATTGGTCTGTTCTCATGTAAAAATCATATCCCAAAAATGATTATAACAAATTTGTGTACTGATAATATGTGATCTGCATATTGCTATATGGAAATGTGTTATTCTTTGTGCATATTGTGTAGCTGTATTATTTTGTGCACAGTCTGGCGAAGACACATATCCACATAGACACATATAGTACTTCAGGGAAACAGGAAAGAAAAGCATTTTATGTTTAAACCATCACAGCATCCAATACAATTAAATTTAGCCAGTGGTGTAGTCATCCAGAATGCTGATATTTATACCAGCTGCACAGTCCTGATTGGTTGATACTGTATATTATGGCCCTTTCTGCATTTTCTCAGGCAGCAGGCAATGCAGCGCTCAGGAGAGCTGGCAGAGTGGTCAGAGAATTGAATCTGAAGAGGTTCTAACTTGCGTGGACAATTTTCTGGCTGCTGGCAACAAGCAGCCCTGAGGACTTTATCACCCAGGAACACTCGCAGGGAATCAGTCCCAGTGACCCAACAATTGAAACCATTAACATACAATGACTTGCAATTTGATACAGACACCAAAAATGAAAGTAGAAATCTGTAAGTTCCAGCATGTTGCTGTTAAAAATGGTCACCCAATTGAAAGTTGTGGTCAACCCTGTCATTTATTCAGCTATTTCAAATATGTAAAATACAACAGCTAGCAAACAGTTTAGTGCTAATGCTTTATTTTGATGAGTAAAAATTAATTTAACTGCGCAGGCTCTGTGTTTAGCAACCCCTCTCACTAGTTAACACATAAGGTGTGATCTGACAAGACGTACATCTTGAATAAACATTAACCACTCTTTCCACTCATACACACCGCCAGGGAGTGGATGGACCCAGGGCGAGACTACAGTGGAGCACAGCAGCCCGGCATGCTGCTGCACTCCACTGAACTGGGACTGGGTCCCTGTGAGTAATGGACCACTACACTCTGCTCTCCCCTTTTTGGACTGACAGGCTTCTAGTGACACACACACACAAGGTTCCTTCCAGAGCCTGCAGTTTGTTATCAAGAAATCTTGAACGTCGTTATTTAATTCATTATATCGCCCATCCAACCGCAACCCATCTGCTATTCATCAGAAATTTTTCATTTTTATGACCCGTGTGTGTGCCCCCCCGAGCCATCTGTCCCAACAGATCCATTCAAATACATGACAGTTCTGCGATTTAGATTTCTCCGTATAATCTCATGTCATATAATCTTTTATCTTTAATCAATTGTTGGGGAAAATCATGTTTGGTTAGAGCAAACAGTTGGTTAGAGCCCAATGATCTCCCCGCTAATGGAAAAACGACAGAAATATTTTCATGTCAAAATTGGATAGTGATGAATCCAAATCACAGTTTTAATTAATTGTGCAGCCCGAAGAATCAGTCCAGACAAAAAAAAAACGTAGATCTCACTGATGCACTCAAACGAAACACAGTCAAGCATATTTTGACAGGACCCGATTTTTAAAATTGCAAGGCAAGTTTAAAACATCCATTAAAGACCTCTTTTATATTTCATATTTGCAATTCAGTGTGTCAAAATACATATTTTATCAGAGAGTCACGAATCACAAAATGTAGTCAAAGAATTAAAACGGAGTGGGCAGATTCTGTCACTGAACCCAAAGGGTGGACATCATGCACCTGCTCCTGTTAGACCCCTCCCTGCAGTTGTTCTTTACTAAATGGAATTTCCCATGCATTTGTACCTCCAAAAGCTTGACCCCAGTTCACTGTTTTATTTTCTTCCATTTAATGCATTTAAGGGCAAATGCATACGATTATTCTTGGAACCCTGGAAACCCTGAGCTGTCAAGAGCAGTGGAAGCTGATATGACTGTATGGGTAGAGTGGATTTTACACACCACACCAATTAACTTTGTTTGAATAAGCATAGGGTCTCTGAACTTTCATCCCATTTGTTCAGAGACCTCTTCTGACTCTACCTACACTGATGAAAGAGAAAAAGAAAAAAAAAGAAAATGAATTTGTGTTTGTTTACCTTTTCCATACAAAAAGCATTTTGTTTCACAATAATGCATCGTAAAGTGCTCTGCCCTGAAAAAATGAAATGGATCTGGTTGCAGGTTGAGAATTCATTTTGTTTTGATTGATTATATTAAAAGCCCTCTTCAACTCTGCACATCATGTTCTTGTGAGTGGTGGGAGTGAAATAATACAGTTCTCTAACGGTCTTCAACAGTCTACTCCAAAGGCACCCAGGTTTTATGACATCCACTGGAAACATTTAATCAGGACCCCAGAAAGAGTAACTGTTGTATCTTTATCAGCTAATGGGTATGTGTATATATATATTAACTGAGAGGATAATAAACAAGTGAATTGATGTCTATTAATATGTTGTCCATTTCAAGACTTAAGAGGGGTGGGATCGTGGCGAGCGTTCGCCGAGCAGTTTTTTTAAATTATCCCGGTAATTTGTCTTTGTGAGAAACACTAGATGTGGCGTGTGCTTTGTCCTCTGACAATGTAAACAGACTGTTCTGTCTCAGTAACTGGCTGAATGTAAAGGAGGACTAAGCTGACTTGTTGTTCTATGGAGTGAAAAGGATTTATCATTCTGACTTCACAGCAGAATATTTCCTTGTTCTTTTTTCCATATATGCATGTTCTATTGTGGACCTTTTTGAAATGTTCTGTTAGTGCATATAAGAAATATGCCTTTTTCAAGCTGACAGTTAATTTTGATGGCCTTGATGGTTTCTTTGGAAATCTGTAGTTCACATGAGAGAATCTGTGCTTAAAGTTAAAAAAGCTGCTATTTCACAATAGTATTTGAATGTAAATACTTCCTTTGTTTTAATCCTACATAAATTCCATCGTTTTAGATTTAAATATCCATTATAACATACTTTATTCTTAAGAAGAAAGAAAGCGATTAATTGTGATTAATTGCGATTAATTACGGCAAATTGTGCGATTAATTAGTACAATTTTTTTAATCGATTGACAGCACTATTTTTTTTTAAACTTTACCCCTGAGCCAGTTGCTACATTCACAGCTGTAACGCCGTTACACTGGAGCCCCCCTCCCCTTCCCACCACACCGGACACTCACTAACGCTGCGTTGTTAATTGATAGTTCCATCTTTGTTTTTGCGTTAATGTGTTAAAAAAATCAATGCGCTAACCCAAAGAAATTAATCAAAGTGCATTAACGTGTTGCATTTTTTTTTTGCAATATTCTGCATGAAGTTGCCTTGCTTACAACTGTGAGTCATCACCACAGCTATAAATACATGATAAATACGTCAAAACGTGTGGAATGCTTTGGGTTGTTTAAGAAGGCAGACTAACCAGCTGCCAGAAACAGTTTTAGCCGTGTCAGCTTATGGCTTCTATTAAGCTGTCTTTGTGTTGTTTGGCTGCAACATCTGAGTGAATTCCAGCAAGTATACACTATTTTAAGACCTCCTGTTGTAAGCCTGGCATCGTATCGACCGGGCACCTCTGTAGCCTGAAGCATTTCGACAGTTGTCAACATTGGTGTACTGCAATTTTAATATGCAACAAAATCAATGTCAGTCACCTCCCAGTAGTGCTGGGTCCGGATTCGATTTAATCTCTGATTCGATTCAATTCAATATCGATTCAGTTAGAGATATATTTCAGTTACAATACCACTTTTGCTTGGATATGAAATAGATTCTCATTGGCTGAATTCCCAAATAACATCAAACTTTGCTACAAGTAGGCTGTGGAGGAGTCATTTAAAGTGTAGCAATGGAGCACTCACTGTATATATTGTTCAGTTATTTGTCACAAAGTACTTGCCAATTAAAATATACAGTGGAGCACCTTATATACAGTGGTATTATTTAATATTTGATTTAAGTAAGCGTGTGTGGGCGCAACCCCGGGAGGCTACCGCCAGGAATAGAATCTGATCCTGTGGGAAACACTGCAATGTTCTAAGCCCTTTTACTCAGATATCCAAAGGGAGCTCCAGAGTAGAGCCGCTGCTCCTTTGCAATGAAAGGAGGCAGTTGAGGTGGTTTGGGAATCTGATTAGGATTCTTCTATAGGCTCCTGGATGCCTCCCTTTAGAGTAGGGTTGTAAAAAATTACTCGGATATTAATCGATACTAAAAAAAAAAAAAAAAAAAAGTATTGCTACCTACAGTGCTGTCTTCGCCTCCCCCAGTTGACATGCAATGTCATCTAGCCGCACAGCACACTGCACTATGTCAGACAACTTTTTAAAAAGTGCTGTTAATGATGTTGTTTGTGTTGTTCTAACATTTATAAAAAAAAATGAGGCCTCCAGAGGTAGACCCAGAAAACGCTGGAGGGATTATATAGCCCATATAGCCTGGGAACACCTCTACGTCCCCCAGGAGGAACTGGAAAGCGTTGCTGGGGAGAGGGACATCTGGAACGCCCTCCTAAGCCTGTTGCCACCGCGACCCGGCCCGGATAAGCAGCGGACAATGGATGGATGGATGCTTCCATCACATTCAGCGTGATCTGTTTTGTGTCCTGTTCAAAATATTGAAGTCTATGTGGCTTTAATGTGACTTGGATGTTTTATTTGACTGTCACAAGTCGCAGCCATGGCAAACTGGAGCAGATATTGGCCTCCAAATGAACATCCATAAAATCTTGACACAAATGTGTTGTCAATAAAACATAATATAGTACAGTGTTATGGGGATTATCTTCCCCGTTGGTTTTAATCATCTCATTTTCTGCCTGTCACACACCATCAAAGCAACTAAACGAAAGGCTTATTCTGTGGACTAGAGTGTCCAGGAACTTTTATATACAGGAGGATTTGGCCAGCAGGAAAAAAAAGTCCTCCGCTGAGTAATGAAAGTTCAGATTATGATGACTACAGCGTAATAGCTTCTACTGAACTCTCCGTGATTTGGTATCAACTGACAAAATGTGGAGGAGTTTTCACTAAAACCAACACCTATAAAAAGGGAGACAAATCTGTCCAGTTTTTGGACTAAGCTACAATATTGATGTCTTGGCATATCTCAAATCAAGGGCAAGCAAACATCAAAAACAGCAAATTGTTGACACAATGTGTTTCATCTGGTTTGAACTACAGCCTAAAATTCCAAGTTTTTCAGTGGACCTGCCTCCAAGTGATGACTGTTCCAAAAGCAGACAACTAAGAGACTTTGTAACCTCAGTAATTATGGAAAAAGAGCTTAATATTGTAGCAGGTAAGATAATAAGTTATGTCTGGGCTGAGCTGAGATACAGTGGCTGCGCTAAACTTTCCCGGTATGGGTCATTTTGATGGACCAAATTGTAAAAATGTTGCCATGGTCTATTATTATTACCCGTCATTTTCAAGACATAGCATTCAAAACATGCCTTTTTTTCCAATGTATTTTTCATTTTTGGCTTGACGACACAGCAAGAAAGGAAGAGAGAGATGGGAATGATGCGCAGCACATGTCCCCAGCCGAACTTGATCATGAGATGTTGCAGTTCATTTTGATCTCCTTAACCCCAAGGGTCCCCATTTAGATATTCTTGACAAATGTCAGGTGTGCTGCGTAACATTCTTTCAAATTAATAAATCCATAACTGGCTTACAAAATCCTTCACTTTTCCTGTCATAAACAACCAATTGTCTTTTGTTGGAAAGTTCAACTGCAAGAGTTGACTGATTAATATGAATTATAAGCAACAGTTACAAGCCTCAGAAACTCAAAGTGAAACTTCAAAGATAACCGCAGACATTTTTCCTTGTCATTACATTAATTATGGCTATATTCTATTTCACTGTGCCAGGTCAGGCCACTGTGCATCGCTCATAAAGACAGCAGAACAACTGAATCAATCAAAATCCCCTTTATTTGAAGTCACTTCCAAAAATAAATTCAAGAGATTGCACAATTTTAATCCACCCAATATGCCTTTTTGTACTAAACTACAAAACAGATGGAACACTGTTATAGGGTTGCATATCTCTTTGTGATAAACGGTTCGATATGCATCTAGATACACAGGTTACGATTCGATTCAAAAACGATATCCTTTATCACAGACCGATTCGATTCAAAAACGATATCCTTTAATTACAGACCGATTCGATTCAAATCGATTCCATACAGTGTAAGAACGATACGATTCGATTCTACGGTTAATATTTGTTGTAGATATTTTATAAAATAAAGAAGCCAATTCTATGAAAGTGACAGTACAATAGTTTCTTTTCAAATATGTAAAATACCACATATCCCCAAACATTGTGGCTGAATGGCACTGGCAAAAAAAACAAAAAAACAGAACAACAAAATCACATGTCAATGTATTTATTTTTAGACATGGACCAATAAAAAGTCTGGCTGAATCGTTGGATGGCGGTCACAGGACAGTGTCGTGGACGCTACCCGTGCTGCGGCCGCATCTTGTGGCGCAAGTTGAGACACAAGCGATTGACATTCAAAGCCGTCCGTCTCTCACGTGCCGTCTTGGAGTGCCTGCGGTCACACGGCAGCGTCGCAGCCGCCTACCTGTGCTGCGCCCGCCTCTCCACCTCCACCTCCTCCATGTTCCGTGTTGTCCCTTGTTTATTACTCATACAAGCTAGCCAGCTACGGCGTTTCACGGGCAGCTTCAGCTCTCGCGTTGTTTTAGAGACGCTGGCGTAATGCCGCCCATAGATATGATGCCACCAACCGCTTCAAAGTCTTGCGATACCCGATCCATGACTCCGTAACCGATTCATCTAGGAATTCATTGATAATTCGTATCGATTGAGGAGGCTGCTACCGATGCAGCCGTATCTCTCACTTGTTGAACCGAATATCCGGTCGCATCGGTTTATCGTTTACAACCCTACACTGTTAACGTAGAACAACATGCAATTTCCTTTTTAAAAATGAGTACTGTTTAATTCATTTTTAAATGCAATCACTACACTACTTGAACAAGGTTTGAAAATGTGTATTAAATCACTGCAACATTAAACATGGGGTCAGTAATCAAGAGTATACAAAGTAGAGAGTATAGACTAGATTTTGAAAGCTTTTTCAGAGCATTTGATTTATTGATTGCTGTGGTGATGTAAAACAAATATAGCAAAAGGGTTTCGAAAATGCATTACCTACCCAAGCTTTAAGTTTATAAGTACAAAGATTTTTAGTATGAGAGGTTAAAAAAAGGAAAGCATAATGCAAGGCTCCAGACCAGGGAAAGGTGTAGTTTACAACATTGGTAAAATTAATGTTTTTATCAATGGAATGTGGTAAGCAATATAGCTGCTGTTCCTGGTTGAACAAAAAGGATTTTGACTCAAACAAAAAGGTCTATTTAAGTAGGGTCCTAACACTTATAATAACAATCTAAGCCAGTCAGTGGCAAGAATAAACACTTGTGATGTGGTGGTCCACTTTTACACTCCGATCTGTAACGTTAGGCTTCAGCTTCTTTATCTTTTGACAATGCTTTCTCTGCTGAAACAATTTGACATCCTGGATATATCCTTTCTTCAACCCATATTCAACCCTTTCCGCCTGCTTCTCTCTGAAATAGCATTCTTTTACTCCCAGAATTAGATAGTATTTATGCAGGGAGTGTAGTAATAAGATTGTGGCACCATAGCAGCTCTGACAGCTTGACAAAGTAGCAGCGGGGGCCAGGGTTTAGTGAAGGGACAATTCTGTGCAGAATGTCATCTGTCGGGTATATAAGTGTTCTCGCTTGGCCCTTTGGTGACAATGAAACAGACCATTCATTTATTCTTCAAAAGGAAATATCATTCACACCCTCCTGTGCCTGTCACAAAATTCTGAAGAGGACAACACATTTCAACAGGTGATCTTGTGTAGGCAAAGAGCTACTATTTTGCACACAATTTACCTGGCTGGGAAATTGAAAAAAAGGGAACACCATGTATTGTATTGTGCATTTGCTGCATCTTTTTTTCCAGAGAGCTCAAACATTTTCGTACATCCACTCCAAAACATATCCACTTTTCAGGCAACCAATCATGTATTAGCTGGGGCGGGTCACATTACCCGAGTATCCAACAATGTGGAGAAGTTTGTTCCCCATCTGTAGATAGATCGCAAATAGAAAGCATAAGGGGTTTATTTCCCTTCAAAACAAAGCAGGACAGATGTCTCTGTACATTTTTGTCAAGATGGAAAAAAAATATGAATGCGTTGTATGTCATGTCAATTTAAGTGGATCGCAGTTTTCCGCTGGTGCTCCTTACATTTTGAATATAGAGTACCATGCTCCTAATGGATGAAGTTGGTCTGAAGCCAAGAAATGCATATAAAAACATCAGTTCAATTAAAAATGTTGTTAAAGGGGCCCTATTATGCTATTTTTCCACAAGTTAATATAAGTTATTGATGTCTCCAAACCTGGTCTTTGAATTCCGCAACTGGAAAAAACAATCGGAACATGTATTTCGGAGTGGATCACACTCCTCATTTTCAGCTTTTTTACCCCACTTTTTCAAACGGGTGATTCTGTCGGGGTGTAGCCTTATGCTAATGAGATGACCCCTGACCCCGCTCCTACTGAGGAAGTGGTTGTGTCTCTCCGCCCCTTGCTTTCGGCGTCCAGCTTGTTGCCATGGTTATGGTTCTACGCTACAAACTAACAGCGGTCCAGCCGAACTCCGACCGGACTCCGACCCAGAACCAGGACCAGCTCCTGTAGAAGTTCTACGCCGCGGACGCAGCAGGACGTTTCTGAATGGTTAGTTAACATGTCTGTGTAACATTTTAGACGGTAACTCGATGTGTGTTAGCGTAGCTAGCGCTAAGCACAATGACGCTGATGTTGCGTTCTTCGCTCTATAAGTAACGTGTCTGTGAGCTATTTCGGCAACAATTCATATCGTTAGTAGTGCTTTGTTGTTGACAGTTCACAGTTGCATGTTTTCCAAATGGGGACGTAACATTATATTTAAACGGATGAAAACCCGATGAAAACAGCGTCCTGTATGTTTGTTTACATCACATTAACGGGATTAAAAACTTGATCCTCTACATATAAAGATATACAAGCAACAGGATTTGGTCAGTATGTCGTCCTCCAGAATTATGTGCTGAATTGTGAATTATAGGCCGTGTGCTGTGTTTTATAACGTGATTGTGCTCCATCTCAACATTACATGCTAAACTTACTGTTACAAAATTCAAACATGAAGTTTACACCTCAGCTTGTCAGCAAAGTCCGTCAGGTTACCATATTAACAAGATGTGTTGTTGAAATGCTCAAATTCTGTACTATATTCATCTAGGTGACTAAGTGGGCCTTCAGACACCGAACATGTCTGCTGCATGGAGACACCACGGGTAAAACTGTCTGTTACACCAAGTTGTCTGTTGATTATTATTCACATAACATGAAGATGATCATGATTCACACTAGGTAAGAAGACGGATGCAGCAGCTGGAGGAGGAAGAGGCTTGCATGGTGGGACATCCTGGTTGGAACCATCTGCCTGAATGTTCTCTCTCCAAAACGCATGAAATATATATACAGCTGGTTATGGTGCTTTACACGTAAGAGGAATACAGCAGTCTGTTGTTTGTTCATCAATTGTGTTTTATAAAAAATAAATCCCTCTATGCAACATATTGTGCAGTCTTCCTGACCATTACTTCAGTAATATTAACCATGACACATACAATTACTGTAAAGACTTTATTGTCAAATTAATCAGCAGTTGAAGTTCACAGTTATATCAGAACACAAACGCAAACTGTTTGTGGCCGACTCTGCAGGGTCATATCAAGCTCTTCTGAAGTCAAGGAAGAGCTGCCCTCCAAAGTATCCTCCTCCTCTACCGGGTCCAGGCGAGCTCTCTGTGATGGTCTCCTTATTGGAGTGGTTGTGAAACGGGTCTGGAACCATGGCTGTGCCAACACCAAAGTCCTTGCAGGACACAGTAGCTGTAACAGAGTTGTATGGAGGAATGAAACCCATGATATCACATAATAGAAACACACATCTGCACAACTACTAGTAGTTGCTGTTAAACCTGATCTCAAGTAGGCTATATGTCAGGCTACACACCTTTACCTGGGTAAGGAGCCTGTAGTCCTCCTAGACAGGTGAGTGCCAACAGTAGCTGCTGTGGTGGGTCGCTGTGGGACGCTGATGTGAGCTGCTGCTCTGTAAGCAGACAGACAGTCAGACAGACAGTTAGAGTTTACAACTACATCTGAAATGTGGAACACGTTACTATTTCACTATAACTGATGTTGTGACGCGCCAATAGCTCGTAAAATCCTTCGTTAGCGGTGCAAAAACAAACGTTTGGTGACGTCGTCTTTGCAGCGGCGTGTATAAACAAACAGATCAGCTGCTCTTGCGGCCACATTCAAGCTACAAAACGTTCCCAAGCAAACTGATGTCTAGCGTTATTTTACAGGTTTGGGCCCCCGCAGTACTACGTATCGTTAACGGTCCTCAATATCAATACAATGTAAGCTTTTAACGCAACACGCCAATGCTAACTTTAGCGCAACACGCCAATGCTAACACACCAATGCTAAGAAAGAAACGGTAAACGGTAACACGGCATATTACATAATATTTAGAAACTTACCGCTTCGGTGTCTGTGGTTGGCTCTCGGACTGTCGGTACTGATCCAAACTTTAGCCTCAGGTTAGAGGCATATCCTGAGCTGTAGCGACCCATGTTGTCAAAGCTCCTGTCGGTGAAGTGCGTCTCACACACAAACACACATTTACGGACGCGTGTGCGCACATTTCCATCGTAGATGCTCCGACGATGCCAGTAAATATCAGCAATTGGACTGCCAACTCGCTTTCCGTTGATTTTGGCATTTTGGTCCACTGGTTTGTATGTACATCACACTGACAGCAACAGGTTTGGGAATTATGTGGGCGGGACCACACAGGTGGAGCGATTCTAATGAGCCGAGATGACCCATATAAGGCACAGGAAAATTCGGTGCTGACGTCATTTAGTGGACATTCTGCAAACCGTTCGTTTATCGGGAGGATTTCTTTCAAACTGAGAAAGTGAAACAGGGAGATGGTGGTCTTTTCTGATACTGTGGGGACTTATTGACACCCCAGGGACCCATTTAAGGGTTGAAAAACATGGAAAAGTCGATTTTTCATAATAGGGCCCCTTTAAGTGAGTCAAACAACCTACATATAATCTTGTATGTTTAAAATCCCTGTCACTGGAGGAAACATCAAGTTCGTTTGACCCTGATTCACATCATAATCTTTTAATTATTTGCCAAGACCAAGTGTGACCCGATCCTTATATTTACCTCAGTAGATTAAATATGTATCTGACACATTGAAATAACAGCTGTGTCCTATTAAATGTTACAGACCTTATTTTTTACAAGCTATTTCATTCATATGGTGAAGATCTTGTACATCAATGACCTAAATGTAAATGTAAATAGATTTGAACAAGCATTAATTGTTGATTTGATATGAATGAACTTCAACTGGAGAATGGGAGTTATGAAATTGACATGATGCAATCAGCCAAAGAAATGACATCCGTTTGAGTTATAAAAGTTGTTGTTCCCCGAGGTTTCTTCCTTTTCCCCCTATTAAAAAGTTGTTGTTTTTTTAGGGAGTTTTTCCTTATTTGATGGAAGGTCCCAGGACAGGGGATGTTGTATGCTGTACAGATTGTAAAGCCCTCTGACGCAAATTTTGGGGCCCTATATATAAAATTGAATTGAACTGAAAAATTAAAAGTACAGAATCACTCAATCCTCTCATGGTTTCAGTGGTGTCACAGAATGAAGGCTCTGCACTCACAATGTTCAGCAGAGTAAAGCCATCAGCAGCAGAACATGAACCGTTCAATGTACTATTGAGCAGGGACTATAGGTCTGGGTTTTATCTATGATATTACAAATGTCAATGTCAAAAACCTTACTTTCGGAACATGCAGCAGTTACTAGTGCTAATAGACTAATGGTTGTTTATTTGATAGATAGAAGAGTCATGCACTAACAAAGAACTGGGGAAAGGGTAAAGAAGAGAAAGAGCGCGACTAATGCCAGTTATTCCAGATGGGAAACAAGGCAATTAGCAGCCGAGAAAGCTGGGCACGAGCTCCCAGCTTAAACAGAAGCGATCTTTTTTATTTTTGCCTATCTGTGATGAGTAGCACTCCCACCCTGTCCAGGAGTCACAGAGCACAGCAACGGACGAGATCCAACAGAGAACAAGGGAAAGTCATACACATCAAACAAACTGTCAAGCTTTAAACCAGAGTTGGAGGAGAGCATTTCATCATGCAATTAATCAGGACAGGACAGAAATGGTAATCGCCTGGTGTCAAGGTGTCCATTTAAACCCATCAGGTTCTATTGTTTCAAGCCGAATGGTTAATTTATGTATAAATGTAAATAAAATTTGTTTTTTTGCACTTGGGGATGATCTTTATAGTACCTGCTAAACTAAAAAAAATTACCTGATCTCATCAAAACAAGTTAGTTACATTACTAGATTTGGGGTATGGACACAATGGACATTGTGAGCTTTATAATGTTTCTTTATAAACAATGTGTGGGAAAGTTATGGATTCAACTCTTGGCCACACTCCTATCACATGCATTCAATCGTTTGAATCTGGGTTTTTTTTTTACATCACTACATTGTGTAACCATTTTTTTTAACGGTATTAATCTCTTTTTGGTCTGTACATGCCAGAAAGCATAAAATCACACCATCTCTTCGGTACACCATTGTACCTGACTGACAGCTGGGATCATCTTATTGCTGCTTGTGACAGATTGCTTACCATGAAATTAGAATAGGAGGAGTGGGGACATTGAACTGTTCCAGTGGTCATATGACCAGTATAAAAGGAAATGGCGTTTATAAATTGTTTTTATGGTGAGGACACGTCATTTACAAAGCTTGTGTACACACAAAACAGGGCTGGAATTGTGCATGTCACTTTCCATGTAAAGGTTGTGATCTATAAAAACTAAACTTGATGGGAAAGTGTGTGTGAGCAAACTCTGAAGCATGCGTACGCAACCGCTGACAGTTGACTGTGGAATATTTAGGAGAGAGGACATTTCACGACTGAACTTGTTGCACAGGTAGCATTCTATCACAGTACCACGCTGGAATTCACTGAGCTCCTGAGAGCAACCCATTCTTTCACCGATTCAATTATTTGGATGGGTGAGTGAATACTTTTGGCAATATAGTGTATGTGCATTTCTGCACTGTGAGAAGAGTGCATGGATGAAGCGTTAAGTTTAAATTTTACTCATTTACTCTGGCACTTTGTAACATTACAACTGATTGTTGTAGTTGTTACTGCAAAACCCTGTGAGTCTGCCTCAAATTGGTTTAGTTAATATGGAAGTTAGCCCACAACAATGGTGGCAATGGCAACTGTACACATACAAATGGGCAACCACTCTGAACATCCTGCTTTATTGGTTTTTAATTGATTTTGGAGTTATGTGATGAGAAAAGAACTGGAGGAAGAGCACCAAGATCCGTTTTTTATAAGGCCTATGGATGTATGTGTGACCAATGCAGCATCGACTATAAACTCTGAATAAGAAATGACTCGCTCTAAATGCTACAATTTACATATTCTTCTCAAATTGTTCACTATCCAAATTAAATTGAATTTCCAGTATTTTTAAAACTGGATCTTACTCTCAAAATTGTGGCTGTTGTGGCTGCTAACAACAACTTTGAAACAAGTTGTAACAATGGCACAGATTATGATGACGCAAGTCTTTCAAATTGCTATTGTGTGGCTTTTGAAAAACATAGCAAAGAGCGTCTCTGCTTCACATTCAGTGAAAACTCTGTTCTGGCAAATTAAGACTGTCAACAGGCTACATGAGAATTTAAATGGTGGAGGATCTGGGGAAATTAAAACTCAGTGAACTGGGTTCTGCCAGAGCAAGCTGATGAAGCATCACTTTTGAGAAGAGACAGGTAGCGAAACAAGCAATACATTGCTTCTCTTTCCATAGAAGGCATTTTGTATGGATCAAAACATTTATATTTAGTGTGAGCCGGGCTTCAATGTTTTTAAAGTGGGGCATTCGTGTGCGAAGATTGTGGGGGTGGGCAGACTCAGGATCTCTCAATGTGGTAGGTGACATTTAGATTTTTTCCACCACAGGGGGAAAAATAGAGGGATGAAGGTCTTTATCTACCCAGAAGGGGAGGGGGACAGCTAGTGAGACCAGCCAGGTTTCCTGTCCATTAAAAAAAATATAAGGGGTCCTTTCAACCACTTGAGCAACCAAGGTCTTTCAACTCTCTAGACGGAGAGAAAAACACAGTCACAGTTTTAATTAGCACACAGTCTAGTACAAGGGAGATACAACATCCAATAAACTACATGACTCTGGCAGTTTATACTAGTATTACACGGTATACCCATACATGAAAAGCATTGTGATATCCTGCCCTTAAAAATCGTATAATCCCCTGTTTTATTAGCAAAGGGAATTTATGTATCTCAGTGTTCCGAAGAGATGTGTGGATGTGTGACAGAGGGTCAGTGATGTATGTGCAGCGCTCTGCTAGAGGACTGAATGGATCCACAAGAGGATGGTTTTAACTTTGCAGAAGTCACAACGTTAACTACAGGTCCAGGGATTTAGCTAGCATAGCTAACTCGAAGGATGGAGTCAACAAATAACGTGAAAAGATGTAATCGACACAATCCAGCGTAGAGCATCCTTTAAAGTATTTCTCAGTAACGTGAGATTGGCAGAAAGGAAAAGTAGTCTGAGGCTCTTATTCCATCTATTTTTGCTTACTGATGCAAGTAGTGTCCACACAGACAGCATTGCTGGTGCTGGCCTATTTCATTCTACATCGAGTTTGTATACCGTGTCATGATGGCCAGAATTTTTATTTTATTTAGTTATAAAATGTTAATATTTATTTGACACCGAAAAAAGTTAAGAAGCGTGGGCTCATTAACAATTTATGGAGCTGTGTAAGACACTGCATTTTCTCAACATTGTCCGGCAAATGTTTTAGAATTAAATCTGAATGTTACCAAATCGATGCTAGAGGGCTTTTATTTGTAAACGCTGCACACGCAGCTAGTGTGGCCGAATTTATATTTTGGCTATGTTGAAAAGAGGTGATAGAAAAATAAAAAAGGCTACTCAGTAGTACAGTTACTAAACTACTAATTCTGAATGAATAAATTACATTATGGGGGAGATTAGTCCTCCCAATACTATAGGTCTATACCTCATTTACATTGTTATTTGGAGCAAATAAAACCTTGATTTTTTGCTGCCTAAAGACACTGTATGTTCCCTTACATTGCTCATTTGAGTTGAGTATTCCTATATAATTTTGTCATTCCATGATATATTACAGTCACCGCATACGCCCCCACAGATATTGTGATACATTTTCAGTCATACCACATGGAGATCATTAATGACAAGTGAAAGACACATTGCTCTGAACTGCCACTGTAGTGAAAGGAGAATGGAGCACAGATACAGATTTCTATTGCTTATTAGTGATTTTCGAAGTTCTCAAAATATATACACACACAAACAAACATTATTGACAGATAGCCAGAAACATTATTCTCAAGTAAGAAAAGAGGAAAAAGTCAAGTTTTCCAAAAAGAGAGAAGACGAGGAAGATAAACGACATGAACACAGAGAAGACGGAACAACATTAAACAGGCAGAAGAGGAGACAGGGAAACACACAGGGAGGATGGGGACGAGTGGTGGATGGAGATAAATGTGATAGTGTGATGGGAGGAAACATGAGCAAAGGAGAACGAGATGCTTTCAACAAACAAACATACATTGCCAGATCTGAGGCCATCGCAGCATTTATTCCAAACAGTGCAATGAAGAGTGGGATGAAGAAATGGAGAAGAGAGGTAGTGCAAAGGAGTTAAAGGGGAAATAAATAGGCAGAAAGGGAAGCATGGTTAAAGCTGACATCTCTGATAGCTGTGGAAGATTGATGCTGAATGATTTGATGAAACGAGCGAGGAGAGGAAAAGAGAGACGCGGACGAGAGAAGAAAGGCATGTTATGTCGGGAGATGGAAAGAAAAATGACAGCCAGGAATACAGAACCGGGGTAATAAGAATTCATGTAGGCAGCTGATGGACAGTTGGCAGGTTGGCAGTCATTTTTGTAAACAGCGACACTGCATGTTCTCGTCTCATCACGCTGCTTCTGCTGGGAAACAAAACAAGCGAACGATGGGAAGGCAAATGACAAGGAGCATGGTGTGTGTGCCTGACTGAATCAAAGACCAAGTCACATTTCAGGTTGAATGGATTAGAAATGTTACGGATCAAAAACAACAGAATCTCAAATACCAAGAGAGCAAGAATATACATTAATTTCTGAATTTATCTTCATGTTGTTGACACCTAAACCAATGAGGTTCACCGACAGACACATGTTTACATGCAGACCATATAATGCTATAAATCTGTTTTAGAACTATTTCTTAACATTTTCAGGCAAAATTGTCTCCCTGTAATTACATGCATACTAAAGTGCTTTTGTTCCTTTAAGTCCAGGGCTTTGTACATTTAGCACCCCACCACCTCCTTATATCCTCTATTCAATTAATGCAGCACTTGATGCAGCATATGAGGTTTACGGACATGAGAATCTGATCCTAACTGGGGTACCAGTGTGCATGCAAACATACTTGGTGTCACTTTTAAATAATTACCCCCCTCTACCCCCAATCATTTTTCATTCTTCTTGGAGGACAATCTATATCTAAACAGTTCAGGTCAAAGTTGATGAACTGTAAATGAAAACCCATCTCTATAAATATTTTTTATCAATCTAATATCTGTGAAGGCACTTTCACAAGCTTAGAACTGTTGTGCTAAGAGAGATCAAGGCTATATTTGTTCAGGAATGTATTGAGCCTGAGGTCATAAAGTGGGAGACTGCTAGGTTCACCCTTTTCCTTCTAGCTGCCAAGCACTGCACCAGACTGGGAGAAAAATGCAGGAATGACCTTTGTTGAAGCAAAGCACTTCACTCCCTGTCTGAGTGTTTAAAGGTTTTATGTTAAGGTCAAGTGTATAAGACTCATATCTGCTGGGTCCCACTGGTGCAGGGTGGGAGTGTGCTACAAACTCTTGGAAAACTTATCCCAAAAGAGAGAGACTCTGCCAAATAATATAGTTTCCCAAGTATGATGTTTTTTTTCCTTTACCTAATAACTCATGTAGAGAACAAAACATACAGTTACAGCAAATTTTGATAATCAAAAAATCTCATTAATCACTTTCTTAAGGAAAAACACTTAACATTTGCTGGTTCCAACCTGAAAAGTGAGAATATCATGCTCTTTTTTCTCATACAGAAGGGTTGCAATGGGGAATTAAAAGGAAAATAACGGGAATAAATTGAAAAAATATAGGGGTTATTTGCTCAGGCTGTATTTAGGTTACCATCTGCTGGTTACCTGAAATATCATAACAAAATATAAAATATATTTACTCCAGGAATATAAGAAAAACTTACATGAACGCATATCGTGCCTTGACACAGAGTCAGTACCGTTGGCTGCACACGTGATTGGAGAACGCGTGCGCACACAAGCAGATTAAAATTGAATGGGTTGCTGCCAAAACAATTAAGTACATGCGATGACATTTTATGCTGTTGAATGCAGTGCAAAGTTATACATAATTTACATTTAAACAAAACATGCCATAGACCAAGTATTTCTTATTTATGTGTATTTAAAAAGTATGATTTTTAAATCAAAATTTCAAAAAGATTCCAACAACACATTAACACGTAAAAAAAAAAGCTGTAGCCATAGGTGAACTACATGGGTTGTCATGCAAATTACCAACAATGGTCCCCAGGTTCTGTTAGGAAAATGTCTCAAATATAAAAGATAAATAAGACTTCCAAACAAAAATCTCAGAGTGAGGATTATAGAGTACTTCATCGCGGAGCGATTTGAGACATTTT
Organism: Eutrigla gurnardus; assembly: GCF_963514095.1. Classification (NCBI taxonomy): domain Eukaryota; kingdom Metazoa; phylum Chordata; class Actinopteri; order Perciformes; family Triglidae; genus Eutrigla; species Eutrigla gurnardus. Next base: position 13,463,181 of record NC_139936.1, on the reverse strand, counting down.
GATCGTTCACGATCTAATATCGTCATATCGCACACCCCTATGTGAAATTCTTCAAAGCTTAAAGATGGACTCAAAGAGAGAGAATGAACACTGAAAGCTGGTGTGCAGAAAGAGAGAATATCGACTGAAAAATAAGCGAAAAGACAAGAGGAAGACGGAGGACTGAAATCATCTTTTAAAGGATAGTCCTCTGAAAAGTCTGTGACATTTCAAAAGGCCAGACTTCCTGAGAGGCATTGACTCTTCCTCCATTAGAGTAGGGCACTCCATGATTACACATATCAATAACATCTGAGCACAGGCCCTGTGTTTTATAAAATACCATGTACTGTATATGTTTATATGAATCTCTGTGTGTGTGTGTGTGTCTGTGTGTGTGTGTAAGTGAGAGAGAGAGAGAGAGAGAGAGAGAGAGAGAGAGAGAGAGAGAGAGAGAGAGAGAGGCAGAAATCGAAGGATGTCAGTGCTCTGGCTCCAGCGTCTCCATGAAAGGATGTGCTGGCCAGTCAATTGACATAACTAGATTTAACAGGACAAACAGGATGTGTCTTTACTGGCATTTAGTGTTTCTGGGAAATTTCGCAATACCTAAACTCAAATGTGTTTGTGAGTTCACGTTTCATGAGTAACTTAATTTAACAACATAAACGGTTATCCCAGCTGTTTATGCAGGGACAGTGGAGTACTGTAGCTGTGGAGTGCTGTAGCTGTGGAACAGACTACCCACTAGTCTTTTAACACAACACTTTAAAAGATAAATAATCTGGTAAAAACGTTGGTGGTTTTATTGTTTTTATTAGGGCCGGGACTTTAACGCGTTAATTAAGATTAATTAATTACACAAACATTTAAAAAAATAAAAAATGTACGCATTTTAAATCGCACTTATTTTTGCACCGCGGAACGTTTCTCACTGGATGAGTTTCAAGCGGACCGATTACGCCTGGTTCACACCGGCCGCGGAAGTGCCGCGAATAGGCGCGTAGCGGAGCCCGCTTCCTTTCGGCGCCCGCTTCCTTTCGGCGCCCTTGTTAAGCGATAGTGTAGTTCACACCAGACGCGGAGCTGGAGGTGAGGTTCGCCCAGGGCATCATGAAACCTAGGACCGCCACATTACACTTAATGGCAAAAATTGCACTGGTCTGTTGGACTTGGTTGAACAAAAATAAACAATATTTTGTTGCTTAAGCTTATGTATTCAGTCATTATTCAATGGTATACTAAAAATTGTTGGGGTTGTAGCAGGAGCAGATTTGGTTATCAACAGCTAATTATTAATGTCAATATGATTATCGATATTAATAATTATATTTAATATATTATCATGATATAATCATGAATAAACGGGGCACCACCCTGGGATCAGGGAAAAGATAACCTAAAACTGTATTCAGTCTCAATATAAAGGTTTTATACTCACATGCCAATCATCGTGATCATTGGCATAGAAGTACAAAACCAATCGAACAATTAAGAAGGCGTGAAATTCAAGCACTAGCCTTCACAACCTGCTCTTATCCAGTGACATATACAAGCACAAGAGACCCCTAGTTATAATATAATAAGATTTATTAAAATCAGTAATAATGATCACAATCAATAACACTGCAATTAACAAAGCCTTATTACCTAACTACCTAACACACAAAGCTAAGCTTAAACAAAAGGGAGATACACACGTGGAGTGTGTGTGCGTATGTGTGTGTGTGCGTGCATGTGCGTGTGTGCGTGTCGAGAGAGAGGGAGAGATGGCTATGGGCGGCCACCAGATGGAGCTATTCCTCGCAGCGTTCAGGGGCGGAGCCACTGAGGTTCGATGGGGTAGCGAGAGAGAGAGAGAGGTGGAGCTATTCCTCGCAGCGTTCAGGGGCGGAGCCACTGAGGTCTGATGGAGTAGCGAGAGAGAGAGAGAGAGAGAGATAGCCGTCCCTAGCGTCCGCCGGGAACAGCTGGCTTAGGACACGTGTGTGCGGCGTGTATGTGTGTGTGTGTGTTAGCGGGACACAAACAAAGAGAGCGAGGATGCGCGAGCGATATTCGGAGGGACAGAAAGCGTGCTGCTATCACACGGGCTCGAGTGAATAAACTGGCGTTTATTCCGCGAGACCGGTCTTTTAACTGATAGTAGAGGCTTTCTGAGCTCGCGAATATGGCGGAGGTTAGTCGAAAACACTGTTACAGAAATCAACCCAGCTGCGTGGGTACACGATCAGTATTCAAATACAGCAGCACATGAAACAACGGATTCGGCGGTCCGCGATCAGAACTTAAAACACATTAACAAGAATTACAAGCATATCCTACACTATCACTTATGTCTCTGCCCAGACTGATAGCCTCTTACTGGTATCGTTGCGTAAGACGATGACGGCGTTCCGTAACGGCGGTGGTTCGTGAGTCCCTGGCGTCAGCGGGGGACGTGATGAGTCGGCTTCGTCCAGACGAGAGCGGAGCAGGGTTTCCTCTCGTTGATCAAACTCAAATAAAGAAAACAGTTGGTGTTTCCTCCTTCCACGAGCGGCGATATAATCGCGGCTTGGCGATTTAGTCAGCTTACTTCAGACAGCGTCTGGTAGCTGGACGGCAGGAACCGGCTTGGTTCCTCTTGTTGCAGCGGTGCGCTGCAGGAGGGGGTCGCCTCCCGTTGCAACGTGGTGTTGCGCCGGTTGTAGGAAGAGACGCCAGAGTAGGAGTCGGAGTAAGAGTGAATAAGAGCGTTCTCCGGGCGGCTTCGGTTTATAAAGCTCAGGCCGCTCCAGGGGACCCCCCGGGGTTCCCTGAAGATTGTCAGCCAATGGGGCACTCGTTGGGTGGCGTCGCATCTCTCACCTGGGTGAGATGTGAAACTAAAATGGCGGTGTAGTTTTTAATCCCCTTTGTCCCTTTGTCCTGGCCGCATGTGTAGGCTTCTGTAGGCCGCATTGTGTAGTCCTAACGGTTAGGTCCCAACAAAATCCATGTGAAAAAAAATACTTGTTCACGAATCACTGTTCTCAGGTCAAATATTTATATGCGATTCATTTCGATTAATTAATTACAAAGCCTCTAATTAATTAGATTAATTTTTTTAATCGAGTCCCGGCCCTAGTTTTTATATTTTTCCTCTTATTTTCAATATAATTTTTACTTGATTGTGTACCATTTAGTGTGAATGTTTTGTAGATTCCTCTACCACTTTGCTGCGTGACAATCTTTGTTTACTTGATTCCCAGATTTTTTGGTTTTGTTCAAAACTGATCTTTCGGCCACCTGGGGTCATCAGAAAAAAGCTGCGAACACAACATTGACATATCACCTTTGAAGTTCATATGATGAACTTAGCTAACACTAGCTTATTTACACATTTATTATATATATTAACAACATTATCATTCATTTGGAATTGCGTATCTGTCCACTTGATGAACGCATGTCCAATTAGGGCTGGGCGATATGGACCAAAAGTCATATCTTTATATTTTCAAGCAAAATGTCGATATAAGATATATATCGATATTTGTTGCAATAACATAGATGGCATTCCAACTCGTCATTCTACATCAAGCACCACTGTGCATTTATTTCCAGCCTGCCTGCGTCCTTGTGCTCGTAACCGGCTGATTGCAAACTAGGGCTGAACGATATATCGTTATCGTATCGTTATCTAGATATGAACATTCAAGATATTAATATCGAAAAAGCAACGATATAAACGCTCGCCCTGCATGTAAAGCTCTGGCAGTCACAATAAACTTCATTTTTACGATTGCCCTTGAATGCACCGCTATGGCCAGCCAACCACAAACCTTATTTCATGCTTGTTGTGGATCGACAGTTGAAGCCAACCAATGACGAACATACGAGGGCGGGACTCCCGCCGGGGGAGTGAGGGAGACGGAGACGAGACGCAGACGCAACGTACGCAGCGGGGAAATCCAAAAGAAAGTTGACAAGTGAGACGAGTGCGGAAGATAATGCGGCTGGTGGCGGTGCCGAATCTGATTTGGTGCCAAAACATTAATCATCCTCCATTATTTGGAGGTATTTTGGATTTCATAAGGATGATGTCAACCAGAGCGAGGTGTTGTGCAAGTCGTGTTTGGCAAAAATTGCACCGAGTGTATTGCAATGCGTTCAGTAGCGTTACACCGTTTGAGTCGGCGTCCACCAGACATAAAGACATTACAGACGCTATAACATACCACATTGCAAAAGACATAGTACCCGTGTACACAGTCTGATATGTTTGATTTTTTATTAATTGATTGGTGACTTTATGTTAATGTTGATGACTGGCAGTGAGGTATCATCAATAAAACTGCAGTTTCCACATTCTTTTGTATTATGATGTTTTTATTTTTCTGAAAAATATTTGGTTTTCACCGAACCCGTAGTCATATCGTATAGTATCGATATCGAGATATCTGGCATGAATATCGAGATATGTAATTTTGTCCATATCGTTCAGCCCTATTGCAAACTCAATCCTAAATTAGTAAAATGAAAATGTTGAGCTGTCTTCTTGCGGATGCCGCAACTGGGATGCGAGTGCGCGCGCATGTGTTGTGGAGGGACGCATCGGGCAAAGTGCGCTGACAGAGCCCGCCCGGGACTTGTTGCCTTCCACCAAGAACTCCTCGCGTGTCCTGTTCCTGTTAAACGGCGTGGGGCCGCTCGTGCAAGTTGCTAATGGACATCATGTGTCTGCGTGTCTACTTTGTGTATGAATGTGGTAAAAACAGTGGTTTAATAAAAGGCAAAATGCTGCATTCAATGTGCCGTCAGCCTGTCATGAGCTGCGATCTTTCGGAGACGAACCAGGACATGTAACGGCCGCTCCAATGTATCATGAAACATTTTTTTTACTGTGTGTAACTTATAGAAGACGGTTCTGGTTTAGTAAATAATTGCAAAGTTTGCAACCCTGGCAAAAACAACTAGGCTACGGGCGGTACAGACGGCAAGCGCTCCACGGCGTCACCGGACTCCATTCTGAGAGAGTGGAAAAGAGCAGGCAGCAGGCGCAGCACGAAATTACTGTTATTTGGACCAAATGTGCAGTACTTTAAACGCATATTATTTTATATTGATGTTGATGATAGCGTTGCGTTCTATATCTCGTTTGAAAAAATATTGATATATTTTTTAAAAATCGACATATCGCCCAGCCCTATGTCCAATATTCACTATCATGCAGCTCTGTCTACCATTTCCTGAGAGAAATAGTGTTGAGCAGGTGGGATACACAGGGTTGAGAGCTTTGTCTGCTGTGGCCAAACACAATGCTATGAGAGCTGTGAGAGTGAACCAAATAAGGAGTTACGGCCAAACAATATTGATTATAGCTGCTGTATTACAATTTTGTCACACAGCATTTTAGTTTTGATCAATTATTTTTTCAAGTCATATGAACAACTGTAATTTTACACTGAAGCCCTATATCTGAAATAGAAAAGAAAAAGTTGCTGCAACATTTGGATGGGTTATAAAAGTTATTACATTTATGACAGATGTGACATCAGACCTAAGAAAGCTTTGTCAAATTTTTGAATTTGTCATGAAAGAGTTGAATAGTTTAGATGGGAAACAAGGAACTATTAACATTACATATGAGGGCTCCAGTCTAATATTTACATTGGTTGGACTGGTGTGCCAAACTTTAATTTAGGTGCCCCCAAAATCTGTGCCTTTTGGCACAGCAATAATACACCTATACCTTTTCTTTACAGTTCCTTTATACATTGGTCATTTCTTAACACATGTACTTACACTTATTTATACACTGTATACACTGTATATATCTTGTTTTTATATTTACATTATAGTTGAACAGAGTGTTTTTTGTTGAACCACTGCTGCTCTCTCAAAATAATTTCCCAGTCTGGGATTAATAAAGTGATACTATATTCTATTACTAAGTCAATGACTATAAACAGGGATACAGGTGGAGATAATTGTTTTTTCTTTATATAAATCTCAACACAAACAATAAATCATAATAACCTCAATTGTTTAAAAATAAACTTAAATGCTTTTCTTTGGTAATATAAGCAGTGTTACATACACATTACACTTTATGACTCCTCACTGCTTGGGATTGTGGCTGTCTTGTGCTGAAACACTGCGTGGAAGGGAGGGGGGCTGCTCGGCCGAGCATGTACCTATCGAGGTACAGGTTGTGTTTCTTGTTTCTTATTCCATTTGTGCTTTTTTTCATGTTACAATTTGGAAAGACGATGCTCTGAAAGCAAAAACAGCATTCCCAGTCATGCTCTGGCTGTACTCTTTTCTAGTAAATGCATAATCAGACGACCGGTTCTTAAAACGACCAAAAAGACCAGATGGCCCGCTTTGTGACCTTGGGGTCTCACGGATGAGACCGGACCAGGCTTCTTGCGGCGCGACGGGAGACAGGTTTTTACGGACGCAGCCATTTCTGTACAAAAAACGGTCGACAGTTGTTTTCAGTTTTGCCGCTCAAGTCACTCCCCCTGATTACTTAATGTTTTCCCCCCACCAATATACAGCGAAAGAGACCCCGGTCTCTTCTTCTGTGAATGTTGGTGGGGAAAACATTACATTACACACGACAGACCAGCTAAATGTTAGGCGCAGGGTGTGAACAAGGAAAACATTTAGTCACACTTTACAGAGTTTTGGTCGCATTGTATGTTTTCTATTTGAATGAAACAGAAAAAACAAACTAGTGTTGTATGCAGGTCATAACTCGAAAATTGTACAAAAAGAACTTACTAGAAACTAAAAACAATTTCAGAATATATTCCATGTCGTTTTTAAAACTGATTGGTGTATTGCTTTTCATTGCTCTGCTGTTATACCTGGACAAGAATTAAATCATTTTATAGGTACTTGTTCATGTTTCCTATGCATCATTAGAGGAGGACAGTAAAAAAATATCCATGAATGAGCAATATTGAACGTATGAACGTATGAAGCCAACTTATTTCCATTTATAAAGTCTCGATAAGCTGTCACTAGAGAACAGAATGTCTATGTATCTTTCATTTATACAGTTGATCACTTCAAGAAGTACATTGGCCCGTTGAAAGCATCCTGGCTTGAAATATTCATGAAGTAGTTCATAGATTTTTCCAACATACTGCGAAAAAACATATATATAAAAATGTTTTAAATTGAGCTTCTGTGAACCTCAAACAGTTGGTAACTAAGGGATATTCCCCACAACTGCCCAACACAATGGCCACTCTCATCAGGAACAGAACTGGTGGTTGTACAGTCGATCCCTCTGGTCTCATGAACGGTTCAACTGTGTCACATGGTCGTTTAAGTGGTGTCCTACTTATGCAGAAATGTTCACTTCACTCGGAATCAGTGAACTCCCATCATGAAAACTCTATCCTACCAGGCATTGGCTGCATATCTTAATTCACAGCTCCTTTGTCCTAGCCGGTGGCAAAAAAGGAATTACAGATCATGTATTGTCATTGTGCAGTACAGGGATGCACAACTATATGAAAAAAAAATGAAAAAAGAATTTGTGTTGTGAATTTGTATCAGAAGCTTTGTAAACAGCAGCAACAAAAAACAATACCTGGGCCATATAGCTGGCAAAATAACAAATAAATAATAATAATAATAATAATACACAGTGTTTCCCCACATTGACGAGACTATGGCGCACCGCCGGGGATTGTTTTTTTTTTTTTTTTAACAAGAGGTCTACAAGTAGATAACATGGAGCAAAGCCAGATGGCAAAAATTCATTAATTGTTCTTTATATTAATCCCTTGAGGGATTTTTTGTTTAATAAGAGCAAGGTTTGCACTAGAGCATGACATTTTTCGGGAATTCCCGCGGGTCACGTGATTCTCGCCAAAACTATTTTGACTTGCTTTAGCAAAGAACTACACATCCAACAGTGCTTTGACTTCCGGCCGGGCTGGCCACTACCGGAAGTTAAATGCGCGGATGGAGGTAGAGGCGATGAAGCCGGGAAGCGAGAGCTTAACTGACTTTATTGGGAAGTCCCAAATATTGCATAGATTCATGCGAGTTGAATGTGAAGAAAAAAACAAAAAAAACGGAGTTGGATGGGAGTGGGATGGGAGTGGGAGTAATTTTGAGAGGGAGCGGGATGGGAGCGGGAGTCATTCTACAGGAGTGGGACGGGATGGGATTTTTTTTTTTACTCCGGCCCGGGATTGGGATGGGATGGGATTTTTTCTCTGGGAGTGGGATGGGACGGGAGTGAAAATCCACTCCCGTGTCATGCTCTAGTTTGCACTCAAATCCCAATAGGGAAATTATTTGCAAAATTTTCAATAAAAAACAGCATATTTTAAATATTTTTTTTGCCTTTTGTCATTTGTCATCAAAAATCGGATTTTGAGAGAAGAAAATCGGGATTTTATTTTTGGGCAAAATCGAACAGCCCTAGTAGGATGGTGTCATGACTGTGGATTTTGTTTTGATTTCCAGGTTTATTTTATAGTCATTCTGTCTTGTGCGTCATGCGTTTTTCCCTGTCTTGTCTACTGTCATGTCTGTTGGTTTTTGTAGTGTTGGTTTCCTGTTTTATTTTGAATCCTTCTGTCTTGTGTTGTCACGTGCTTTACTTTCTGCCTTGGTTTCCCTACTTTTTTCTGTCTCCCAGCTGTGTCTCATTGTCTCGTCAGCCTTGCCTCTTGTTCTCCCCAATCCCCATAGCCTGCCCTTGTGTTTCCACGCCTTGGATTATTGTTTGTAAGTTTCTTTTGTTTATGCTTTGCATTCTTGTTCTTTGTTTTTCCATTGTGTTTTTGCCCTTGTGTTTTTGGAAGTTTTTTGGTTTATTTTTGAGAAGTGTTTTTGCCCCTGTGGTCTCCCTGATTTTTTGGACATTGTTTTTGTTAGCTTATTATTTACATAAAACTTTAATTGCATTTGGGTCCATACCTCCTTTATTCCGAGTACATCCGTGACGGATGGGGATAGGATAATTGATGAGTCTAAGTTGCCCGTAGGTGTGAATGGGAGCGTGAATTGTTGTTTGTCTCTACATGTCAGCCCTGTGATAGACTGGCGTCCTGTCCAGGGTGTACCCTGCCTGGGCCCTATGACAGCTGGGATCGGCTCCAGCCCCCCCGCAACCCCGAATACAGGATAAGCGGTAGACAATGGATGGATGGATGGAAACATTAAACTGGATGGTTATAGCCCTTCGAAATGCTGCAGCAAAGTAATGTACCAATCTAGGGCCCTATGATTTCCGCGATGCGCAGATGGAATCCCAGAATCTGACAATGAAAATGGAATCAACTGTAAAACGTGGAATTTGTCAATCAAAACATTTTTAAACATTTAAATGGAAAACAAGGAATTCGGGGAAAAAAATATTTAAGGTTTATAGTAAATGGTTAACAGTCAAGTTTGACAGTCAAAGGCGCTATGGTGCAAATAAAATGACCAGTAAATGGGTTGCTGGCATTCACGATGAAAATAGGAAAAATGAATAACTTGATTTCTCTCATGTAACCACAATATCCACAAATATGATCATAACCAAGATAAGCCTCAAACCTGAGTTATCCATATCCATGTTAACTAGGGGTGTGAATCTTTGGCTTCACTTCAATTCGATTAACGATACAGTAGATTTCGATTCAAGGCCATTTTTTTTGTAACGATTCGATTCGAATCTGTAAACCACGATTCGATTCAGTAACTTGTAACCAAAATTCTACATCCATGAAATAAACATGCAATATTGTGAGTGAGATTATCTGTATTCTTCTGAAAGGTGAAAAAATAAACAGACCGCAGAACTACTTATTCAAAAATATTTATTCTATAAAAAAGTAGTCCTGCATAATATTTTATGCTTAATACAAAAATGTAATGCTCAGTTATTATGAACATTTTTCAATAGACTGCATGCTGGCAGGCATAAGTAAGAATCACGATTCATACGATTAAATGCATTTATATCGATTATTGGTGAAGCCAAAACTATTCCTTCTATTTCATTATTTTAGCAGAATCGGTAGGACTGACAATCGATTAATCGAATGAATCGTTACACCTCTAATGTTAACACAGTCAGTGTAAGGCGTTAACCTGTCCAGAGCCAATTATCATGCCTTGGGCCAGAAGTGCCAGCTGGCTTGGCAGAAAGAAAAATAATCCTTTTCCTCCCCTCTTCGCAGATCAACTTTGCTCACCCATGACTTGCCGTGTCAGTGAGGGGTAATGTCCTGAGGCACTTTACCTGCCTCAATATAGGTAGGCAAGCCAGTGAGCAACATCCCCTCTTGGCCTCCAACCAGTTCTCACAAACGCACCCGACCACGTCACAGTAATGTGCGTAATAATCACGCCGTCATGCCGTCTGTAATATTAAGACCTTCAAAACAGCCATTGATAAGATTAAAGAAAATGGTGACAAAATGGGTTCCCGGGAAAGGAAAGACAGCTAGCTGAATGACAGGGATAATGAAGAATCATGTGAGATAGACATGGTCAGGGTTTGAGCATTAGAAATATCATTGAGAAGAAATTGTACTCTCTGAACAGCACTTGTGTAAATGAAACACGGACTGGGGTGCAGCTCCTCAGCATCTCCTTGAAGGAAATTAATAACACAGCTGCATCCTGGATCTGAGCAGCAAGTCATTCTCCAGAAACTACATCAATTTAGTCTCGGAACATACAATTTTACCATAACACAATGTACACCTTAAGATTACTTGATATTTAGCATAACTCTTCTAACTACAGTATATTAGCTGATCCCTGTTGCTGCTGTAGAATGTAAATGCTGCCAACATCAATGTGGGCAATTTGGGCAAAGTATTTATGTTAAACTTAAACAACTTAAAACTTATTAAAACAAGGCAAGAGTGCCAGACAGAGTGACAAGAGTCACATGGCTGGGATTTCATACTGGAGGCCTAATGGGAAACATGCTGTTGCCACACAGTCTTTAATTACAGGCAAAGTCCTCAGACAGGCCCTTGTGTGACCTGGTTAACTCTCTACAGCACACATATGAGCACTCAATGAAGTCTGCACTCTGGTAAAAAGACTTGACTGACATAAAATCAATATAATTATCCAACATGATAAAGGTTCTGTGACAAGACAATCTGTATTCATGATAGAAAAATCTATCAAGCTCACTCTGTATCTCTTGGTCCTCAATCATGTGCTCATTTTTTCCCCTCTGTTCAAGCTTAATTTATGATTCAAAGGAAAGCATTAGCACAGAGCCACACAGAGCATGGCACTGTCACAGGGGTTGCAGTTACGCAGCAGAGTTGTGCACAGCCTCAGGAATGGGAGTACACAGCGGACTGCAGAGAGCACACAGACCTGAGTGGCTGGCAGAGCTGGAGTATGTCACATGATTGCACATTCACAGATAAAAACGCACGCTAACTGTAGTATGAATGAAAACCCTACTGTATGTTCCAGGGTAACCTTGCTGACTTAAAGAAAGGGCAAACACTTGTCATACACTTGCTGTTAAATGCTGCATAGTGCAAAAGGGCATGTCCCTCTTTAGTAGTGGACTACGTCCACAGTTTTCAACTATGGACTTCCTTAGAGGTTTGTATTTAACATAGGGCGCACTCACACTAGGCCAACCGTACCGCGCCCAGGCACGATTGAGCCTAAAGTCCGGATTGTTTGGCTAGTGTGAGCACTCTGTTTCGTACTTGGCCCCTGGCACAATTGGAAGAGGTGGATTTCAGTACGGTAAGATTCATGCACAAACACGTGTACACAACATGTACATGACATAGGCTTTAACCGATAGGCCGTCTCTCATTATCGCTCAGTGTACAACTGGGATCATCCCCGCTATCAGAGGGGGGGGGCTCAAATGGCCCTAGTGTGAGCGAACCCTTACAAGCCAAAAACTCTGTTGAGGCCTGAAAAACTCTTCATACTTCAAATTGAATGAATGCGACAATATACAGTCTTACTGTAGCCACTCAAAAAAGTATTGTGCACTCTTGTCAGCTATCTGTTATGATAATTTGTATTAATTTAACAAAAAACGTATATATACACACACACACACACACACACACACACACATAACATAACATACAGTATGTGGCATACAGTATGTGAACTAACGACACTAATAAGTGATCTGCCTTAAATAAATCTATTGTCTGTGTTGCTGTAGTGGATTCAAGCTTTTCTCAAAAATGACAAAGAGAGCAATGCAAGTAATCCAAAACGGTAAATTTGCAGCCAGACAGTCAAACAATGAGCTGAAACTCGCCTTTATGCTCCACAAAGCTGGGAGGAGCTGCAGATTCTGTCATGACTGTGGGTTTTGTTGTTATTTTGTAGTCATTCTGTCTTGTGTTGTCACTTGTTTTTCTTGTCTTGTGTATATCATGACTGTGGGTTTTTGTAGTGTTGGTTTCCTGTTTTATTTTGTGTCCTTCTGTCTTGTGTTGTCACGTACTTTGCTTCCTGTCTTGGTTTCCCTCGTTTTTTCTGTCTCCCAGCTGTGTCTCATTGTCTCGTCAGCCTTGCCTCTTGTTCTCCCCAATCCCCATAGCCTGCCCTTGTGTTTCCACACCTGTCTGTCGTTGAACCTAATCAGCCCTGTGTATTTAGTCTGTGTGTTTCTGTTCTGTCTTTGCTTGGTCGTCCTGTGTGATCCCGGATGTCTGTCCACCACCTGATCTGTCCTGCCTATGTCTTCTGGTCTTTGTCTACGCTTTGTATTATTAGGGCCCAAGCGCCGACGACGTCGGGATGCAAAGCCCTATTGTAATTTTACGGTTCCTTATTATTCTTACGCGAAAGTAACTCGCGTTTTGGAGGCCTCAACATTAAAAAAAACTCACCGAAATTGGTATGTGCGTAGAAATTACAGGCAATTGCGATATGGTAGCGGTTTCGTATTTGGCCACAAAAAAGTTGCTTGCTAGTGCCACCTAGCGTGGAGATTCGCCAGCCCTGCCACAACTTTACTCCGATTGACATGAAATTTTGCACACATGTGAGAACAAATGTCCTCTACAAAATATCCTCTTGGAGTATAAAAGTCCGCCTTCCGAAAAATTCCGCCATCTTGGATTTTATGAAAAACCGGATGTTGCTAATTTCTCCGACACCGTTGATCCGATTTGGACTAAATTTGGTGTGCGTACTCAATAGACATAGGTGGGGTCATGGTCTATAAATGTTTTGAAAATATGGTTTTATTTAGAAGATATTGGCCAATGAACATAAGAGGGTTGTGCCACCAAAACGCAATTAGCATAACTCCATAACCTTTGGGCCAATCATCACGAAACTCAAAAGCTATGTTGACAGAGCTGCAAAGAACATGTCTATTTTCATTAAAATCGAGTAATGTGGGGTGCTTCCAAAAATTTAAAAAATTGCCATTTTTGGTGATTTTTGGCCGTTTTTTGGACACTTATAGGGGTTGTACTTTATCTAACCTGGACTATACCGTTGCTCCAATTGATATCAAAATTGGATATATTGTTGGAAAGGCCATAAGGACAAAAAGTGTTTCTGCCTGTGTGGCCTCCCTGAGTTTTTGGATGTTCATGGTTAGTTTTTGTATCGTGATTTTGCCCCTGCGATGTCCCTGAGTTTTTGGAATGCATTTTAACTGCATTTGGGTCCTTACCTTCAATCATAGTACATATCGTGACAGATTCTGGTAAATTCTCTGTAGATTCATCACTATGAGAAACGCCTTTCACATTTTTTTTCCACACGAATATCAATTATAGCCATTTTGAATATCTAAAAAAAAAATGTTTCTCTACATTTTGGACATACAAGAAAAAAAAAAGAAAAGCATTTTGCAGGGATTTTGTTGGCAAGTTTGACCTGTAGGATAACTCCACTGAGAGGTTATTTCTTGTTTTAGATATGACATGTATCCGTATCAAGAGCTCTACGCAGAGTAGGGCTGGGCAATTTGGCCTAAAAATAAAATCTCGATTTTTTTTCAAATTATTGGACAATTTACGATTTAAACCTCGTTTTTTTTTCTATTTTTCTCTAAACAAACTAAAAAGACTAGGCACAATTTTAATACTTTCTTTATTAACACAATAAAAATAAGTGAGATTACCAAGGAGTCGAGGCTTATGTGAACAAATCAGTTGTTCATAAAAAAAAAAAAAAAAAAACAGCAGCACTTGGCTGTCATTATTATATAAGACTTTTTTTTTTTAAATCAAATTGAAAAAAAGGCCATCCCTGAAAAAACTTGAAAAATTAAATACAACAAATAATAATATGTAACCTGGGTGTAGAGAGCAGGGATTCAAATAAATTAGTTCCTAAATAAGTGCAGTAATGCATCTGTAAAATAGCTAAACTAAAATAAATTTGGTTTAATAAAGATTAAAAATGGTGAACTCAGAAGTTTAGACAAATGAATCATAAATTAGTAAATGATTGTAAATGTTTGTAACACTAAGGTACACTGTGGAAAAATAGAGACTGTGCCTTTATTCTTGTTTGGGTAATTTGATTCACTGCATTTATCTGTCAGTGCCGCCTGTTGCGATTGGCTGTAGGGGGCGGGGCTTAAGGAGGAGGGGCACCAAGATGTGAGGGGGAAGAGACAAACTAGAAAGTGAGGAATTATTATGACAACTGGCAACCATGAGCTGTCATGTCATCAGCTGCACCATAATCCTGTTTTTAACAGAGTTGTTTGATATGGTGATGTTGATGTTTATTGCCTCTCTTTTCCTTCCATGAAACACACTCAGGAAAGGTAACATTTTGCATCCCTGATATGCTCTGAACCCCTACCTTCAATCAAAACTATCAAGGAATGTGAAACCTCATGAGTGCATCCTGACATAATTACTCAAAAAACCTACACCCGTGAGCATTTATATGAACTAGCACCCACCAAATTGCCTATGCTTTTTGAATGATCCTTTAATGTCAGTAAATCCTGTAAATTGTAATGACATAACTTGTGTAAATGTGACCCTTAATCATTAGCTAGTTGTTGAATTATCGCTGTCAGTGGGTTGAAGAAAATTAAATCTGTACTGCAGTTGATAAGGAAACACATTTTTCAAGTCAAATTACTGGAAATCCAATGAAAAGGCTTGTTACTTTTCTAATTATTTCCTTCATTTGAATGAAATGAGACAGGAGTGAAGTCATTTCCCAGCTCTCATATCAGTAAGATGAGGAGAACACCTGTTCCATTAGAACATGTACAAAGAGGAAAACCTTTGGGATTTTCAGATACGTTTCAAGACTTTGTCTTTCCTTCCAGGTTCTCCATCAAACTGCACCATATTACTTGCAAAACTTGTATTTTTCTCTCAAGCAGCAACAGAAAATATTTTGTGACTCAATTGTATCTGTGTAGAAGTGCTGCATTCAGAGACATGGGCAAGTATGACATTGGTATTCTGTGGAGAGTGAGATGTTATCTCTACGATCACAAAGCTAAAGCCTCTCAGAGGGTTGGAAATGGATCACAGGACCATTACATTTCTGACAAATCAAAATGTATCTGCAGTTACTGACTGACACACCCTAAAACTGCGTGTCTGTTTTTTTAACACTCTGTTGCTGAAAAGGATGTATGTGATGGAATTTAGAGTTGGGCGGTATCCAAATTTTGATACCGTCAAACCTCCTCCCTATTTTACCCCGGTGTATGGCATTACCGTGACTAATTAAAAAATTATGACGTAAGGCTCAGACGACGTCACCAACCTGTTGGCATGTGCCTACACCGTTCAGAAACTGAATACCAAACACTAATACTGAAAGAATAACAACATAACATGTGCAATATTAACAACTTTTATTTGCAACAAAAAGCAGCTTCTAAAAAAGTGCAAATACAACAGTCAAACAGAATTAAATTAACGTAAACATCCAGAACAGTTTTCGCAACACAAATCAATAAAATTAAATCACAGCCCGAACAACTTTTAACAACAAAGAGCAGCTTATAAAAAAGTGCAAATAGACCCACAACAGTCAACCAGAGTTGAATTAACATAAACATCCATATTATAACAATTGTTGCAAATCAATAGGCCTAAATTAAAACAGTCCAGTCTTCTTTCCAATATTGTTTTCAACGAAAACCAAATAAAAATACCTGAATCAATTAAATAAAAAAAATACACACACACATACACACAGTGCGAATAGGAACTGTGTGGCAAGTGGCAACAAATCTAGTCCAGATTTTTCGCCAGAAAAACCAGCATGTTTACTTTGTCCGGCTTTAACAGGGCACATTGTGGACTGACAACTTTACCTGCGGTGCTGAAAACCCGCTCCCATGGTGAGCTTGTGGCACAGACGCACAGGTACTTTCGGGCCACTCGCGACATCTGCGAGAACGCCCGGCAGCACATTTCCACCAGAGAAGTGGGTCCTCGTCTCCTTGAATAACGGGCTCCAAACAGTAGGCTGTTATTTCAGCTCCGACTCGGTCCTCTACGGTGGGGGTTCAGGTTGCGCCTCTACCTCTTCCACTCTGATGGCCACTGGACCTGCTGGTGCTTGCCTCACTAAGCTCACGATCTCAGCCTGTAATTCAGCCTTGGTCTCAGCCAATGCGTTGTCATCAGTCTCAAATCCTCCACGGTAACGAGGGTCGAGGAAAGTGCATTTTTGCATTAATTTGCACACTGAATCGGATTCATACTTGGCCTCCAGCTTTGTTAGAATTCCAGTTTTTATTGACTTTGTTAGCTGGAGGTTGTTTTCTGACACAGCCAACACATTGTCCCTGCAGAGCTGGACTATGTGGAGGATAGAGGAACTGGTCACATAATTTTCTCCTGACAAAATATCAGTGAAGTCACCGACTAGTTTCAGTGCGTCGTGAACAGCTTTCAAGACGTCAATGTCCTGCCAGGTCAGGGACAGGCTGCTCCTTCTGTCATCAGACAGGACGTGTCTGATTGCTTGGGCCTGCTCGATGATGCGCTCCACCATTGCCAGTTTGGAGCCCCAGCGAGTTGCGCAGTCCTGCCGATGGATGAATGAATGAATGAATGATTGATTGAATGAATGAATGAATAGTCCTAAATAAACGAATGAATGAATGAATAAATAAATACATAAGCCCATTAATGTATATTATTCCATTCTATTATTAGTTAGGCCTACGTCATCTAACCTTAACAGATTCAGATAGGCCTATTCAGATAGGCTACAAATTTATGCTTACCGTTATGAGACTATGTTCTGGGAGTCCCAACTCCACTTGCTTCTTGTGGAGTTCACGCTTACGTTGCCAGCTGTGTGAAAAGGCCCCGACAATATTACGGCATAGTCCGAGGGCGCGCTCGTTTTTTTGCCTCTGGTCTTGCAATGCATTTGTGACAGCCAAGTTTAGATTGTGACCGAAGCAGTTAAGCCACGGCCAATGCAGGGACCTGATTGCGGCAAAAATGTTGGCAGCGTTGTCAGTGGTTATGGCTGAAAGTTTTTTCTCGTCAAGTTGCCAGTCCTGAAGAGCAGCTCCGAGCGCAGCAGCGAGATTGTCCGCCGTATGACTCTCAGGTAAATACGTTGTTTGGAGGCATTTGGATTCAAGTTTCCACTCAGGTGTAATGGTGTGGACAGTCAGGGACATATATGGTGTCATGTTAACTGGCGATCACATCAGGGTCTTACCCAGTGCTTTATAGGCCTGGCGGGCCGCCAGGCTTTTCTTGCCCCCCCCGCCAGGCTAAGCGTTGCTTGTTTATTTATTTTAAATAGTTTTTTTATGCACCAGAAACAGTGATACCAAAGACAGTATACAGAGCTTTTAACCGCATCTGGTGATACGGTTGAAAGCGCAATGGCGACATCTTATGGTCGATATTTTTTTACATAAAGGGGGTGAGAGGTCAGGTGTATTTTCTGTCACCTGAACCCCCAAAACCACTGCCTGTCTCTACCCGTTTACACGCGAACAACTCTTACGCGACATGTCCCGGAGAAAGGGTGAAAAACGTTGGACACTTTATTTTTCCGAAGTCGGAGGAGCTCTGGAGGAGACGATGAGCCCGCTCGTTCACCCAGAGGCCAAGGGGAGTGCATCCCCGGCGAGCCGGCCGAGCCGCGATGATGAGGCAGAGCCAGAGCGAGTTAGCATGGATGTTATCACGGATGTTAGCACGCCGTCAGAGCAGCCTTCTGCGAGCCGCGATGGTAAACATCGAACTAGCGGATTTAATCCGAAATGGTTAGCGGACCCTAAATTTAGCGGATGGCTTTATAAGACCGAGTATGGTATGTATGTACTATATTAAAATATTAACAATATTATGCTCGCTAATTTCATGTTGGTTTAGCAAATGTTGCTATTAAATTCAGCATTAGATGCGATTCGTTTTATAGCTTATATTCCCTGTTTTTACCCCTTGGCCATGTTTGCACATTTTTATTTATTTTTATTTGATTTTACTTTTAAATGTGACCAGCAATGGCTTGTTTTAAGATTCACTAGGATTTAACTTAAGTTTAATTGTATTTTTTTTTGTGTTTGTTAAAACCGTATTTCAAGATTGTGTATTTTTGTAAGACTCTGCGTTTAAGTATTGTTAATAAATGGCTTACAATAACACGTAATAGTCATAATTTCAAATAATTTTACAAAAACACGGTGGGCTGCCGGTGGGCTTCTCTAGCGGCCGCTCTATGGCTCGGTTAAGAGGATTTACGAACCCTTAAATCAGAGCATCTACAGGTTCTCCACGCACCCCAAACGAGGAGGACCAGACCTTCAGAGTCACCAGACTTTGAGGCACCTAAACACAGCTGGAAACTGATTAACACCTTTGTTTGACAGAGAGCTTCGATGGAAGTATAAAGGATAACACCTTATCTCTTCCTCACCATTTGCTCCTAAGTCATGTTGAAGACCCCTTCCTCCCCTCTGGGAGTCATAAACTAACAACCTGGTCTGCTGGCATGCAGAGAGAGGTCACATGAACTCTGCAGGAAATCATGTTCACATTTTGACCAATCCAAGAAAAGGATGAGATATGTGTTCAACATTAGTTTAAAACCATCCATAATAATCATTGAAGAATTATAAGCATACTGGCGAACTTCCCGTCGTTCTACGCCGAAGGACAGAGAAGTTACCGAAAATGCTAAAAATTAACATTGTCATTGTAATGGACTTAACTACTGCACTCACGCAGTCAGACGAAAATATGTTTGCTCATTAATCTGCCCGCATCACAGAGGACAAAATGCTTACTAAGTTACCAGCTAGCTTGATAGGTGTGCATTGTATGTGTTGGATCAAAGTTCCTTTCAACTCTACCAAAAATTATTTGTACAGAGAAATGTTTACAGTTCATGTTTCATTTGTTTTGACCTATCATTCTGTGTGAGAACTATATGCAATTCTAGTCATAGGATTGCATTTCGTTTTGTTTAACAGTTTAAATCACAAAGATTTCGGACTGTAACCCGAACAGGTCCCTCCTGGACACGCCCCCTCGGTCAGCACAAAAGCTGCGTGTTACAGACACCCGTTGCTCTGGCCTCCCGGCTCTTGCCTCCCAGTTCGTGCCACCAGGCGCTGGCCAACCGGCCTTGGCCTTTGCTCTTGACCTTTTCATTTTTCGTCCTTTTCTTAGTTCCCAACTTTTACTAGCCTACTTCTTCGTTTTTGCATTTTAGCCTTTTTACCCGCAAGGATTTTTGATCAATGCTAACTCAACCGGCGGCCGCAAGATTTGGCATATTGACTGGCGCTTATACCCAAATCACCCAAGGCCGAACTCAAGAAGAAGACAGCTGTTGAACTAAGACGGATTACGGCAAAGAAGGACGCCCGTTACGAAACTTCCGCAGATCGGCGCTAACGGTTCCCTCGGGCCACGGCAAGGAAGATACCTTCGGGTCTACGTCACTGACGGAAGAGCGACCGCTTGGAGCTTCAGTAAGCCGAGAAGAAGCGTCCCAAAGTAAGACCAAATCCGCATTCAACAGTAATGACCGAGTTGCAGGGTGAAACTAAGTATAGCGTCTGTTAATATCTAATATCTGTGAGGTCATTTATCCCATTATTCACCTTTTCCTCTTACTAAGGAGTCCAAATTCTTAGGAAGAACACACTCGCCTTTATCGCCAAAAATGCTAGATGAGCTGTTAATCACATTTCCAGTTATATTTCTGGCGTTGTATTGGTGTTTTGTTTATTACATCTGTTATTGTTTTATTCACTTTTGTTTAATCCCTAGTTAATCAATAAATTCCCCTAAAGCATAAAGTCGTTGTCCGTGGATATTTCTTCTGTGCAGAATACAAAGATCCCTATTTCAAGAACTTATGATCTAAGGAAATGAGACTGATTTATTAAATGATATTGATTAATTGTTAATTAATAAGTGGTAGAGTTGGGTGGTATCCAAATTTTGATACCGTCAAACCTACTCCCTATTTTACCCCGGTATATGGCATTACCGTGACTAATTAAAAATTATGACGTAAGGCTCAGACGACGTCACCAAACTCATTAGAGTTTAGCTTTTCTGACCGAGCCCGACCCGAACCCGGCCCCGGCCCCTAATCTGAGGAGAAGGCTAGGCATAAACATTAAATATTATTGGTTATGTGTTTAGCAGAGTAGGTCTACGTTAGAAATGTGTACAAAGTTACACAAAGTATATAAAAAAAAAAAGACGCTACACATAGTGCGCACGCATCATTCATAACGGTTCCGCTCTGTGCAGCTAAATCAAAGAATAAAGGAGTTACGCTAAAGTGCAACATGGAACTTGGAGACATAAAGCATAAATTAAAAACAGGACAATTAACATTGAGCAAGTCATCAGAAAAGTCCGAGGTATGGCATCATTTCAAGTGACTAGTGGGAGAAGGCGATAACATACCAGTCATATCCTAATCGCGGCACTAACGTAGCCTATAAAATTATTTGTATATTTTTGTGACTGAGTAGTGGTGCAGCCGCACCCCCACTTCCCACGGATATGCACATACAACAGCCTCATGCATGAAAAATAATTGTTGGGTTGAAATCGGGCTCGGGCTCTTAATTACAGTTAATGTGTCGGGTCGGTCCGGGTTTTTTCTCTCTCTCTCTCTCTCTCTCTCTCTCTCTCTCTCTCTCTCTCTCACTCTCTCTCTCTCTCTCCTATATAAGTGCATTGCATTTTTTTAATGACGGTATTGAAACTGATACCGTTGCTGTTTTTAAGACCCGTGGTATACCGTATTACCGTACTACCGCCCAAGCCTAATAAGTGGTCATTAGAGTCATTAACGTGAATTCTATAAAGTTCTGTCTGACCAACAGATGGTGCCCCTTTTACGAGAGCAGGTATTAAAATTGTAGATTAATACACATTGATGTATACATATTTGAATATCGTCCCTAGTTTTCTTACATACACAGTTTACGTAGGTACCATTAGGTATTATTACCTTATTTTCCTACACCACCGTGTGGAAAGAGACCATTTCCTTCGCCAAGTATTTTGTCACTGCATCAGTACAGGTTTTCCAACAGACACTGTCCCTTTTGTACTTTGTTGTTTTCCCGAAGGCCCCCATTATCGTCGGCTGCGTATAACTGGCGAAGTTGTTGTTGGTCCTGCATCGGTATCAGCGGGAGGCATTGTAACTGTTGCACTGCGTGAACTCAGGGCCAAATGCACCCTCGCAGCAGTGAGTGGGTTTTTCGGAGATGCCCCTCCCTCTCTGGGGGACCTTTGCCTCTAAAGTAATCACTTCAAATACAACTAGCAACATCTGTAAGCTTATCAGCATGTTTATTGAATACTACATATATATAAAAATATAAATATGCAATCGGCTTTTCTGATCGGCACCGATCACCGATCAACCTGTTTAGGGTCCATATCGGCCGATCACAATCAGTGGCCGATCGATCGGAGCATCCCTAATAGCTGCTATACTAGTGTTTCGCCTACACTGTTACAGGAGCGGCATTTCTATGGAACCTCCTGCCAGGCCAGGAAATGCCAACATAAAATGTTTTAACTGCCCACAATAACCAAATATTAGGGACGCACTAATACTGGGTACTCATGTGCTACAAGTGCACCTTATCCCACTGCAGCAACATGACTCAACCTCTCACCATTGAGCCTAATAAGCCACCCAGCTGCAACAATAACCTGATGAACAAACATGTTAAATCATAAATTATCAATCTAGTGAGGCTCCACCACATCAGTTAATTTAGCTGAAAAGTTGTCAGCTGTGTGTCTGCTGATCTGTCAGGGTTTCAACGATGTACTGCAGCCATTACGACATTAACGAGTGTCCGGTGGAGAGAGAGAGAGCGTGTAGCGGTGAATTTGTCAGCAACTGACTCAGCTGTTCCGCTTATTTCTCGGTAAATAAATGCTAAAACTAGACACAAGCTGAGTTCCCGTGCAATGGTTTTATTAAGTACCCATATTGTTTCTCAGAATCAGCAAGTACTGAAATTTAAGTTTGTGAACTTGCACTTCATCTGAAAAAGAATATCTGTGCATCCCTTCCAAATAATCATTGGTGGGAGTCTCTGCAATGTTTCTGTTATTTTTATGCAATAAATGCACAAGCTTAATAAGTCACCCTCTCCTTGTCTTCAATTTGTTTCCAGTCTTTTATTTATAGAGAATATGACCGAAGACCAACCAGATATCTTTCTTTGCAAACAATAATCTCCCTCTACCCATATCTCTGCGCTAAGACTTATTGTCAATATTCTCTCAAGTGTGTGCCTCTCACTTTAAACCCCTAAGCTGCTAACCTCCAACTCACTGTAATTATTTTCTCTCTCATCCACCCTCCCTATCCCTCCTCTGCCTGTCTCATACTTCTCTCTCACCACAGCATAAGGCTACTTAACACCATCTTAACTCCAGTGATAAACAACAGACTAGTCATTCCTCTATCAATCAAACACCCCTCCATCCCTGCTCTGAGTCTCTGAGGCTGTGCAATTCCCAGACCTTCGAGGTCTGATTTACTCCCTTCCTTACCCTTTTCTTTCTTCAGCAAATCTGTGCTGTGTCAGCTTCTCTTCTCCTTTACTCTGACTGTACGTTAATCTGAGAAACACTTCCGTTTTACTTCTCCCAGCTCCCGTCCACACAAACAATCCTTCTTTCTCACTTCCTTCTCTGCAGAAATGGGACTAGAATTTTTCTGACATTATAGTTAAATTATACGACTACTCAACTGAGAATTGCTCATGCATATTTAAAAGCACTTCAAATACAAATCTGACAAAAATCTAATAAGAAAATATCCTGTGCATATTATGAATAAATTGTCCTCAAAAGACTCAAAAGATCGCTGCTAAATGCCTTAAAACTCTTGCAAAAGGATGCAACTCAAAGAATGTTATGAGATGCTACCTTGGGCTGCTGATACTGCACCATGCCGTCTCCATTAGAGGTTAAAAAAATTACTGGGATGAAAAACGCCAAAAACAATCATCAATTTACTATTTGAAAGAAAGTAGTTCTAGCCCGCAGCCGCTGTCTCAAAAGAATCGAATTAACTAAAACTTTTGATATTACATTTCTTAGCCAATTTAATCACCACAGTACAAAGGAAAGGCTGA
This sequence comes from Eutrigla gurnardus, assembly GCF_963514095.1. Taxonomy (NCBI): domain Eukaryota; kingdom Metazoa; phylum Chordata; class Actinopteri; order Perciformes; family Triglidae; genus Eutrigla; species Eutrigla gurnardus. The sequence continues at coordinate 13,439,639 of NC_139936.1, read as the reverse complement.
GTGAGAAAGAAAAGACAACAGCAAGTAATTGGAAAACATATATCTTACAGGAGCACACTGCTTTCCGCCTCTTCAAGACACCATGTATGAGGGACAACATCAAAATCCTGTCTTAAATCTTGCAGAGAGACAAATATCTGGAATAGTGAAGTATATGTTGCAATACCCATAAGTGACCACAAAATGGCCACAATGTTTAGGCAGTAAGTGGTATTTTAAACAAGGGCATATTGAGATCAATACAACACATGAATCAACTACTAGTAATTATGATGATTAAGGGTTGATTGCTCACTGTGTCTCACTGTAAGGCAAGGCCAAACAATAAGGCTGGGCAAGTACGAATTTACGTTTGGACCAGTGAAAACCATCTATTTGCCAGATCGGCCAGTGGTCAAAAAAGTGAGCGAGCAAGGAACATTACTAGTCTACTCTGAGTTTTCACTTTGTCTGGATGAGAATAGATTGTTCTGTACCAAGACAGACAGACGCAGGCAGTTTTTGATTACTTCGTAGATGAACTGGCAGTCAATCCTCAAACAACAGTAGCAGCTGAAAAAAAAAGAAAAAAACTGAAGAACAGGGTTGAGAATGATGACTCTTGTTGTACGAGTAGCATAGCTCCTTTGGGGATTAGATGAATAGTGTGTGGCCGGGCGAGAGTGTGACGGTGGCTATGCTGAGAGCAGACAGCTCTTGGTGATGAAAGCAGAGGAGACATCTTAGTTTGTGCATGAATAAACACTGTAGTTACTCAAGACAAGTAATGTAAGGTACACTTCTGTTCATATCTCTTCATATCTGTTTTTATTTTTAATGATGAATGATCATTATGGCAATATTTAACAGCATTGTTGCATCTTTTTCTCATATTGTGAAGCCCTACACGCAATGGGCCTCATGCAGGAAGCAATAAAAAATAGTTTTTGTTGAATTTTTTCTTATTTTGTGAGTACCCATTGATTTGTCAGATTAAGGGATTCTAAGTTTCTAAATGTTATAAATGGTTGAGAGACTCTTGACAAGATAAGATAAGAAAATCTTGTTTTCACAATTTACAAATAGATGTCCTACACAGGTTGTGAGCCAGCAACGCAACAGCGGGCCTGATTATGTAAACAAAGCAAGGAGAAGCTCTTATAACAACAAACACAGAGGGAGAGTAATTTACCGGGGGGGGGGGGGGGGGGGGCGTTACCTATGGTAATAAACAATTGACCACACACATGAAATGTATGATCAAGTGGGGTTCACCAGAGAGAGAGAAATTATAATTAAATAGAATGGCCAAAGGGTAGATTTTTTTAAAACAAATGCCAATTTTCGATTAAATTACATGTATTAGTATTAAAAGTAACAATGACGTACACAGTTTGACTACAAACAATTGACATTTATCTCCAATGCTTTAACTTTTGGCTTGCAATGCCCAATAGCAAAGCAAAGGAGTCACTGATGCATAAATGATATGAAAGCAATCTTGGTTCTTCTTTTTCTGTTGACTTGACTAATGTTTGGAATAGCAATCATTTTTAGAGACCAGAAGGCTAAAAATCAAAATGAAAGCAAGTGCCACTTGTGAGCTTCTAGGCAGGTAATGATTTGTAAATTGAGACAAAGCTGATGATTAAATCAGTTATGGACATCGGTGGTGTTGTGCTAATATGATCAAAACTATTTAGGTTATATAATAGGATTTAGATATGCTCTATGATTCACAATGACATCAATTACTTTATTTGATTGAAATGTTTCAGTACCCCATGAATCAGCACATAGCGCAAATTGCTTGTAAAAGGAAGATTGCATCTGCTATATATGTGCGACAGGAGACTCATTTTGTGACAGTACTCTCGTGCTCCTTAGATATGGCGTTAACTGTGCCTCATTCCAGAGTGAGCAATGGGAGATTTGGAGCAGAGAAAAAATAAATTTTGAAAGCACATACATTTTATTTTGTTGGGAAATTTAATACAAGTAACAAAAAAATGTGCTGAATAAGTGAATTTGCAGGTTTGCTATTATCCATCTTACCTCCTCTCATTCAGTTTTACTTATATGACCTGTCACAGACATTCGCTCAGTGCACTGGCAGAAGGTACATTTTGATTGGCTGTTTGGTCTCCATTTACATCACTAGGTGAACCATCGACAGCATCCCAGAAGCATTAAGAAAAAAAATGATGACTGACTGGAGGGAAGTTGTTCAACTAGCCTATAATCTAGCCTCATAATTGACACCTGTGGTGTAGCCTATTGTTTTCACCATATCATTCTGTCATGTCCGATGACTAAAATGTCTAAAATCCCTCTTTAGTCTGTGATTGGCTACATGACAGCCAATCAGGTTCTTCCTTCTTCAACTGTCCCGATTAGTTGATTTTATGGCACATTGTAATGCTGTGCAAGCAAATTTTAGGGTGTACACTGGAGGGGTTGGGAGAGAGCCAATGTGAGCTGGTGTGCAGCGGTCTGCAGGCAAGCAAGAGTCTGTGAATAAATTCATTGCTTGCTTATATTTTCTCTTCAAAATATTAATTTACTTGCAAAATATATTTTTCTGTGCTCCAAATCCCCAATTGCTCCCAGGAATCTCCTAAAAGGGCCCCATGGCATTCCTCATGCTTTCCTGGGTTTTGTGACTTATGGCAATTCACATTTCGTAACTGAGCAACTCCGAGTGTGAAGACCATCGTACACGATTCACATAATTTCACAATCCTTAAACAATTTACTGTACTGTATAGAAGAAGTATCTGCATTTGTTGAGTATGTCAAATCTTTCCTTTAATTTATCACTTGTCTGGTTTTTAATTTACTCCAACAACTCCATTAAGTCCTTCTATGTTAATGTAAGCATAGTGATGGTACACAAAACCAGAACTGATAAGCAAAAGACATTTATTGATCAGGTTTGTTGTTTGCCTTTGGAACAAATAGACCGTCCAATCCATCCACCCACCAACCCATTCATTTACCCCAGTTATCCATGTCAACACCCTCCTCCAGCTATTCCGGAGTGTTCACATTATTTCCGAATCATATGAATTGTGCGTTTTACGGAAATAACCACTATAAATGACAACAACAAGTAAAAGGATAACATTGAGAATTTTGACGGTTTACACTGACTTCAGGGCAGTTGAATTATTTTCCAAAATTAAAATGGTCTGGATCTTTGTATACCAGTTTCCATAACAACACAATCGATTGGTAGTGGCGGCAAGAAAATGTGATCGGGGCATATCTAATGGTTGTATTTGCTCCCTCCGGGGCGTGCGATCCATGACTAAAAATCTCTTCCAAACTAATTAAGTTAATCACTAGGCCTTTTTACACAGACGATTACGCCGTAAAGGTGGAAAGGTGAGTGAAAATATGCCGTGAACCGCACCATTTATATAGAACTTTGCTTTGTGGCGTAACGGTAGTGTTGCTTTCGTTAACGAAAATTATGACGAAATATGGTCGTCAACGAACCTTTTGTCACGTGAGGAAAACGAGACGCAACGAAAATACCAAATGCCGGACATGTGACGATAACGATAATCAAATATATAATGCAATATTGTAGACGAATAATAACGAGACTAAATGTGGTTTACAAAATAAAAACTAAAATGTGTCTTCATTTTTTCGTTGACCAAAATGAGGTGATACGAAAAGTTATAACATTGTTTCATCTCGTTTAGTCACGTTATTAATAGTAGGCTCGTTGGAGATAAACTGCGCCTCACCGGGAAAGCAGACGAGAGCCGGCGGAGCAGCAGGAGGCGGAGCCTAAAAGCTGCGCTCCAGTCGGACAGTTTCCATCGGTCTTCGAAGATTTGACAGGAAGTCATTAAAAAAGTTACATCCTGTTAGATGCGATCTGCAGGCTATTTGTAGTTTGGGACCACATTCAGATTTATTTATATTTGTTCATAAATATCTGTGGAAATCAGAATCATAATACTTTAGTAACCCCTCGGGAAATTGTACAGCTGCAGTTGAAGAAGAGAAAGAGAAGAAAGAAAGAGAGCCAAATAAGTATAAAATATAAAGTATAAAATAATGCTTATAAATATTACTACTATTTATTGGCATTATTTTTTGACAGTTTTACTGTATTAAATGTGTGGGTAGTGTTGCTTTTGTTTCACGTGAAAATGCTGGTCATGTGATAACATTTGGTTGGTAAAATAAATATGTTGTAAATTCAAATCAGAGCATCTTCTGTGTCTGGAATGGATGTATTCTTGAGTCTATAAAGGTAACAATAATATAATAATAAGATAACCTTGTTTAAATTGTGAAATGGGTTTGGCTAAATATAATCTTGGACTAAAACTAGACCAATATGTCATCAGTTTTCATCAACTAAAACTAGACAAAAATGTCATCAGTTTTCGTCAACTAAATCTAGACTTAAATGTCATCAGTTTTTGTCGACTAAAACTAGACAAAAAAAGTCATGGACAGTTCTGACTAAAATAAGACTAAAGTGCTCAGACTTTTAGTCGACTGAAACTTGACTAGACTTAAAATAGTATGAACGTGACTAAAACTAATAAAAATTTAAATGATAGCTTGAGACAAAGACTAGACTAAAACTAAAAGTAAAACAGGCGGCCAAAAACAACACTACGCAATGGTGGGTGCGTTTACAAAGTAGCCCGGCTTTGTGGAACGAGTGAGACATCACACCCAGTCGAGAGCTGCGCTGCCCATGTGACGTGTTAAATGCGCACGGGAAAATCCAATTCGCTCAATTGTATCAAAACAACTATGAAAGGTGAACATTTGCTTGTCTCGCAAATTTACACGCATCATAAACATATCGATGTGTACAACGGCAACTACCAACGTTTTATCATCCTCGGATCTACGCTTTGAGCTCGTCAAATCGGCCATCCTGGTAACATGTCCTCACTACGTCACATCTTTCCCACCTCGGCGCCTCGAATCGTTTACAAAGAACGCTGTATCGCCTCATCTCTGATGCGGCTCTGTGACTCTGTTGCCATCTTAGAGCCGTAATATTCTGTTATGCCTTTCCGCCTCGGTGAGCGTTTTCGACGGGACGGAATAAAGGCGTAACACTCATAAGGGTCTACTCATTTGCTTTCATGTAACAGGTACTGAAAATCTCTGGTTACCCTGACTAAGCTTTTGCTAAAACCTTAACTAAGTCAAAATAAAATGCCAGATTGAATCAATAATCAAAACTCAACATAAAATCTCAATGTAATTCCCATATTTGGCAGTTAAGTTCAGCATTACCAACATTCAAACGTTTTGATTCCAAATTAGTCCAAAAGTTGAGTGCACAGCTTCAATTGAAGTGAAGGGGGTTAGTCCCAAACTGAACTATTCCGATTTCAGTGACCAGTGTCTTTGACCAGCAACATCTATTTTTCTTCTTTTTATGAAAAGAACAGATTTTTTTCTGAAAAAAAGAAGAGCCTGGGAGAGCCCAGTAAGACAATTGTCAAATCATATTTTAATTGATAAAAATGTAATGCATTAAATAGGCATATGCTATTCTCTCATTTGGATCAAAAACTTGCCAAGGCAGACTTTTTGATATTCAGCAAATATCATATAGTTGTCCAAAGAATCGATTTAATGTTGAATCGTGATGAAACTTGATTTAAAATGTTTCATCACGATTCTCTTTTACTCTTTTATAAAAAAAAGACAGTTGCAGAAACACTATATCCACATGCTTTTTATGTTATTTCTTAAGTGCTGGGAAAGGAACCTTTCACCCAACAGTAGGGTGATTAGAGCAAAGTAAGATATTACACTGAGAAAAAGCAACCATCAACCTAAAAAAAACAACGATTGGCCTTTGGAGCAGGACATGACACTTACCATGATGCCATTAGTGCGCTGTATCCACTGAAGCATACACACACAAACACAAAGTTGAGAGCCCTCTAGAGCAGCTGATTAATGTCATGGGAATACAGGAAAAATACCCCCCAGCCCCCAAAAAGAATAACATGGCAATGTGAGGGCAACAAAATAATACTTTGGTGATAACTGTCTGTGAAAGAATCTAAGCAAAGGAACAAATGGATCATGTGCTAATATTCTAAAAAAATCTAATGATATGTATCTTATCAATTATCTTAGCTACAGTTAAAGTTTAACATTGTAAAGGAGACATGCATTCTCATACTGACGTTTAACTTTATCCTTTTAAATGTGACATTCATGTCAATCAACTGGCTGTTGCTAGTAACTAGTTGCAGCATTCAAATATTGTTACTTACACTACCCACTACTACTGATGTTTAATCCTGTCATGATTTCAACGATGTTAGCAATTGTGTGGTTGAAAGACAGCGAATTTAGCAGTAACATCATAGCTTTGGACAAAGTAGTGCTGTCCCGCTTAGGCTCTTGGTTATGAATAAATATTTTTATCACACAACAGCAAATCACACAAAACAACAGCAAATCACACAACACGGCAGCAAATCACACAACACCACAGAAATTCACCACAATCTGTAACTTTGCTACTGCACAGAGCTAGAGAAGGTTGGGATCTAAACTTTTGTTTTTTTTCCCCCTCGGCTAGAGCGCCATTCAAGCCTTTTATTATTTTATACAGACGGTGTGGTAACAGGGAGAGAGAGGGAGAAGACATGCAGGAAACTGATCCTGATAAACTCTGATAAACTTTTCAACTATCAAATCAAATTCCTCTCAACGTTATGTCCCATCTGTCTCCCCTTTCACTCAGAAATGTCACGGTATAGAAGCTAGATGCTTTTGAAATGCCGTTTCAGCTCAACTTTTAGGAGGACTGACCTTTAACATGGACCAGCTATTCTCATTTGTGTTTTGACTCCCCGAGCAGTTATATTTATGACTGTCAACCATTGTGTCAGGAGTCTAAGCCAGGCTCAAGGTGATGATTCAAAATATAAAATGAATGGTATTTAATGCAGGACAGTGCTTTTAAAGATGTATTCCCCTGTACTATGACAAAAAAAAGAATAAAGTTGTTAGTAGATGCAAAGATGTTATAAGTTATTTTGATTGCATTTTTGTCCAATATATTTTACCATATATATCAATTAAGAGAAATTGTTACTGTGGATCCCATATGCAACACACCCAATAGAAGAGCTTGTAAATGGTTTGACCATGTTTGCAAACCACAGGCAGTTTGTGGAAGGTGAGCAGCACCCAACTCATCAGGTAGATGTCAAGGTGAGTGGCAGCTGGCACAAGGACACACTCAATGTCATTGCCTTTTATCACACTTGCTCTCTCTTCCCTTTGTGGTTAGCCAAGTTTCTGGTTTACCTAATCCCATGTGTATTTTGGTCGGTGAGGCCGATTCAGTGATGCTTGTGCACACACACAAGCAAGCAGTCAGTGTCAGTTTAGCTTTCGCATGAATTAGACTTGATTCGATTGGATGCCAGGCACCCAAAAGAAGCAGCTTGCTATGACAAAACAAGGCAAGAAAGTAGTCAGCTGGAAATGTTTTAATGTCCGTGTATTTGGCTGTCAGCCGGCGCCTATGAAATATCCTACATTCCAATCACAGGCCTTCTCTCCGAGATCAAGCCAAACAATTTATCAGTGATATGTTTAAACATTCCAGCAAATGCACTCTAGCTCCAAAGTGACCGGCATAGTTTTTAAAGGGGATAGGTTTGGATAACTTCAACAGAAACGTGTGAAGGAGAAGAAAAGGTGACAAATGTGGATAATATATGGAAGAGAGTGGTGTTCGAAGAGGACAGTGAAATTGAAAATGTAAATAGCGAGGTAGAAATAGAGACATTACAAAAACACCACTAGAGTGTTAATTTGGTAGAGGTATGAAGCCACTCATGCACTATTAAAAAGCAGACTCCTGCAGGGATATTGAAACAAGTAAACACTCCACAAGCCTCTCCAAATCACACAGATGTGATGGTACTGCAGGCACTACATTGTGAAGTGGCAAAAACAAGGCACAAACAAAGCACCACAAAAGGACTAAGGTACACAAAGGCCACCAGTGTGGAAGTGAATTGACGTCAGCAAGTCCTTGACGCACTACAGATTTTGCACCTCTGATATGCACTCTCAGTTGTTGATGACGCTGATAAGAATGCTATGCTAATAATACCAACTCTATTACGAGCACAGCTGTGGACTTTATGGTTTAAATGAGAATCATGTTTTTCTTCTGCCTGTGGACTGGGGCCTTGCAGAGGGGGGGCTGCAACAGAAATGTCATTAAATAAACTAATTCAAATCTCACTGGAAACAAATCTAAAATGTAACCATGCAAAATAAATCATATCCCTGACATTAAAATAGTGAGTGAAGTTTAGAAAGAAGGAAACACAGACATCTGTCAGCGGTAGGGGTGTAACGGTACACAAAAATCTCGGTTCGGTACGTACCTCGGTTTTGAGGTCACGGTTCGGTTCATTTTCGGTACAGTAAGAAAACAAAATGCAAAATATAAATGTGCTAGTTGTTTATTACTTTGGTGCTTTTAACAGTAGGAACATGCACTGGAGCTAGAATGCTGCTCAAAAATATAAATACAAGTATTTAAAATATTTATTTAAAAAATAAAAATAAATAAAAATAACAGACTGTTTCTTTAAAAAAATGTCTCCATCTGATGTGGAAAATTGAACAGTTGCAACACTAAATAGTTTCAAGTTGTTGCTCAGATTAAATAACATGAATAAGGCTCAGACTGTTTTTTTAAAAACAAATCTTTTCTCCATCTGATGGTGCAAAATTGAACAGGGCAGGGAGAGGCTGTTTAAACGCGGTGGGGAGCTGTGTTTGCACTAACGTTACGCTCGTCTTTCTCCCCGTTGTAGCGATGTTCACGTGGGGGTGGTGCCGTTTCAAATACGTCAACAGGTTTGACGTGTTGCCAGAAACATACCCGACCTCACATGAACAATGTCGGCAAACCGCTTTGCCGAAGTTTTCCCAAACGGGAGACCTTAATGTCGCGGGAGGGTCCTCCAACTCTGGCTTGTTGCCAACGCTAGCGGCATTAGCCCTGACGTCCGCTACTACTGCTGTTTATTGTGTCACGGTGTGCGCAACTGCGCATGTGCGGCTGCAGCACGCTCCACAAATGCGGTCCTCTACTTAATATGTCCGTATGGAAACTCGTTCGGTACGCCTCCGTTCCGAACCGAGCACCCCGTACCGAAACGGTTCAATACAAATACATGTACCGTTACACCCCTAGTCAGCGGCCATCACTTCTGTCCTCTGTCCCCATCCCTCTGCTGTTGTCATTCATTGCCTGCAGGTAGCACTGGTAAAGGGAAGAGGGGCTGCTTTGTCTCAGCCAGCAGCCAAGTTTACAAGAAATTGCCAAATTTTAAGATATGTGGCAAACTAAGCTAAACGGTTCAACTTCATACAAACCTTTTTGTTTTAACCTCTGTAGCTGAGGGTTACATTGCACCTATACTTTATGAAGGTAATAAAATAAAAACAGAGGCTACATTGTCTAGACCAAGATGGCAGCAACTTTATAACTTCAACCTTGTCAACAACAGTGCATCATCACTTCCCTCCTTCACAATAAAATGAAGGGGGAGCTGAGCCAGAATGCAAGGCTCTTAATCTACCCGTCCATCTAATATCAATCTATCGTGATTGATACTGAACACAAACTTTGGACAACAAAATAAAAATGTACATCGAAATGCTCAACTTAAATGATTAAAATATTAAGAAAATAGAGATGTCCCAAGCGAATACTAGGGAGCAGAAAATATGCAGGATCAGGGCTGATTTGGGCTGATTTTGATAGATCAACATCAATCCTTATTTACTGTACTCTCTATCAATGCCAGGCTCTACAATGCAGTGTTTTACTGCATATGCAAGTGTGAGTGTAAATGATTATTTTGGCACACTGGTGAGTTACTGGAAATGCTGACACAAAGGCTGGCAAAATACACAGATTTAACTATGATACTAATTTTCATTAGCAAAGAGCGATGAACATTCCAGTAGCAGCTTCTCATTTCTAGCCAACACTGACTGTCACCTCAATAGTTTGACAGGTGCAGTCAAGTACTCATGGACAAAAGTGTACTGAAGTCCTTTCAATAATTTGTTGGGGCAGCGAGAAAGGTTGCGTTGACATTTTATAGTCTTAAAATAAACTTGGATCTCTGGTGAACAAATTATGGAACTAAATCACTATGTCTAAACTACCACAAACATTTCTTTGGCATTCCTGTGCAAGTCCAGGATACTTATTGGCCAATGCCGATTTAGCTGTGGCAAGCTAATAACAGTCAGTATATCAGCCTGGCTTATTAAACAGCCATGCTTTATTTACAACATCTGCTTAATTTATCCATAGATCCATATAGTAACAATCTTAAACAGTGTTCAAAGAATAACATGCATGCTCAGTCTTCTAGTGCATATTACCCATAGTAACCGTTTTTGTGATTTTCTTCTTCATACTAACCCTTATGTGTCACGTGTCCCAACGAAAAATCACAAACAGGAAAATTATTTATGTCTTTAAAAAAAAACTTTCTACCACTGGTATAGTTAGAATATAAAATAGAATAGTTGTTTACAAGTTTTGCGAGACGGAGGGGTTGATCATGGCACATGGTGAAAGCAGTGGTTGGGGGGTTGAAGATAAAGAGATACTTATATATACATTTGCAACCTCAAGACGGTAGATGCCCACCCACTGTCTCCTGGCGAGCAAAAGTGTGACACGATGAGCAGCCCAGAGAGAGAATATCCGCTTTGTGTGAGAGCATATGCTCGAGGAGATTTTAAAAAAGAGGGCAAAAGTGAGGAGAGGAAAATAATTCAGACAGTCTCCCTCAAGCCTGTTCCTGTGGTTCTGCAGTCAGTGACACCTCAGGAAGAGGAGAGAGGGTGGGGGCAGAATGTCAGTTGACTGTGGTGCACAAATACAGAGGTACAATCAGCTCTTTGAGAGCATTCACCCAGCAAATAAAATAAGTTAGTCCCTATGTCTAGTAAATAAGGGCAGACATAGGGAAAGAGACATAACTACTACTTGTGAATATGAATACTTTTAAAATAGATGCCATTGCCAGATAGGATTCTGTTTTGGTCTTCAATGTTGCTGATGAAATTTGGGGGAATAAAAAGAACCATTTTTTAAACAATTTTTCTATTATAAGAACATTGGAAAACATGCTGGTCATAGCGAAAATAATACTGGATTCAATACTTATAATGCTCATTATGGATATAAATATTGAAGTGTAAAAAACAGAACAATATATTGATCTATATTCATATTTTTGAAAAACAAAATCAATTTACTAAAAAATTAATAAATACATTTGTAGTTTTCTTTTGTGCACAAACTATGTAATGATGATACCGTTTCTAAGTCATGTGATTGTGATACAATTTATGGCCAACAAATGAGCCAATACAGATATCTCTGTCATATTCTAATCTAATATTGCCCCATAATATTGACCAGGATCTAATCCAGAATTTCAAAACATAATGTTGTGTATGTTATTTACCTACCATACCTTCTAATGGGTGAAACACCAATGCATCATATATGGTAGCATTCATTTCAACTGAGTCACTCAGAGACACCTTTACAAAAATCATGTAACCACACTGTGCATTCCCTCTCAAAACACGACAGTAAATAATCAATGAATGTTAACAAAATTTACATTTTAGGCCCAGAAAAATGCCACTGTGATATTTACACTGTGGCCAGCATTGACCAACAGTGGTGCTGTCCACACCAGTTAGTCCATCTAAATCACACTATATAGTCCCATGATGTTTTGAAAGCGTTCCATTACAACAGTAGTTGTTGAATGCTAACAAAATAAGATGTGGAACAATAATTGATTAATCAATAGGTCATCACTTACAAACAAACACATCCACATGAACTTGCATGGACTAACTAACACAATTCCCTCAAGAGCACTCATGGAGAGGGAGACAGATGCATTATCGCCCACCAGATACCATGAATTACTGCTTCAGTTCCCTTGACACAAGACACTCACAAGGCAGAGCACTTCAAAGACCCACATGCAACTCAAATAGGCTATATCAGTTGGTTTGAAAAAAATCTGAAACTAGGGCTGTATTCATATTCCCTGTAGACTGTTTATAGTACAGTTGTGTTTACAATAGTAGTGAACACAGAACACAGTAGAGAGAGGGAAATCCTGATTATGCTACGATGTACACCATAAAGTACCACAACGTACCTCTCACAAAGACATTTATGTATGGTACTAATTCATCTATGATCATGATTTGCACATATATCTTACCTGACCATGCTGAAAATTCAAAGGAGGTTTCCCTCCCAGAAAAACACTCTGTGAAAGTGATGACAATATACCGTTGCTATGGTCCCTTGAAACATAGCAACTAAGTGACTTATTCAGTACATTTTCCATAGAAAATCTGTGGACCTCCGACCAAGGCCTTAAGAACACCCCAAGGGCAGCGTAGCTCCCCCGCCCCAGTACATCCACTGGTGGTGATAACAAAGAATGGGTTCTCTCACACACACACACACACACACACACACACAGAGAAACACAAACACACACACACATATGCAGGCAAAGACACAGCAGGCTCCTTCTGCATTTTGTTGTGACGGAAACAGGAAGAAAGAGGTTTATCCTACCTTACTCTGAAGCAGCAGCAGGTTTGTCTAGACATTCAGTGTTTGTCTTAAAAGAAACAAAAGCAACGTTAGGAGCCTGAAGTCGTCTTAGTGAACAATTTCTTTAATGGTTGTAAAATCTAAGTATGAAGCAAATAAATACATAAACAGCAATCAATAATGAATAAAATAAGGGTGTCTACACATATGGGCATAAAGTAATATCTTAATTTTTGATTTTCTACAAAGCATGCAGATGTGTGCCTGAGTGGGTAGGTAAGCAAAGAAGGTCATGACACACACAGGCTTGTTTATGCCAGTATGAACTGTATGTGGGACATCCACCCCACCCCACAAAGAATTCATGTCAGCCCAACCATGTGATGAGATTAGATGAGAGGAGGGGTGACGGATAAGAATAAAAAGGAATGAAAGTGTGGCATCTTCAGCATGATTAGGTATTCACAACCAGACAAAGTAATTTAATAGGGTAGACATCTGAGCAGCTACCAAAGTCAAATGAGAGTGGAGAGGGGTGAGATGTGAGATGTGAGGGGAGCAAGAGAAAATCTCTGACTCATAGCTCATTTGATTGCAGAGGACAACTCTTATCTATCTACTATGACGTACATGTTCACACTCACTGGCACACTACATAATACTCTTTCAGCAAGCCACTGTAGATGGACGTTGCTTTTGACTTTAATAAAGTCAATCAAGTCATTTTACCGCCAACCGTTGCTACACACTCGCCCACATAGTCAGGCACTTGCAACGTGGATTAGCTCATGTATCAACATGACACGGATACAGGCTTCCCTCCTCTCCTCTCCATCAGAGGGTGAAATGACATCTCTGATCCTTTCAGGGCTTAAAAACATCACATTAGGGCCTCAGCTGTGCTTTCACTTTCTCTCAGTTTCGCCATTTCATCCTTTTGCCAAACCTCGACTCGACCTACACATCAGGTGGGTATTTAAAAAAAATCTTGCAAGTGCAATATATCCTGTTTGATTCTTTAAAACAGCCTCATTACATTTGTATAATATACATTTGTATACAATATAATAATATAATATATACAAACGTAATGATGTGTGAGGAACTTTAATGATTATGAAACGCTCAATTTTAAACCAAGCCTCTACTGTATATGACCTATATAAGTTAACAAGACCATCAGTGAGATAACACTGTTATTCTGCACGCAATCAGACAAAATCATGCAAGTTCACCACAATCTCACACCGCACACAGATTCATCTTAGCCGACTTGCAGACTGCGCAGTAAAATTAGTTTTTCTACAGGGACTCTGGCATGGGCATTGCTAGACCCCTTTTACTGGGGCACGTGCCCCAGTATTGATCTGCCGTGCCCCAGTTAAATCTCACATTCGAGTTTTAACATATTTTAACATGTTTTATATTGATAATAACGGTAAAAGAATGGATTTTTTTCCTAATCTACAATGTCAAACCAACGCAGTTTAACCCAAAATACAAGCCGAGGCGTGCACCTTGTGGTCCGGGTCCGGCGCACACATTACTGTCGTAGCCGGTGCACCGCTGCGTGCACGCCGTGTTTCAGTGCGAAACAAGAATTAGGAATGAGGAATGAAATCGCAACGTCAAGGGACTAAAGTACGTTTTTAAATAATACCCATGATCTTATTTTGATTTCGATTTGAGTGACTTCAGAAAATAATTTGGACGTAGTAGCAGAGACAAGGAAGCAGTAAGATAGATAAATGCAAAATAAAAATAAGTCATGTTGTTTTTTTTAAAAGAAAGTGCGTGTAGTTTCTGTCTGTGTTGCGGTCGTTCCAGTAAGGAGCTCAAACAACGATGTGTTACACATTTCTTTTACCACTCAATAATCATCACCAGTCCTCATTCCTGCTGCTGTGAATCACAGATCACTCTTTGTGATCACTCAGCTAGCTGACGGTTTACCCCATTATCTTTCATTTTAATACAATTTCATTTGTAGTACTTTGTAAACCAAGTGATGGCTCAGCATTAAAGTAAGATTTACAGTAACAGTGATTTCCCCTACCCCAAAAGTCTGATTTTCTTCATTCACAAATGAGGGACTGATAGTCCAAAATTACGTTAAAATGTACAGTTTTTTTGTTGTTGGTTTTTTAAAAGGGGAAATTTGGGTGCTCAGCCCCCCTAAAGCTCTGATCCTAGAATCGCCCCTGGGTAAGACCTTGCTGTTGGCTGCTGGCCAGTTGACAATCAAATTATCTATCAATGATTGAGAAGATGATTACAGATTGCCAGTGGCCCTGCTAATTTATTTGTGTATACAAATCATAATCAGTCTGTTGCAATCAACCAGTAGTTATGTAAAAGCATGTTTTACATGTTGAACTGGAATATAATAGCGCACAGCTCTGATTTATGTCAGTACCTGTGACATACAACAGTAAGCTGCTGTCACAGCATCGGTTATCACTCAGTTCTGCCTACATTGTACTTTAAAACTGCTGTGAAGACATTTTAGGGGGAAGAAAAATAATGAATGTTAATCAGCATGAGCCATGCTGTTTTTTGACTTAGTTTTGTTTAAACAATCAGTGGAGACACATGCTCCTGAACAAAAAGGCTTGTGCTGTGTGGCAAAGGAAGTTATTAAAATGCTCTGATTTTGATTCATTCTGATTATGCAATCTGTAGATAAAATAAACTAAGCTTGTTGTGAACTTTACATTTCCTGGTTTCCCACACTTTTAGGAGCTGATGTGGCATTCTGTTTCTCCATGAATCTATACATTTTACACAGCGATAGGTAGCTAACATAGCTTTTTTTTGTAGTCAACTAGATGTTTAAGGTAGCAACACTACCTTAATTCAGCTAGAACTTCCAATCAGTCAATTGCTTTTCACAAACTTATTAAATGTTCTTAAAGACTGTAGACTCCAGCTTTATACTATATGTCAATATACAACACAGGCCTTTAAAACTATCTATATAGAAATATGAGACTTGTGGTTTATAAACCCTTCCTGTTGCTTACTGAAAGACTAATCATTTGTCTGGTTTGATCATACTCAAATTATTTGTTAAGTGTATGTATACACTGAAGGCTGTCATATGTCAGTATCTTTCAAAAACCAATCTCCTGAAAGCAGCAGCACAACCCATCAAAGAGGAAGCTTATCTCACAGATTTATACTCCCAGTAATTCTGCACACAGAAAGTAAATGTATATCTACAGATTTATGGGGACAGGAGGGAAATAAAATTACAGTATCATTGCATTACAGACCATTCACATGGCAACAAGACAGCCCTGCAAGAAGGAAACTTACCCTAAGCCTCACCTCTTCCATTATTTCAATTCAATAAATCCATGCAATAATTAACTAATGTATACGTAAATGAGGGTGAAACGACATGCTATCATCATAACAACCATAATCACCATCATGTTACTCTGTAATATTCCAGTTAAACTGTGTATTTGCAGTGGTCAGTTTGTTTACCAGGGCCCTCATTTATAAAGCTTGCGTACGCACAAAACGGGGCTGGAAACGTGCGTACGCCACTTTCCACGCAAATGTTGTGATCTATAAAAACCAAACTTGACGGGAAAGTGTGCGTACCCGTAAGCAAACTCTGAGGCATGCGTACCGGTACGCACATTCTGGAGACTGGAAGGGAATCAGCAGTAAACGTGAGAAGAACTATATATTTTTGATGACTCGCACACATTTAATTACACTCCATAATCATACGTTAGATCTGCGTTATCATGATGAACTCCAGCAATGTTTTTGACGCTTTTAATGAGTGATAGTTTTTTTCATGTTAACACCTTCTTTTAACAGTCTGATCAAAATCATTTTGAAATATTGAATCAGCGCTGTCACCGCAGGAGGAGGAGACGGCCCAATTGCATGTAATACAGTATACAATAAATACCTTCCATTAGATCCCTGCAGAACACAGCGGGAATAACTAAATATTCTCCTTATTTATGTGCATATATCATCAACACACATACATACAGCCATTAAGCCATCGTATAATTGTTACACTTATCCTCGTTTTTAAACCACCAGAGCGCAGAGGAAATGCGCTATAATGAGTGCCACGCTCGTGCGCGCTCAGTCGTGGAGCGCGCAACTTTACCGAACTTCAGAGGCAGAATCTACCACCCGGCAAAGGTGGTAGAGACCCCAGCATGATGAGCCCGAGCCACGGCCCCCTGCCCGACTGGAGGGGTATCAACAGGGCGCAAGAATCCGTGAGGATGTCATGCTGCGTTTGTAAGATAAGGAAGACAACAATCAATGTTCATTGTAAACGTATTATTTTATTAATCACAGTGCGCGTTTGCCGTAGCTCATCTGCAACGTTGTTGATGGCGGTGATTGTGTCTCGCTGAAGTTGCAGGACGGCATCAGTGAGCACCCGACCGCTTGATGTGCCATTCGTCCGGGGTGCGCTGCTGCTTTGCGCCGGACCCGGACGCTGTGCCGAGGGCCCGTCACCTTCACCCTCCTCACATCACCCTGAGCCCAACGCTGCAGACTCTGGAAGGACAGAAACGATTTAACGTTTTATATACAATAAAAGTTTAAAATCTATTCACCCTTATCCCTCTGGTCTCAGTCGCGTCTGTTTCTCCCTCCTTTTCGGACACGAACCCCGTCAAAGTCACATCAAAATCAAACTTCCTCAAATACTCTAGCAATAGGCCTACATTAAATCCATGTTAGGAGCAGAAAGATGTCATTTACCTTCAGATCACCGTCCGCTCCGTCCAGCTGACGCCGTTGACTGCAGCAATGTGTTGTCACTCGCACTGCGTCTTTTTCTTCGTGATCCCGCTGCTGTGGCCACTAAATTAAATTATTGTCCGGGCCTCCAGCTCCCCAACAAGTGTCTCTTTCTCCGTTTCTGAAAAGTAACGTTTCTTCGCTTTTTCCTGACCTGTCGCCGTGATTCACCACACGGAAACGATTGCATGCCGGCTCATTAACATAGTAAAATGTGGGCGTGTACAGGGCGGGACTCAGGTACGCACACTTGTAGGTGATCCTGTGATTTATAAAGGAAACATTGCGTACAGCTTGCGTGCGCACAGTTTTATAAATCTGATTTTTTTTTGGCGCACGCAAACTTTGGCTTTTTGCCGTACGTACACTTTTAGTAAGGATCCTACGCACAGTTTTATAAATGAGGGCCCAGGGGCCTCATGTATCAATGTTGCGTACGCACAAAAACATGGCGTACGTAATTTTCCACACCAACGTTCAGATGTATCAAAAGTGAAATGAGCGTGGAAATGTGCGGTGTCCCACGGCAGCTTCATGGCTGGCGTACGCACGTTTCTACAGCTATTGTTCCTTTGGCGACACTCTGAGGTGATGCTGGGAAACTGTTAATTATGTGAAAACAATTAGTCCTCAGAGTAATGTGCACATCAGAGACACATTAATGGACAATTAACACACGTGTTTGCAATCATATGGATGAATATAAAAGCATGCACAAAGTGATGAAAAAATGGCATTAACAATGGCAGCCTTGGCCTTGTTAGAAGACATCGCAAACGGTAACATCAGACGTGAGAGGGTGTTTAGAGAACGGGAGGATATGTTAGCAAATGACGACAACTGGCTCATGAGTCGTTTTAGGTTGCCGAGGCCAGTGTTACTGGAGCTGTGCGCAGAGCTGCGGCCGGCCCTAGAAAGAAACACAGCCAGGAGCCAGGGGTTGTCCGTGCCCACACAGGTGCTGACCACTCTGGGGTTTCTGGCAACAGGAGCCTTCCAGAGGGAACTGGCCGATCGGTCAGGAGTGTGCCAGTCCACTCTGAGCCGAGCCATGCCAGCTGTGTGGGACGGGATCATAAGAATGTCATCCAGGTACATCAAATTCCCATACAATGCTGTTGAACAGGCCAACATTAAAGCGCAATTTGCAGCAAGAGCCGGTTTCCCTAATGTAATCAGAGCTATTGACTGCACACATGTTGCTTTAAAAGCGCCATCACAGGATGAATTTGTTTTTGTCAACAGGAAACATTTTCATTCAATAAATGTTCAAATAATATGTGATGCGCAAATGCAGCTCACCAACATCGTGGCAAGGTGGCCTGGTTCAACGCTCGTTCATTCTTACTAATAGCATGGTTGGTAACAGGCTGGAGGCTGGCACGGTGCGCGATGGGTGGCTTCTCAGTGAGTAAATGTATCCGTTTAATTGCGCCCCGAATGTAAACCAGCACGATGCCCATTTGGGCACGTGCATTCAAATATGTGCATTTGTTTTTCCCTGGTGAAAATAGAGCTGCAGAGCTATCTAACAAGCCCTTTATTGTCTCCTTGTGTTCAGTATTTGTGTCGATAAATGCGTGCGTAAAGTTGGAAATGTCACACTGCAGTAGCCACGGCGCACTTCTGCAGTCATTAATATATATAATAATATAATATATAATATATTAATATCCTCCTGTCCCCCCGCCCGTTGCGGTCACGCTTCGGCGGTGGGCCGAAATCCTCCTCTTCACCTCCACCTTCACGTCGGACCATTTCTTTTTTATTTCAGGGAGTGTGCGCTGCTCCGACCCCACAGCGTTCACTGCCTCACACACACGCTCCCACTCACATTTCTTTTTTTGTGTGTTTATGCCTGATGAGAGGCTACCAAATAATACTGTTCTTCGAGTCTCGACTTCGTTTAAGAGCGTTTCGAGCTCAGACTCGGTGAAGTTGCGCTTCTTCCCTTTTTCATTTTGTAGATCTGATGGTGCAGAGAGGGGAATCCCCGGTGCAGGCCCTATTTAAACTCATTTGCATATTTAAATGGAGGCGTGGACAGGGAGGAGTTTAGCACTTCCACATGTGCGCTTAATTCCACGTTGATTGGGATGTACAAAGGAAAAGTGCTTGGATCCATGTGTACGCACACTTTGATACATCTGATTTTTTTTGTGCGTACGACAGTTTCTGGATTCTAGCGTACGCCATGTTTCAGTAGGAAATCCACGCAATTCTTAGTACATGAGGCCCCAGGTCTTTACACCCACGTCTGTAGGTGTGCTCAGTTATTTTTGATAAACGTGAACTGAGTCCCAAACGCAAGGACTGTTCCTCGTAACCTGACTTGAACGCTTGCTGGAAAAGATCAATCTTTTAACTGTGAACAGCAGAGGTTGTGAAACTGCCCTTATTAGCATCACATAAATGGGAGGAACAGGTTATTCAAGCAACCAAAATACAAACATGTATTAATAGTAATTAGTGTAATCTTAATATTCCACAAATTAATATTTAATGCCATTTGGAGCCCACTTGTGAAACCGCCCCTCTCTCTCTCTCACACACACACTATTAATTATAGACACCATATGCTTTGCTCTGCATATTTGTGCATTCCTGTTATTGAATTGCATCACTCTGTATGCAATTTTAGGTCTGTGGCATGTAATAGAAGCAGTTCCAATTTAAGCTACCAGTAAGCTTTCTATCCAGCATGTAGGCTGTCTGTAAATATTTTGTGTTTCATGTGCTTAGACTAAAAGATGGGTTGTCTATTACAAGCCACCTGCTCTAATTTGACACTAGCTAAAATAGTTTCCAGAACAATGAGTGTAGTGTACATGGAGTATGGCTCTCCTACTTCAGTACATTTCTTGTAATACATGTATTAAATTATTCAGTCTGAACAGAGCTGAAAGTCACCATTAAAACACTTCTGAATATCTAGTTTTCTACTCATCTTTACAAGATCCCTGACAGCAGTGGTTTTTCTCCAATCCTGTGCAATTTGTTGCAGCTTCATGATTTGATTTAAGGATTCATAATGATATTTTCTCAGCCATGAAGAAACTGCCACAGATGGCCCTGTGTAGGGGGAAACACTGATGTCAGTGCTGATGCCATGGACCAGCCTGCTTCAAGATCTCCACCCAGGTTTTATGTTACCCACCATATGCCAGCTTTTTCCCGCTTTTATGTACAGGCGTCCGGTAGCTTAAATAAAATAAATAAATTAGTTAATTAATAGCCTATTAAATAGCCATTTATTGTGCAACTATGCTTCCTTTTTAACCAACTTAACTTACAATCACAACCATGACATGATAAAATGATCTCTAAAATATGCACCCTAATCTGCTGAGATGCTTCTGGGGAGATGCTTCTGGTGGAGCGGCATCTCAGCCTGCTGAGTCAGCACAAAGTGACAAGTGAATTTTAAAACAACCCCCATCTCTCTTTCCACACCAAAATGTTGAGGTTTTTGAATGAAGCTTGGTATGTTTATGTGTGCTTGTCATTATAAAAATGTTATTTATGGTATATGCACATATGCATACGGGAGAGTTTTGACTGGAGTGAAAATGTTGTTTTTGAAAAGCTAAACACTCACAAATATGGATTTCATATTATTGGTGTGTAACAATATACTTTGTAGGATGTTTCTTTTGTACCTGCAGCCTGTCAGTCAGTCAGTTTTTATTCAAAAACAAAACTTATTCCTCGCCTACTTGTACAATGCACTTTTAATACAATTAAAACATTTAATTAAATAAATGGGCAATGGGAATGCAATTAATAAAAGGGAAATATAAATAGATATTGATAATGTAATTCAGTGACATTTTCAACATCATTGATTACTGCAATTCATTGATTTGCATTACGTCCATCGTCGCATCTCAACAATTGCTACACCTGGTCAAAGCATGCATTCCCCTAGACAACAAACTGCAGCAAATAAAAAAAACGTGCCAACTATCCTCTGAAGTGTGGGAGTATTTAAGGCAGAGACCCAACCCAAATTGGAAATGACTTATCATAGCAGTACAACAGCTATGCACACTTAAAGCGAAAGCATCCTGGAGCTCTTTGTCCACCAAAGCTTTTATATTAGGATTATCAACACATGGAATACATTTCTGTTAGTAATTATTTAAAAACATTTTTTAAATGTTTCTTAATTGGCACTGCTGCTGTTATTTCTGTTATACAACTTGAAATAATCATAACATACAGATAGCAATGAATAAATGAAATGCTCCGACATAAAAACATTTTTTTTAAATGTCATCTGGGACCTTGGCAGGAGTGCAAAAACCCTGTCCAATCAAAAAAGTTCAGTCAGAGAAAATAATTGGACTGCCTGCCTGTCTGTCATTGCTTACTTCCTAATTGCACGCACTCTCGAGAACTTGTTGGGATGAGTGACCCATCTCAATGCAAATAGACTTACACATCCAAATGAAAAGTAGAAAATTCCAGAAGAGCTACAGAATGTCTGAGAAATTGCCAACAACTGTTCGCAAAAGAAAGACAGTCTTTGAGACAGCAATGTCCAAACAGTGATAGAATACAGTCAGGGCCCGGGGCAAACATCTATGGCAACAACTGAGGGGAGAGAAGGGGCAGAAAAGTGATGCTGTGGTGGGTCTGCTTTGGCAAAACTTCAATGTTACCAAGATGGATTACAATAAGCGCATCTTACACCTCGCCCCATGTTGTTGAATATATAAACAGCTCCTTCAGTGATAGGCTCTTCTTCACACGGTAGGTGTGAAAGAGAGTTAGTACAGGTCCTCCTTGTTACTGCTGTCACACTTTACAATCAACAATGCAGCAAGTTGACTGCACAGACTACAACTGTTAATTCACTAGTGACTACTATAAATGACAAAATATCAATATTTCCTCTGTGCAATTATGTGAAATCACCGACAATTCCCTTTCCTTTTTGGTTTGGTTGTCCTGTTTTTAAATGTGTTATACAAATAAAGTTGACTTGACCATGCATTACAATTTCATATCCAACAACACTGCACTTAAACCTCACTATTGCTAAATGGATTGGTCCATAAGATTGAGAGAGTACTAGGTAACTGGAATATGGAATAAAACTGTCTCCTCCTCTTATCTTCATCAATACATTTTCGAAAGAGCACCCATATGTTTTTATTTTATGGTCACCACCAAGTAACTGGTCTGTATTTGCAGGGCCACAAAGCTGGCACGAAGCAGCCATTACAACGACAAAAAACATTAGCTTTCAAACGGCTAACAAGCGGCAGTGAGAGGGACGTGCTAGCTGTTCCCTGTTGCCGTGACGCGCGCCATTAACCGTAGTTCAGAAATCTAGCAGAGCTTCTCAAGTCACACAAGTCATGTAGGGTCATTAGCAAAAGTGGCAAATAGTCAAACAACTTTAGTGACTGTAGCGACAGCGTGACTTACGTTAGCAACCTTAGTCAAAAGCAAAAAAGCTAATACTTCCGTTGCTTGGTTGTGTGACGTAGTTATGTTTTAGCATGCTAATTAACGTTAGCTGTTTTATGCTAGCTTTTCAAGACAAACACAAAAGTCCATAGATAATTTTACCATTGCCGTAAAAGGACTAGAGGGGTTATTAACCATTCAAAGTAGTGCATGGACGAATACAAAACGTCCTGTAATGTTCAGTAAACATGTAGTAGCATCTCTTCACCTATCTCTGGCTCTCCCGGCGTTGCACCTGTGCTGAATCGACCGTCTTAGCAGCTCTTTGTTCCCCACTTACAACAACGACACAGCATATTTGTGCAACGTCGGCCAACTTTCAAAACCCCACAGACACTTACCGCAGTGTTAAAGATGTCTGTAGAAGTTCGTCAGAGATAAATATTCCGCCCGCTGCATTTAAAACAGTTTTTCTGAGCGTTTCTGAAATCGCGTCTCCAATCCAAACGAAGATCGTTACCGGAAGTGTCATTATATCGACGCAATCAACGCATCAATGCAATGTACGTACCAAGTGATCCAGAGATATCGCCGATCCAAGGGTAATCAGCGCTGACGTTTTGAAATGTATTATATTCCGTTAGAAAAATAGTTCGACTAAATAATTCAAAACTAAATGATTCAAGGACACTTCCTGTGTTTTTCCGAAGATTTCAATCCCATCTATTCTGAAAGCTTCCACCATTCCAAGTTGACCTTGAGTTGGACTTTTTTCCAGTTAATATGCATATTAAACATACATTTTGCAGACAAAGAAATGTTATAAAAAGAGGAAAATACTTCATCATCATTTAGATATCCTATTATTTAATGAAAAAATCGGTATGAGTAATAAGGCCATATGAATACATTTATTAAGCCTGAAAAACAGATCCTTGTTATCTATAATTGGGACACTGCCTGGTAACAGCCGATCTATTTGAACTCTGATCATTGCAGAACAACCACTTGTTTGTGTTTCAAAGCGTAAAAAAGAACATTTTATTATTATGGTCATTAATGCCTTTTTTATCTACCTATTATTTGCAGTGGTTTTTGCTTGAATGTGTTGTCAGTGCAATCTATCACAGGTCCTATCTTGACTGTTATCTTGTCAGTTATTATTATTATTATTATTATTATTATTATTATTATTATTATTATTATAAACCATAGGTTTGTTCAGATTTAACCTTCACAACAGATGACAAATTGCCTACAATCTGCCAACTATCAGAATTACACAGAAAGATTTTCTGCAAAATGTGGGGTTTGTTGTCATTCCCCACGCCAATCAACTCTTTGATGAGGCAACAGCCAGGCATTTCCCATCATGCCCTGTGACTTGCAGTGGAGAGAAACAGGGGCACCTGACTCTAACAACTGCAGCTGCCTTGATTTTGTGCAGTTATTGTTGCCTACATAACATGTGCAGGAAGTTAGAGCAAGTCAGGATCAAGTCGGGCACAACAATAACATACATACATTGTGATCGATTCTCCGCAGACCTGGCTCATCTCTAATCTCCCTGCCATGCAACTCTCCATACCACCTGTTCCCTCTGCTATCTCCAGTCATCCCCTCTCTGCAACCAATCTTGATCTATAGTACAATTACAAAACACCCGTTAATCCTCACCTGTATCTTTGTCTGTTTTCTGCGTTTGAATTACCTACGAACAAACCTGACAGGCTGCATCGTCTAGAAAAGGAGATAAACCTTAGTTTGTCTAAAAGGAGAGGCTGAAAGAAGAACAGATAGATAGCCAGTCAGGTAGATAAGAGACTCACGGACAGTTGACTCATCTCAAATATAGGAGTGCAGAAGCTGTCGAGCCAGGGCAACGCAATACTGGAAGTTGTATAAATGCCATGGTTGCAAGTCTCAAGATTCCCCGTGAGGATGAATCATGTTTGTAGTGTTTTAGTAGTTTAGTACCGAGGCACTTTATCAGATGTGGAAACCAAGTGTTGTGTAGACTTGATTGTGCACACAACATCAAGCTTTCAGTGCATCTGAAATCTCTCACTGAACCGTTTAATGAGGAGATACTTGTTTCCAAGATACCAGTGGATTTACTCCATTGTATGCATACAACTATTGACAAAGCCTTGAGGGATTTGACATGCATCCAAGGTAATTTAACAGATTATTTTCCCTTCCTGGGTGAAGTTATTTTAATGAGTAAAATCACCCTGGGTGAGCCAAAAACATTCAGAAATCCATCCTCTTTCCTCTGTGACATGAAAACTGATGGGATCACTGTGTGGCTCTGTTAAGGAGGAGATGACAGAAGCTGCAGTGTTGTTTCCTCCACAGGGAGCTTTTTCGTTTCAAAGCATTGGTACCACACAACATAGGATACTGTTTTTAAATATTGGAAAATAATCTACTCTGTCGGACTATAATAATCTCGTTTAATGCTCCCTCCTGTTTTAAGTGTTTGATTCTTGTAATAAACCTGTATTGATTTTAAATTCTTTGGCAGCAGTGGAACAAGCTTGAAATTTCACATTGTGTCAACTCTTTTCAGTTGTGGGTTTTTTTTTGTTTACACATAATTAGATTTTTTTTTAAATCATACAATAATATCATTTGCAGTGGAACGTGAAGGAGAATGGCTTAAAATCCCTGCAGCGACTCCAGGCATCATTTTGCAGGAAATAATTACAGTTATATAATATAAACAAATTTGTATGTACCCATCAAGCATTTCAATACTTTCGGACATGCTGGTGGAATGCAATAATTTGCTTATTTACACATCCAATAGATGTGGCCCCACATTAACATTAATTTGGAGACATGTCTCTGGCTACTTGACAAATCTGAGTCCAATAGTCACTCTCCTTTTAGGTCTGTTTTTTGATCTCTGCCAAGCCCTGAGGAAACATATCTGGCCCCTCAGCAGGTCGTTAACTTTGTCTGCCTGCTAATTGGTGCTGGGCTTGTATAGTGGAAAACATCTGCTTGCTGCTGCTGAACTCAAGTTTGATAAGGACAGTCAGAAATCAATGAGCTCAGCACATAGAGGAGAGTGAAATGAGTATTCAACATTGGGATCTATTGTTTATATCTTAAAATATTGCAACTTTGAGTATTCACTATGAAAGTTTGTACAAAAAAATGTGTCAAGTACACCTATACTGAACATCGGTCGTAGAATATAGCAAGGCTGGCATTTTGGATGAAATATCAACATGACATTCATGCTTTGCTCTGGTTGTGCTACAACTTTAATTGCCGTAATGTAAGCTTGGGTACATCACTTATGGCTGGGCCACTAAATCAAGTGCAGAATTCACTTTTCCTGTTGCTGCCCCTTGCACGTGATGCTGATCTGATGTTTTTTTTTTACATACATCTTATTCTTATTCCTGCTGTTGATATGTATGACAGTGTTGTCTATGTGCTAATCTGTGGATGGTTTAAACTACAAATGAATTGCCCTTTTGGGATCAATAAAGTTGTTTGAATTAAATTGAATTCCTCTCTTGATTTTGCTGTTGCAAACATATGTATCCACATACTTATCCTCTTTAGCTCATCCCCTCTTCTACTTTGGGAAAAGAGGAGCGGCGAAAAGCTGCAGCTAGTCCAAGTCACTGCCCCCCTTGAATATCCCTATGGAAAATAAAACATGATTTTAACAAAGTGCCCTCTAGGGTATCTCAGCAGAGAAAACTGCCCAGTATGTCCTTCCAGTAGGGAAAATGTCATGAAGTGCACTATAGGGTGCCTTTTAATGGAGATAATGTTATAAAGCGCTCTCTAGAGTACCCTTCCAGTGGAGAAAACTCAATGAAGACCCTCTTGGGTACCCTTGCAGTGGAGAAAACTCAATGAAGACCCACTTGGATAACTTTGCAGTGGAGAAAACATGATAAAGTGCCCTCTAAGGTGACTTTAAAAATTTGAAAAGTAATGTTGCAGTGCTATAAAGGGCTTACATTTTTTTGGGCCCCTGCCACTCATTCAGCCTGATGAAGCATTTCATAACATATTTATTGTAGGCGTGTAAATGTCATAAGTTATTTAAGCCCACATGATGTCAATAAGGTATTTAGTGTACTTTACGTTTGGCAGAATATTGAGATAATTAGCCATCCACCCACATATGCATTGAACAGAGGGCACACATCCATACCCTCCCTAAAGCCAGACTGGTGCACGATGAGCCTTTTAAAGACATATCAGGATATATCGCATTGCAACAGCGTCACTACATCCGGTGACGCTGTAACTGTGTATGTCAGGCACGACTCTTCAAATGCTTTGTATTTACTAAGGATCAGCTGATTTGCTGCTGCTGTATGAGAATTGCAAAGTTAAATCAGCAGCTGTGTTGTGTGTGTCCACGCATGAGTGTGAGAAATACACACTCACAGGTAGATGGCTAATCCCATACTGTCTATTGATGCCAACTTGTCAAGTAGCTCTGTGTCGTGTGTCATTGTTGTTCATTCCAGCACTCAGTGGGCAGCAGTCTGGAGAATTTCTCAGCTGTCAATCAGTGACACCCGTCCCAATCAAATTACCCTCTTGTCTTTGATCACGCAGGTTTGCCTCTTTTATCATCTGGCAGGAGATGACAGCCACAGGCGGAGCTCTGCGTTCAACAATCATAGACAGAAACTCTCCTCCCTTTGGCATGTGTTATTCTGGAATAAAAGTGTGCAATGTTTTCCTGAGGATCACACATAAAAACTAGAGCACACACATGCACAAACACTTTTGTCTGTCTTAGACAGCTGGGGTATTTGGCTGTTGTTCTTATGCAGTCTGGCATTAGGGTCGCCATGGTGGCAGGGAAGTGCAACTACAAAAAGTTTTTCACTTCATTTAAGTATATGTAATCTTTCTTAATGCGTTGGAAGGAAAAAGGGGGGAGAAAGGTAACAAGGGAGATTAGAAGGAGTGAATGAATATTTATTTATTGTTCCTTGGGTGACATTACCCTGAAGGGTACTATTTCTGGTAGCAAACTCCACTCTTAACTGCATATGTGTGTGTGTGTGTGTGTGTGTGGGGGGGGGGGGGGGGGGGGGTCTTTCCTATGAAGTGTGTGTTCAGGAAAACTCTCAACAACATCTTGCAAAATGGCTTGACTTTTGACATTCAACATTACTAAATGATTGGCATGGGAACACCATATGTGTACTTCAACATCCTGGAATAAGTATATACCCTTTTCTGGAAAATGTAGTGTTATCTGCTTGGCACAGGGAGCCCTACAGGAAATATTTATCTTAAATATCTCAGATGACATGTCTCAGAAGTCTGCCAGCATATGATAGATAGCAAGGTTTCCCTCTCTTTGTTGTTGGACATTCAAGAAATATTCAAGCGTCAACACAATTGCTGCTATAAATGAATGGATGGGACTACGACATCTTCCCTCTATGTCATAACCTTTTTCAGGAGAATAACTGAACATGTACTTATTTAATATTCAGTACTGTCAGTATGCACACATATATCAGTGTATGTGCTGGTTGACTGTTTATCAGTAGAAAACATAATATTGGAGACCTTTGAATGTTTTAAAGAAGTAGAAAAAGAGAATATATGCTGTGTGCAAAGTTATTTGCCTGCTGGCCTCATTCTTGGTTTTCCAAATGGACCAAAAAAATTGATTAATGTGAAAAAAAAAAAACTACACTGAGAAGCTTTGAAACCCTAAGAGAGATTCCTGATACAAAAACTCAAACATGGATTGAATATTGAGACTGTGATAAGAAATAAATGCCTCATTCTCTTTGCTATGCTGGATGCTCTCCTCCTGTTAGTCACATGGAGCCCTTCATCCACACTGATGATGAGAGGCCAACCACTGAAATCAGTCACTGTTGGGACTTCAAAGCAGAGGGGAGAAACTGTGGGATGATGCCAGAAAAATAAGGTCAGCACCCTAATTTATAAAATTGTCTTATCGTTACATTTCAGATTTTTCTTTTTTACGGGTGTGACAAAAAAAGTCCAGCAACTCAGTTCACCGTTCAACACATAAAGTCCCGTAAAATCACATCGTCATTTTTACTCTTTGGTTTTTGTTGAAATGAGTGAGCTTTAGAGGTGCTGAGGACTTTTTACGGACAGAGTCAGGTTAGCTATACTATGACAAAGCTATCTTCTCATGTAACTCTTGGAAAACAAAGTTTTAATAAGAAAGTTAATGTGTCTTCTAAATATTATTTCATCAAATCAAGCAGAAGTACCATGTCTAATTACCTGTCAATGTAATCTTCATTCTGTACATGCACACACATGTGGATAAAGTTCACATAGAGTTCATATACTCAAGGTTCTCATTGCGCACTTCATAGAACATGCTTATGCAGCATTTTTGTTCTATGTGCTTTTCCCCCCAAATAAAGCATAAGGCATCCATGAAAAGTGAATAGTGACATCAGCATTTCATTGAAACAAAATGGCACATCATGCACAAAGAAGGAGTCCCAGGCTTCCGACATCAGCAGGAAGTTGATGCAACGATGTCAAAGATGTGGGAGCCCCCCACTATATTGAATAGATGTTGCCTTGTGATTATTTGTAATGGGAACTGTGTTGTTATTGCCTTATATAACAAATCACAAAGTTTGCCACAGGGGGCTTTATCTGTACATCAACGCTCTTTGTCCTTTTAGGCCCCTTCAGATGAGGGGAAATATGGAAGACACCTCAGAGCAACCCTCTCCCAGGAAGGACAGACGTGTAATAGATGCCATGTGTACAGAACTGTACCAATGTAATAACAATTACATAAAGAAGGTTAATAAAAAAAGATACATCAGGAAGATGTCAAGCAGTCGCCAAATGAGCCTGAGCCACAGGGAACAGCACAGCCCTTTACTTGGCCTACTGTAAAACTGTAGTGTTAGACGGCAAGACACTCAGCGCATCCTGTTTGCATTCCTGTGCCAAAAGTGACACACACACACACACACACACACACACACACACACACACACACACACACACACACACACACAGGGACACTCATACTGCATGTCAACAAACATCCATTCTGTTGCATTGTCATATCTTTTTGCTTCACTCTATCGATAGATTTGGGTGAAATCATGTCGCACTGATTGCACTCGATCAATTAATGAACTATATATGTATACAGTATACGTGTGTGCTTGTGTGTGTGTGTGTGTGTGTGTGCTTGTGTGTGTGTGTGTGTGTGTGTGTGAGCACGTGCTGACATTCATGAGTGCTTATCTGTTCATGCAGTTGAGTGTTAGTCATCTGTTTCTCTATTTTAGGCTTGAGTTTGTTTCTCTTTGTGTGTGCTTTCAGTTGGTGTGTGTGTGTGTGTTTGTGTTTGCCTCAGCGTGTGTGCGCATGTGTGAGAGTACGTAAGTGCATGTCTGTGTCAAAATGAACTTTGTGACCTTTCCATGATGGCGAGGCTAAATTACAGACACAGCCGTCTTTCTCTCCTCTTCGTATTGGCCAACGTTGCTTGTATGACACACACAACATGCATAAGTGTTTTGTTTTACTGCTGAGTTGATCCGTCAGCACGTCAGCTGTGGATTTCACGGCCGCGTCACAGTCAGCACGCGCACCTTTCAATTTTATAATTCAGTTGGATTCTTCTCAGAATTCTGGCTACATTTCGGCGAAAGAAGAAGAAAATGAATAGATCTGTTAAAGCAGAGCTTGATGCTGCCCATGATAATAATGTGACAATTTGGCCTCTCGATTCTTTTCTTCACACCAGGAGGCACAATAATGCATCAGTGTTTATATCCATGAAAAACACGAAAGTAATTGTGTCCACGGGGGAAAACGCAGAAATGAGGCTCATTGCTAATTCAATGGTGAGGCCGGACGAGAATATTTTTCTGAAAATCATCACACTTCCAGCTGGAAAACGGCTTGGCTTTTATTTTGACACATCTTTTGTGCAGCAATTAGTGAACGTTCATTTTTGTGTTTTATAATCTGGCTCATTTGGACTAACACGATCACAGAACCGCATGTGTCTGCGCTTGTGGGGACTCTCTTTGAAATAATGCTTCACTAAGCTCTCACATTAAGAAAGCTTCACTGCTGTGCACTAAGTGTTGGCGTTTGAGTAGGGAGTGCAGATTTTTTAAAGCTGTACTGTATTGATAGAAAAAAAAAATCTTATTACGACATGAAAATTATTTTTACCTCCATATAAATAGCATGTACACAGGCAGATAGAGCACAGTGACATCCATGGAGGCAGCAATGAAACTTGCTAAGACGGAGTCAGGTCAGGAAGGTTAAATATGTATTATTTCCTCTGAATGCTATGCTATATATAAGTGCTAAATTTGTATTTTTCTGACCCTGGAAAAAGCAGCTGTTGCCAAGGTAATCTGAAGAAGAGAAAAATAAACAATAAACGATTGCATGTCTAACCAGAACTCTTAAATCATGTTGTGGAAAAGTGAATTTCCGTATTTTCAAGGTTTGAAGCTCAATTTAGTCCTCCCAAAGATAGAACTGCACACACACACAAACACACACATACCCGTGCCCACATGACTGAGTGCCACTCCGTTAAAACAGCCACAGACTCTTAAAGCGACTGTAATCATAATTGCCTGTGCCCCCTAAAAATGGCGTGTTTATCACAGATTTCACAAAGCAAAAGTGCAATGCCTCCACCTTGAATAGGGAGAGAGCCTGCGTGTGCGTTCTGACTCTCATTTTTCATCCCGCCTCTTGGGTGTTTTCAACAGCCAAATTACAGAGTGAAGAAATCTTTCTGCCATTATAACGTGCAGGAGATTGGAAATGAAAAAATTGAAAATGCTCTGCGATGCAACGCCCTCCAAACACATACATATTCATACCGTTGAACGCCACATCCATCATGAATGTGAAAATTAGCGTTAATATGTGTCCTTCTGCATATGTGCGTGCATATGTGTGTGTGAGGAAACCTCTCCTTGTATAGGCTTTGCGTGCAATTTCTTTTCCCTCAGTATTGTGTGGAAATAAGAGACTAATGAGCATGTTGTGTTTGTTGTGTTTCAGTCGGACTCTCTTCATCCACTCTCTGGAGGGTCCACTGCCACCAGTGAGGCCTGCTTTGTATTCCAGCCGAGGCTAGAGGATGAGCAGCTTGGGGACATCGCGTCTCTATGAATAAACACCATAAACATACACATCCCAGCTCCTTCTGCTCGGCTATAAGTTCTATCTGGTCACCTCCTTGTGCACCTTAAACATTCATGAAATTGTTAATGCAACGGTGCCAAGGCGGGTGGTGTATCCTCTTATAATGTAAATATGTGTGTGACGGAAATGCAGGATGGAAAGGCTTAATTCAGTGTGTAGAAATCCCCAAACTGCCCATCAGCATATATCAACTACAATTCACTGTGGGCCTGCTGACCTCAAATATAACAAGCTGTCACTACAAGTGTGTGTGTGGATTGAGCCTGTTTCATGACATGAATACAATATGTGACACTTGGTGCACATCCAACAACGTGTGTGTGTGTGTGTCTGCATGATATTTGGCAAAATCCTTCAATTCCTTATAGACTTCCTCTGTTTGTTGGCAGCAGGCGACGTCACTGCTGCAGCCTACTTCTCATGTCCTACTATGATAGGACACTTTCCAATGAAATCTTGAACTGCCATCAGCCCACAACGTTATGGACCATTCCTGAGGTTGTATTGCCATTCAGGGCTATTTCACAACGGCCGGGAATTGCTTTAGATTGCACTTCAATGCGAAATGCTAGAAAAACATCCATCTGTTAAAACTCTCATATTTGTGAAACAACTTATTCTCTCCCCTTATTTTTTTCCCCCTTTTCCCCTCCATCCCTGACATCGTATCATGCGGAAGTATATGAAATAAATGAACCGAGGAATGACTTTTTACAAGTAGCTTTATTTCAAAACTGGAGAGGGATGATGACAGATGGGAGGATGTAAGATTTTAAAGCTCAGACCATGCAGTCTGGTCCCAACACAGAAGGAGAAGAGACAATACAGGCAGTTTTAGGGGAGATGGTGGCGATCAAGAAGCAGATTACTGCATTTCTCACCTTTAAGCCATAATTAGACTTTTTATAATTATTTTGACAAAGCAGCAGTCTCAACAATGAAGCCATGTTTGGGGTGGGTGAGGGTGGGATTGAGCAGCTTTGCAACTCGTATTTATTGAGGCCATGAATTCATGAGATCTGCGGCATTTTTTTGTTTGTTTGTTTGTTATAATTGCGTTGCTATAGCTGTTTGTATTTCTGGAAAGAAAAGAACCGTTTCAAACAAGGTGCAGTTGCTCGGAGCTCTTATCTCCCAACTGTTTTCTTCCATCAGGTCTTTGAATCTCTAAGCATGTCTTCACGGTGGCATTCGCCCTAATCTCACAAAACCTGCACATCTCAACCCTCATGCTATTTATGTTCGATTACCTTTTCTGGAAAAGTTTAACAACAGTGCTGAAGAGAGATTCAACTGCTGCAGCAGGCATGATGAATTGTACATCCATGAATGTGCTTGTTTTTCTTCCATTTGAACATTTTACTGTGCTGTAATGAAACAATGACAAATGTCGCATTGTAGTTTCTGCAAATATGCGCATAACTCAAAGTTCATATTCTTTCAGTTCAAAACAAATACCCCCCCCCCCCAGCTCATGTATAGCCCGGACTCCATAAAGCACAAGCTTGATGGTAAATCCATTTTGCGTCTCCATTCGAGGTGTTCAAAGTCTGTACAGTGTACTCACTCTTTGATATCCGTTCCACTTCACTTACTTTCAGAATAGAAGCACATTAACCGAACAATAAATAGATAACAAACAGAAAACACAAAAGTAGATTGAAATAAATAATACAGTGTCTTCAATCTTTTGCCTCCCGTCACGCACGCCAAAAATAAAGTGCTGCTTCCTTAAAGCAACCACAGAGCCATGTGTAACTATGTGACTGAGTCAGGCTGGTGTCCGATGAGGCTCTTTGGAGGGTGATCACTAAAAAGCTGCATGTTCGGTATCGCTGGTAAACACTGACTTTCAGCTCAATAACACTTTCTCAGAGTAGCGATATGCTACTGATCAGTCCGTCAAGTAGGAACACTCCCAAAGTGATGCCTGGCCAGGAAATCTGGACTCTTTTCTGATCAATATTACAGTAGATCTGTAGCACACAGCAGCCAGACGAGCACACTGATACTCTCTCCAGAAAAACACTAAAGTCAACTCACGCACACACACGCACACACTCATACAGGTCAGCAGTAATACACAATTAGTAAATTGAAATGTTGCTGCTGACAGCCCTTGTCCCACTGAGTCAATGTCTGTGTTCTGTTCACAGTTACAGACACATTTTCTATTATTTTTTCTTTTTGCGTGGAAGAATCCAACAGAGCCTCAGTCTCATGGTAAGAGAAATAAATGTACCATTCATACTCTGGCTTCTCGGCTATAAACCAAATGTCCCTTGCACACTGCAGGCGATGATGTGCCGGTGGCGTTGGTAAAGAGTGATTCAGCTGAAACGGGGCTCAGAATAACCTCGTGCCATTACACGTCCATCACTGTGTTGTTCATCCTCCCAGTCCAGTAAATGTACATGTCTACCTGCTCAGTCAGGTCTCTGGAAAATAACGTCGAATAATAAGAATCTAGTTGTTTTTGAGTCTTCAGCAGATGCACCTCCCGTGAGAAAAATCCTCCGAAGCACTTTCAAGAGGCTAAAAGCCTTTTTAATGTTTCTAAAGTGTCCAAATGCTGATTTCCTTGAACTGGTATAGTTAAGTTCAAGTTAAAAAGCAGGGTGAGGAGGGTCAGACTGTCTTACTTTTACATCGCAGCAAACATACATGTGATTTACTTATGAGTCCAAAATCGTATTCTGTATTTCATGAAAGTGTCATTACAAACAACCTGAGTGTCGTTATGACAGAGCCAAGAGCAAGGTGTCTGACGCATCCGACCCCTCCCTCCTGCAAAAGCCCACAAGTTCCATTTGAAAGGGGGCCCTTGTCTGTGCTATCACATTTGAAAAATGGTCAGAAATCTTCTCTTGTTGGTGTGCTTTTAGATAAAAATCGAGGAACACATGTTTGCCCTGCAGCTGGGCAAATTAAGACTGCAGACGTAAGAAATTACCGCTAACCTTGTGTGGCCCTTGTGCTCTGTATTGATAAATGAATGTCCCTAGGCTCACAGGGATCTAAGGTCACTTTTCCTTCTTGATTCTTATGCCCCCCACTCATTGGACCAGGAGTATTTGATAACTACAAAACCTTCTATATACATTAAATTGTTTTTTATCCAGGAGTGCACTCTAAACATTGCTAACTGTCAGTTTTATAGGGAGTGTGTGCATTTCTTCTGATCCATTATTAAATGTGATTCGGAGATTAAAAAAAAAAAAAAATCCAAATCCTATCAGCGATTCTGAAGTGCTAAGCAGTTAATTGTCGAGTGGTGCTTCTATTCCATGTCCTGTTTTAGGCCCACACCCTGTAAAAATGTGTGTTCATCTGCTGCGAGCTGGGATTTCACGGTCCTAGTGGCGTGTTTGCGCACACGTGGCTATTTAAAAAAAGTCCCTCAGTTCTGAATTTTACACCGGAATTCCCACAGTTCGACATATTTTTAAATAGCCCTTTGAGTTTTCTGAAAAGTGGAAATTAATGATGTTTATATCCCTCCAAAATGGCATTTCTGTGTGTGTGTGTGTGTGTGTGTGTGTGTGTGTGTGTGCGTGCGTGTGGGTGTGTGTGTGTGTCCACGTTCTAAAGAGCGGATTTTGGATGCTAAAAGAAAGTACCCTTGGCGCTTCTGCACAGAATCTTTTTGAAGGCATTTCTAAAGTCTTTGTTGAAGATGGTGTATATGACCGGGTTGAGGGACGAGTTGCAGTAACCGATCCAGAAGAAAAACGTGAAGAGGGGCCCGGGGATGGCGCACGTCTCCGGGCACACGGCCATCAGCGAGTAGGAGAAGAAGAACGGGAACCAGCACACCACGAAGACGCCGATGACCACCGCCAGGACAAACGTGAAGCGCTTCTCCCTGTTCACCATCGCTTTGCGCCTCGCCGCTCCGGGGTTGTTGTCTATTTTGGACCTCCCCGGCGCCAGGCGAGACCCCTTCGAAGTGGCGATCATATCCCGGTAGCGCTTCACCGAGGCCGGGGAGTGGATCCCCCCGCCCGCGGGCGAGCCCGGCATGCTGTCGCTGCCTCGGCCTCCCCCCTGGCTGTGCTCCATGTCGCTCTCCGTGCTTGAGCTCTCCCCGTTGTTATTGTCCGTTCTTCTCCATCCCCGCCGCTTGCCCTTTTTGCCCTTCTCTTTAGTCTTGGCGGAGGCCGACTCGGGCACAGGGGCGGGGGCTGCCGGGCTATGGGGAGTGGGGTCGGTCGTGACGGGGGTCATGGCGATGGAAGGGGACGGAGGTTGCAGGAGATTCTTTGCGGTGGGATTCTGGGAGTTGTGAGTCTCTCCCGGGGAAGCAGACGGGGTAACGGCCAGGTTGGGCGGTCTGGCGTTGGACGTTTTGTTGGACGAAGGGGGGGTGTCGTCCGGGTCATCCTTCCCGTTGGCCTGCACGCGACGCGCGGGCTGACTTGGCGTGGCGGAGCCGACCCCATCCTTCCTGGGCTCTCCCGGCGGGCAACGCGTCCTCTGCTTGGCAATCTGGTAGATTCTCACGTAGACCAGGATCATGATGAGACACGGGGCAAAGAAGGAGCCGATGGTGGAGTAAAGGATGTACCAACGCTCGTCGTTCAGTTGGCACTGAGGGCCTCTCTCGCTGCCCTCTTCCCCTCCCTCGCGTTTGTTGAGCGAGAGCAGCGGCGGGAAGGAGATGATGGCAGATATGAGCCACACCACTACAATCGCGGCTTTGATGCGCTTGGGAGTCCGCTGGCGGCCGTAGGTGACCCGGGAAATGGACAGGTAGCGGTCAAGGGAGATGGCGCACAGGTGCACAATGGAGGAGGTGCAGAAGAGCACGTCCAGCGCCAGGTAGATCTCGCACCACAGGGATTTGAAGTACCAGTAGCCGAGCAGTTCATTGGCCAGAGAAAAGGGGATGATGAGCGTGGCCACTAAAATGTCTGCAGCAGCCAGTGACACCAGGAAGAGATTCTGCGGTCCCCGGAGAGCCCGGCTGGTCAGCACCGCGATGATGACCATGATGTTCCCCACGATGGTGAAGACGACCATCAAGGTGATGGCGGTGGCGAAGGCCGCCGTGGCTTCGGGGGAATAAGGGGCCGACTTCAGGATGCTCTGGTTGCAGGGCGCGGAGGCTCCGGCGCTGATCACACTGCTGTTCCAGTCGCTCAGCTCCATGGAGCAGCCGTTGTCCAGAACCGCGGCCATGCTGGGATGAGCTTTCCAGGAGCTTTTACAAACAAGAAATACGTTGGTCACTGAATAAAATGTATTTTCTAAAGACGCACAGCCCTGTTTGTAATCACCGTGATGTGGATGTCATACATTTGTTGGCGCACAATAAAATACAATGTTTCAAAGAATATGTGGTTATAATAAAATCCAATCTGTACAATATTTACCTCAGTCGCTCTCGTCGTTGTGTCCCTGTGTTGTTTCCAAACGATGGCTCTCTTGCATCCTCCACGGCAGCTCTTCCAAGTCCATTTTAAGCATACAAAACAGTCCCGGGTAATGCGTCAAGAGACGGATCACTGATTTTCAATTTAAAAAAAATGTCACTTTTGAGAACATATTTTCCTCCCCCCTCAAAAAGGAAGTTTGTTTTTTTGAGACAGCCGTGCTCCAACCTTTTCAGAGTTACAATAAAAACATTGGACACTTCTTTAGCGCATGAAGTTTGGCCTTGCCCCCCGCAGTGGATTAATTACTGTCTTAACAATTATTCACATAATTTAACATAATGTAATTTAGGGTCATTTACAGCGAAGCAACATTAAATATAAGAGCCCGGATGAGAGCAAATAATCTCGAGCCTTGTGCGATCTCCGTGCGTCCTCGTTTGGAGACGCGCGTGTAACTGACAGTCTCATCTGAACAGCGAATCACAGAATGGTTCAGATGAAGTGAAATCAAATGACAATATTTACAGTAGTGAGCAGATATATCCTACTAATGTTTCCCCGTGTGACGGGATAGTCTGACTGGTGGTGGCGTTTCCAAGTCAGTCGAATAACAGAAAGTTAACCTTAAGTTCTTCGGCTTCGGCGCGTGAAGCCAGATATGAAATCAAAAACGCGCCGTTCCTTCAGTCGTGGAACGATCCCCGCAGAGCAGCGTCGGTCTGTGCGTCTCTGGAGCTGTTTCTCGGTCTTTGGGACTTCTGTCTCCCCGGGAGTTCATCGGGATAACAAAAAACAGCCGCTCCGCTGGCACACGTCGCAGGCTTCCTCACAGGGGCGCAGCAGCATCTTCGCTTGCGCGCAGGACCCTACGATGAAATCTAATGAGCGGGATGCCTCCCATCTCTCCCTTGCGCTTCTTTTTAGACCCGGTGATGTCACTGTGGAGCTGCGGGCGTCATGGGATCCTTACTCTCTCTCTCTCTCTCTCTCTCTCTCTAGCCAACCCTCCCTCTCTCCCTCCCTCACCCTCACATCAAACGGATCAACCAACGCCGGTCATGTTGGAAATGGCTTGCTGGGTCGCACCGCTTCGCTCAATTAACTCACGGGACGCTGAGGTGTCCAGCTGAGTGCCAAGCTGATGCCATCTGCTTTATAAGAGAGATTCGTTTCACTCCAGGGACTCCTGCACTTTTTAAAAAGCTACTCAGTCATCATCATCATCATCATCATCATCATCATCATCATCATCGTCATCATCATATACGTATTACAATATCCGATTAGAAAGATGTGTATTTTTTGCATCTTAAGACGTAAATCTTCAGCACATTTGGGAGATGTTGGGCTTCCATAACATGTCTGATTTCAGACTACTGGAAAGAAGAAAAAAAATCAAAATACACATTTAGGTGTGCATTAAATAATGACATATTTGCATATTTAAACATAACACTTTGTTTGTAAAACAGAAATAATCCTCTTAATGTAAGTGGCAATTTTCATGTTGGCATCTGTTACTCTCCATGATGTGTTTTTTTTACTCACACTAATAGCAGAGCACTTACATAAGTTTTTACAGAACGGTTTGTTCTGATATTATTCAAAGCCAGATATAAATTATGTTTTATTCCTAAAAATTGTTAGTATTTTTCTGATTTATGGTTTGATACAAAGAGAAATCCAAAATGCCCTGTGTAAAAACCTTTGACTCCAAAAAAAGAAAAATCATTGGACCTGACACTAACACTGATTGGACCTATTTGATATAGGTTTGTACCCTATTCACCTGTGTCTCCCAGGACTCACTCCCTGCTGTGAGAAAGTAGTAAAAGGTTCACAAGTTTGGGATTTCCAATAAAGTG
Source organism: Eutrigla gurnardus (assembly GCF_963514095.1). Classification (NCBI taxonomy): domain Eukaryota; kingdom Metazoa; phylum Chordata; class Actinopteri; order Perciformes; family Triglidae; genus Eutrigla; species Eutrigla gurnardus. The sequence continues at coordinate 13,400,331 of NC_139936.1, read as the reverse complement.
AAAGCCCTCATTTTGAGAAATGATCCCCGTCAGAGGAGGCTTGATAAATTATTGATGCTTTAAACCGTAGGTGGTCAGATTTTGCACCGAAACTGAGAATTACAACCGTCACATAAACGCTGCTGCAAAAGTCAATCATTTCTTTGTGAAATATGGCCCGATAAAGTCTCCTCATGCTTGGCTATCTCTCCTCCAACACTTGACCGGGTAAATGCACTATGTTGCTTCCACCTCTGCTGATTGTGTGTGCTGCAGGCCAGCAGGTATAAGGCACTGACTTTCTGTGCTCATGCATTTACATCATCACTTGACTTCCCTCTGCATCATGCACCCTGCGACACTGCCTCCGCCGAGGAGCACGGACATGCACGGCCCCCTTTGTGATTTGTTGCCTACCCGAGATCAAGTGCTCGATTGTATAATTATGGAGTGGAACCTGCATCACGCTGCTATTTTACTGAGCCATAAATTAAACAGTAGCAGAGGTGATCTATCCTGTGGTGTTTAAAAGTGGGTGGGTTGGCCTCTGCGATATAAACTCACACAAACAAACAAACAAACAAACAAACGGTAAACACATCCACCAGCCTACACATGCACACACACATTCTTATGAATGGTGTGTGGGTAGGTGGTCCTGTTTACTTGTTTCTCTAGAGTGTTCCCCACGCATAGCTTTTTTAATGAGAGAGAAACCCAGCTCGTCACCCGTGGAATTACAATTGGGAGCCCTGCTCTCTGATTGTGTGACCCGAAGCAGCAGCCAATAATGGTTTGTACATTTTCTGCTCCACGCTACACATTCTAAATATAAAGGGAAAGAGAATAAAGCTTTTAGCGGGAGAGTGCACTCCAATCAAGTGTCTCTGTTTCTATGGGTGAACCGTGCTTAGTGACACACTGAAAATGCATTCTGGGGGAGAGGGGTGTGTTACAGATGCCAAGGTTATAGAGAATGAGCAGCACACAGCGTCCAGTGCTTGTTGTGTAAGAGCATATACAAACGGATGCACAAGCCTGGAGGACATTCTCCTGTCACGGATCGCATACAGTGGGATCAGTAATTCCTGTTTGACGTCCACACTAGAAAAAGTTTGTCTTTAAAGGCATCCGCTCCTCGAGAAAACTTTTTTTCTTCCTTCTATTCAAAACTCTCTTGGCCCAGGTGGACTTTACCCAACTAAGATGAAGCAAAGATAAATTGACTTTTAAGACAGTTTCCCGGAATGAGTGCCAGATAAGTGCAGGTCAGCACACTGCAGTGTTGTGGCAGGAGTGTGTGCACAATGTGGTTCAGGTCCAAATCAATTACAGCACAGTACGTGACCTTTGGATGCTTTCAAGTTAGACCTTTTCTTCTTTTTTTTTTTAGTTATTGGCTATTGCTCCTGCCTCCTGTTTTCTGTGCTTGTGTGCTATCTTTGTGAGGACCAGTTTGATGTTTAGAAATTGACAGTTTGGCTTGATTTTGGGGTTAGAATTGGAATAAAGATTAGGTTCAGTGAAGATACTGGTTAGGGTTAAGCATGCAGTCTGGATGTTTAAGGTTCGGGTGGGGGACAGAGGCAGCTGTTTTGGCCTCTTATAAAATAAGTAATTTCTGCTTGAAACCCCTTGTCGCAGGTTGTAATGAACTATGGGTTGCATGCAATTTAGCCAAATAGGGACTTTCTCTTCTCAGGTTGAGTATTTGGATGATTTTATTTTAGAGGCCTCAAAAGGTTCACAATAAACAAATATTAGAAAAAAATCTATGCAGTAGAATATGTTTTCATCTTATTTCCTATCTGCTCATATTCTCACGAGCCCTTCCACTGCATGGGCTCATTGGATTGCATTATATCATTGATGGTCCTCAGAGGTATGGCATCAGAAGTGAATGTGTGTGTGTGTGTGTGTAAACGGCAAACAATTACAGGAAGCCTTCCCAGATGGTCACAGACTAATTTTCCCGACTGCATTTCAAATGATGACAACTGCCGCTTGTGTGTTATATCACCACATTGTGACACCTCAGCTAACAGTATAACACATACTGCTCATATTATCTGTTCACAGTTTTCTCCGGATGTGATTTCTCGTTTGAGTGACACAGTCTTCAGCTGTGAATAGCAAATACGGGAATCGTGGTCGACACGTAAATCCCTAATCTCCCACGCTCCCCGTATGTGCATACAGCACATAGAGGCATGCACACACACACACACACACACACACACACACACACACACACACACACACACACACACACACACACACACACACACAGGCACACAAACTATTGGGAGGCACAGCCTAATGTAACGTGATTGGTTCTGACAATGGTTTAGCATGGATGCAGACTGTGAGTAACGGTTTCAGTCTGTTTTCATTAAGGAGCCTGACTGGCTGAGAAGGATCTGAATCCAACAAATGAGATGAGAGAGACGTTGAGATGGAAGGCGGCGGAACAGTCTGCTTCCAGTAATAAATGACCGACTGAGACGACAGTGAAGTGTGTTAAGTGTGTGTATGGGTGTATGTGTGTGTGTGTGTGTGTGTGTGTGTGTGTGTGTGTGTGAGAGAGACTGTTGTGGCCTTTCTGTGCTGTCTCTGCCACAGTGAACAGTCCACAGTCTGCTGGCGTCACCTGCTGGTTACTTTTGAACCTCCGAGATTTCTGGTCATTTCAAGAAACGTCACTAGAGGGCACTGTCTCACGACAAACTAATTTCCAGTGCTTGTTGGAGCACTGTTACCGTGATAAAGAGTTTTCTTCTGAAACTACCTGCAGTGGTGGAAGAAACGCATCCTTTACTTTAGTAAATACAACAGTGGAAATAATGCACAAAATACACAATTGCAATTAAGATTACTGTCAAAACCCCCCTTAATGTAAAAGAACAGAGGTATTATCAGCAGAATGTATTAAGAGTAAATAATGTTTTTATATTATTATATTGTTAACTGTGATATATTTATGTGTAAGCAGCGTTTTACTATTGGAGCTGGTTGTGATGGAGCTAATTATAACTTTTTTTAGATGCATTTAGGTCCAGTGGTTCCTATCATAAGGTTTTTCAGATAAATATAACTATGCAAATTAAAAAAATAAATAAATATTTGCTATTTTTTTATGGGAAATACTGTATACATGATATACTAATAATATAATAGAAAAAATTATAATTTGACCACTTCTGGCCTTCTCTCTCTCTCTCTCTCTCTCTCTCTCTCTCTCTCTATATATATATATATATATATATATATATATATACTTAAATGAAAACAAACCAGATGATAAAATATTATTTTTTGGGGTTTCGTGTGAAAACCTGGAAACTCCCAGGTGAATTTACCTTGTGTGTGTCTACACTGTGGGAAGGAAGAAGTCAAAGTACAACAATTGTGTGTGTGTGGGTGTGTGTGTGTGTATCATATCTGCCTATTGGGTTTAAGATGAGTGTTTATCCGTTTGTCATACAAGATTTGAAACAATGTATTGTAGTTTTTTTAAATTTGATTTCCCAAACTTTCTCATTAAAAATGTCCTCAATGCCTTTCATATATCCAAAATTGTTCTCGCAAGTTGAGCTGATGTAAAATTTCAGTCAGTGGTTGTTGAGGTCAAAAAAGGGACTTCAAACTGTGGATAATCCTCCAAAACACTCAGCAGTGACCACTTTAATACCTTCTGGTTCAGCAAGAGTCTAGCAAGGCCAGTGTGTGTAACATGGACTACAGTATCCTTTAGGACATAGAAAATCAAATGCGTCACGGCATGTATGAAATAAGGACATCGTACAGAGTTAACAGACCCAGTGTGTTCTCCAGCATATTTTATTTCAGTGGAAAAAACAGGAATCAGCCAAATGCTAAAGTGCAATGTACTAATGCTCACAATGTCATAACAAACATTGGAATAAATAAAAATATGTATTTACATAATTAAAAACAACTTCTTCCAGCTTGAGTGAACCAAGTGCAATCCGTCTTAGGATGCAATGAAATGACACCAACAGTAGTTTGTGCATTTCCATAAATTAGAGAGTAAAACTTGAGATTCATCAGGTATTGCCTTTAGTAGTAAACACAGCGTTCTCCTGGGAAGATACATGTCATGTCACAGTGGTTGTCAGTGAAGGAATGACTTTCAGTCTGATAACAGGACAGCCCTTGCAAAAGATCAGGCACATCAAACTCCAACAGCGTAACACAAACACACACACACACAAACAAAACCAGACAAGAAGGCGCCCTTCTCCCGAATATAAACTGTCCGGAACAATGAGCTCATAGCTGCTCCAACTTGCTGGCTCAGAATCACAATTGTCTGTCAGTTTCTCCTGAAAAGTAGGAGACCAGATCCACCATTGTAGAAAGGAGAAAAAAAAAGGGACCCATTTCTGAATGTACTCAATAGTACAAGCGGTACATCTGCACGAGTCCTGATAACGCTTGAGTCGAGCACAATGCCTACAAGAGGCGGGAAGACAGTCTTGTGAATGTCCTGCCTTCATCCCTGGCAGAGGACATCTGTCTCAAACTGCAGCAGCTGCCCCATGAAGGCCAGATTGGGGGAGATCACCTGCCGCCGCTGCTTCACAAAGTCAAAGGCCTCTTCAAGCCTGACACGCTGCGTGTGCATGAGGTAGGCCAGACAGATGGTTGCGGAGCGGGAGATGCCTGCCTGGCAATGCACCAGCACCCGACCACCGCTCTGCTTCACCGAGTCTGTAGGTGGAGCAGAAAAAAAAAAGAAGAAAAGACAGAAAGAGGAAGAGAGATTAGCATACAGGGCTCCATTCCACATCAGTGAGAAGGTTTTACAAGCAGAAATACACAGAACTATTTTAACTGAATGACTGAAGGGACGAGCTACCTAGAAAATAAATAAATAAAATTAAAAAAACGCAGTAATTAATCACCATTAGTGAAGTTAGTTCTGAAAAATCCAGCTGCATCTTCGCATGAACTCAACTTTACAAGGCGAAGTGCTCAGATTGAGGTACATTTTGTGCAGCATAATCCAGTTGTTTTGTAATCAGACAATTACGCTGTTGGGCCATAAGTCTAAGCTACAGAATGGATTATAGTGTACAAGCGGCTTAGAGACATATTTGGGATATTTTATGTTTCATTAAGAGTGTTGACTTACTTAACTAAAACAACACTAAAGCTCACAGAGTCTACCGACTACATGTTACATGACAGAAAGCAAATGACGAGTGGACTTTCATCTAAAGGTTACACTGGTCACACGCGTTGGCAGCTCTGGATGTTTAGAGGGGAAACTCACCGATGAAGGCGATAGCGGTGGAGAAGCAGGCTCTGATGTCAGCAGCGAGGCTGTCCTCCACAGTGAGCCGCAGGTACTGAAACTCCCCCTCGTAGAAGTTAGAGCATGTGGAGGAAACGTTGAGCACAGCTGTGATCCCCGCTGCTGCCAGGGTCTCTCTGCGTGAGGAGTGGATGGCACTGCCCAGGAACAAGAAGGGGAGCAGCTCCACTGGGCCACCCTGCAATTAAATCAATTAAGAGCTACTTAAAGACCCATTTCAAATTGTATGACATCACTTCTGATACATAAAAAAAAAAGGAGGTAATTTGCTCACCTGATCATATGCTGGTGTCCTCCGACCTGTCACTGCTGGCTCTGGTTCCACTGTAGAGAAGTGACTGCTGGCTGAGCTGTAACAGAGCTCTGGATAGGCCTCTGAAAAGCCCTCAAATCCACCTAAATGGAGGTCACATATTAGCTAAGCCCCAAGCTTTCCCCACCCAAAGTGCTCCTTAAAAATATGTTCTGTATGAAACAATAACAGCTCTAATAATGTGGTGTGTGTGTATATATATATATATATATATATATATATATATATATATATATATATATATATATATATATATAATAAATAAACAAACGGATGTTTGAATGCACAGATATTCGTAAACATACAATTAGGCTCAAAAACTTAAAAAACTATTTCAACAATAGCCTGAAAGGTTAACTTCTGGTGCTGGTAATGAATGGAATTAAATGTCTTCTTACCTTGTAGGAAGCAGATGTGCGTGTGAACTTCGCCCTGCAGGGCGATGAGCAGCATTTGGGCCACGCTCTCCGCCTTCAGCTCGGCCACGGAGCGGCTGCTCTCGTCCACCACCACCACCGCGGAGAACTCCCCGCGCCGCAGCCGGCCCAGGAACGTCTTGTCCGGGACGAGCCACTCCAGAGCCACCACCGAGCCCTTGGACCTGCGGCGCAGCATCGAGTTCCAGTTGACGTTTCGAGACTCGCCAATGTGCGCGAAGGAAAAATCGAGGAAAGGTCTGCAGTCCAGCACCGCACACCCGGCAGAGGTGTACTGGTCCCGGGGGGTTCTGAGGATGTGAGCCAGTTCGTTGGCAGTTATTTCCAAAGGTTCCCGGCTTGAAGTCATGGCTGAAGAAAGTGTGTTTAAGAGTAACTTTTAAAAGAATAAATAACTAATTAAATATATAAAAAATCTGGTGTTTTTGTGCGTATATGAAGGTGATACAGTAGGCGACCGTTAGAGATGATTTTTTAGAGTAGCCTACTGGTGGAATTCTCGTCTGGTCTGTTAAAATCAGTTTGAGTGAGTTTCACTTGTTCATTGATAACAGCTGTGGGAGGGGCGGAGTTACTGCAGCCCCAGCCTTTGTTTTCCACGGAAGGAGCAACGTCAGAAGCGGAACGACCATATATGGACCGACCGTCATTCCACTGACGTCAAGCCCGATTTTCCTACCGCGCACGTGGTGGTTTGGGGTTATCCCGTGATTTTAGGTTGAATGACGTGATGCTGCGAGTTGAACCTCACACCAATCGGCAGCCTGCAGTTATTGAGATTAAAGCTGAGCTTCTCCGGGACACTGCATCATCTGAAACAGGAGTTTATGTTCATGCAACATGCAGATTACACACAAGAGTAGCACTTTCCTCTTTGTTGTTTGTTTGCACCAAGAAGATACTAGAGAAGGAGTTAGTTTCTGTGTTCTCTGTACATTTTTTTTAAATGACATCAGCATTTATTACACTGCCAATTTATAATATGATATAATCTCTTTCTCAAATTGCAGTGCACTGGTTATATCAAATGCTCAAATACAGCGATTGGTTCTGTTCATTTCCCAAGGATTTAAGCTTAGGCGTGTGCCAGTTATGGATTACACAATTTGATCAACCGCACATTTCATTTTGCACAGGGGCGAGGTGGAAAGTAACAGTCATGACGTCACGATACACCTCATTGGTGTATTTTGAATAGTGTTTGACAGCAGAAACTATTCAAGAGGAATAGAGGGATAAAATAGAGGACAGAGGAATGAAATATATCAGACTTTGGCCTTTCGTGAGATTGTTGATTTGTATCATTTTAGCAAATTAGTGACAAAATATTGAGCCAGAAGTTCAGCAAACAGCAGGATAATACTCTGAAGTTTGAAGTGATCCTCATTTCTCTTGGCTGGCAGAAAGCCTCTAATAAGGAAACTATGGACATCCTTCACTAAACTAAAAAAAAAAAAAGCCATCAATAATGTTGCATAAGATTACACATAACAAGTGTGTTGTTTGTAGGGTGTTTTCATGTTGAAGTGGTTACAACTGGGATTCTTGGTGACCTTTAACTGTTTTCTCAGGTTCTTTCTATCACTGTTGGGGTTCTCCATGAAACTCAAAGTTTCTGTTTCAGTTAGAACAATTGTCTGCCATCTTCTTCTTGTTGTTAACAATATTTGGATCAAAATATCTTGATCAAATGTGATCAAACCATAACTAAATTCCTAATGAATCAGATTTGTCACAAACAATAACTAATGATGTTTTGTTCACTAACTTCTAAATCTCAAGAGCAGTCTTTGTGCTTTTACTTCACTAGTTTTCAATACATGACGTCTCAAATATATATATAAGTTTCATTCAAGTCCAACTGAGTGGGATACTGTAGATGTCTTTCCGCCCCTTGACACAGGACCGTCATTGTCCTGTAACCCACAGGAAAACAAACTTTATATGCAGTGTGGGATAGATGGTATCAAAGTGGACTCTGACGTCTTTGTCTTCATTTCCTCATAACCCATGTTCAAGCTAGTCTGCCTGCCCCCATACGTCTCCCACTCAAACCTCTGACTCCACTTTCTTTGCGTTGCCACTTCCCTTCTTTCCCTCCCTCACCGCTGCTCGCTGGCCCGTCAGCAGCACTCCCACTTTGTCAAACTCCCCCCTGCTGAGGCTGCAATTTCAATCCACACACACACACACACACACACACACACACACACACACACACACACACACACACACACACACACACACACACACACACACACACACACACACACACACACACACACACACACACACACACACACACACACACACTTTGGTATGCAGTTCATCATGGCCGTCGGCTGAGCATGCATTTACTGTAGCCTCAACCTGCACTTAGGGCGTCAACATACACATACAGTGAAGCTATGAGGTCTGTGGAGTTGAAAGATCGTGACTCTGTGCGAGGGAGTCTTGAAACGGATTATTTAGTTTTTCGCCCCCGTCTCAGCAGCCTGACAGGAAACGGCACCACACAGACATCCTGTTCCCATCCATGCAGACCTCAACCTCCACATACACCCTCATAATGACATAATGTATCATCACAACCCTATACAATATTTGTCGAAGCTCACTATCCAAACTGACTTGCCCTGAGTAAAAGTGTTTGTCAGAAAATACCCTGAAAAACCTGAGCAGTGATTAATGAAATCAGAGGTGACATAGTTGCTTATTTTCCTGGACGTGGTGACTCATCGATCACTTGCTTCAGTTTCATTTGGATCAGATGTTTTCTTTGTCTTTCCTATGTTGCACATCAGAGTGTCATGGTTGGAAATGAATCAGCCTGCAATACATCTGGCCTGACGCACAATGCTGAGAGATCAGTGCAAATTTGTTGTTGTTGTTGTTGATGATGATGACGACTTTCTACTCACACAGGAAATCTGACTTTTACATCAACAGCGAACGCAGAACTCCTAAAAGATGAACAATGAAAAAAGGCGAAGCATAAATATGATAGGTGAGCGAAGTGTAGAGTTGATGACGAGGAGGTTGTCGAGATTATGAAAGAACTTGCATGAAAAGAGGAGACTATTTTTTGCATCGGCTGTGTGTCGTCAAAGCGTACAGAGAGGACACCAAAGGCAGAAGGAAACAGATTTCTCTCTCTGAATGAATATATAGGTAAATAAACATTAAAAGAAACCCAATAAAAACATCTGCTGCTAGCTTTTACCCCTTCATGTCTCCCCCCCCTCCTCCCACATGCGAGATTATCCAGGATTAATTGGATGGCTGGGGCTATTAATCTCTGAAAAAACCCCACTGTAATCCAGGAGATTTACCTCATCCCTGATTCCTCTCATAAACGGCCACGTGACAACGCGATCACTCCATTCAGAGGGGAACGTGACCCTGCTGGGGTCGGATCATTGATTTAGTGGGTGTGTTGAAGTGTGCGTGTTAATGTATCCTCTGGTTTTATTACACCACAGACTTTCTGTTTTGTGAGTGAGATCTCATTGTTCCATCCATCATGCTTCACACTGACGATCCTGGTTAAATGTTAAAGACAAACAATGTATCTATCCAAACCATTTTAGACCCTTTTGAGCTGCATTCATTTGCATGTAGCTAGCATGTTTTCTCACTTCTGTGTGATTCTAGAGACGATGTTGGAAATCTATTTACCACTGAGAGAAATGTCCAACATGGAGTAAACCCCTCCCCCGTCGTTTAAACTTGTATTTACTGTATACAGTGTCTTCATCACACATTGTTGTGTGCGTTTTCCCCCTCCTTCTTCCTTCTCAATGGCTCCTCTGTGGCTCTTCTCTGACTCATCATCATTCTATAAAGATCACAAACACAGTCATGCTAATTTTATGTCCTGACTAACAAATAACATAAGGATCCTATCAATATAAGTTGATTTTGTGCTTAAGTAACTGACATCACTTCCTGGAAAAAATGTGCTTAATGACGTTGAATCGGTGAAACTGTAAACAGAAAAAGTCTATTGTACTTATACCTAAACCTCAAAAATCATGATTCACTCCTCAATCTAAATACACAGTCACATCATTTGGTTTGTCATGACTGTTCTGTGGTACTTCTTTCACATCCACCCCCTTCCTGCTAACTCCCCATTGCCTGCTTGCTGTCTCTCACCCCAGGACAATGGCGAGGCCTACGCTCACTGCCAGACTCAGAGCAGTAACCATGGCGATGACTGGTACCAGCAGGCCCTCAGTAGGTTGCAAAGGTGAGTAGTTGTCTCCATGAAGCAGGGAGGGCAGAGTGATGACGGGACTGTGAGTTTGGTCGGGCAAAGAAGTGACTGTGAAGGATGAAAACAGAAGAAAGATTAACTTTGTCGAGAGCTATTTGTGTAGAGGAAATTATACAGGCAAGACTTTACATTGTTTACATTGAATGTGTCTGAGATTGACAATGAAGAGGGGTTTTCACTTGATTTTGCGTGTCACCCGCCTCCAAACAGACACGCAGTAGACCATGCACTCCCTTTACAAAAGACTTTTGTTGGGGGAAGATTTATTTTGTTCCTTTAGTAGACTATTGGTGGATTCGTAGGCAATAGGTACCCATGGTACGAATTAAACTACTTTATTTCTTAGCATCCTATGGTTGGGCGTACTTTGTAAGGCAATTTTATTTATAAACACAGTGTGCTTTGCATTAAAATCCATCCAGCGATAAGAGCATTTATGGAAGGATACACCAAATAAAATACATGAAAGCCCACACAGTGACAGAGCAGCCTTCTTCAAGGAACTGACACACCCTACAACCACCCCACAGATACAAACCACAAGCAGACACAGACGCAGCAACTCATTATAAGCCTTTTGTTTATGTTTTAAACATCCATCCATTATCTGTAAAAGCTTATCCTGTTAAAGGTCGTGGGTCTCAAACAGAGACATTTGATGTTAAATTGCTTTATTTAGAGTCTACAAATGTTTATTGGAGTGTCTTTTCTCTTAAGTGGCAACTGTAAAAAAAACAAACGGTGAATTAACTCAGATGTGTTTGCTCTTTCAGAGTTAAATTATCTGACAGCGTTTTTGTGATGTCGTGCCTGAGAGCTTTACTCTACCAGTGAGTGAGAAAGTGACTCGGTAGAAGACCGTTCCGTCTCGGCCCTGCAGAGAGCAGCGATACATTCCTTGTTCATCCGTATGCAGCTGATTTAAGAGCACAGATGAGTCGTCTGTCACCACCAAGGCTTTGAAGTCACTCTCGTTCATCTGCATTAATACATTATAGGAAGTGATAGTCGTAAATTAGTGGTTGTGAGACAGTAAAGGTGTGTATTCATGAACACCCTCTACAGCTGAATAGGGAACAGACAAGGGAATAAGGAAGTATGCAAAGTGGTTTTAATGTGCTAAACTACCGCTTAGGTTCCTATTTGTATACACGTTTGAGATAGTATCGGCAAAGAGACCTTTTCAGTTCCTGGAACACCAGGTGCCCAGGAATAGTGGTACTCTGGTCTTCCCAAGAGAAGATGATGCCATGGAAGGAAACAGTTCAACACTGCCTGGCCTCCCTCCTCAGCCTGCACCGAGTACTCTAGAGAACAGTTGAGAGGAGAGAAAAACAGAGACGCTTCATTCATTTGCGTTAGGATTACTTGAATAATCTTTTTCATTAGCCATGCACATGGACGGGCAGCAGCGCCCCGCTTAGGGACACATTTACACACTCGTGACATGTGGCCATGTACTCTGAAGAATGGTGCACCGCCAGAACACAGGTACGACTAGCCCCCCCACACGCTCACCAACAACAAGCACACAGAAACACGCAAAGAAAAAATGAATTAGAACATACCACCGCAGTCCTGCCGGCCAGAGGGAGAGGAACAGATGTATATCTTGTAGCGGCAAGAGAAGCAATCCATTACTCTTCGTTTCAAAAGCCCTTAAAACCACACCACAAACACATGCAGACACATGTTCTGTAAGCATGCACTGAATATACATGCACATTGTGTCCCTACAAGGATTTCCAGAGATAAAGAGGGGAAGATCAGCCAGAACTCACTTACCACACTTGTTGGGGCACAGTCCTGAGGGAGAGACAAACAAATGATCTGTAACTAATGCATTGTGTATGTGAAAATGACCTACGCAAAGTGCCCTGCCCTACATGCGCAGAACAAACACTGTTATTTATGTCAATTACCATCACGGATGAATGCGTCCAAGTGTTTTTCTAAGATCTTCCTGCCCTTCTCCAGGATCTGAATGGCCTCAAATGTTACAGATCCTTAAAAAAAAGAGCAGGATTTACCTTAAAATCTGATGGACATTGAGTTTGTGCTATATCTAAATATAGTAAGTGATGACACAAGGGAACACATTTTGTTTCTCACCAGTGTGCTGGGTTTTCAAGAAATGCTCAAATTCACTCTGGTACTCAGTTCTGGCTCTGTACAGAGTAGTGGGATCTGAGCAATGGGAATCAGAGAGTAAGATTTTACTGATTTTACCATTTTACAATTACACATCTCACTATTTAAAAAAAAAAATCAGAACAAATGAGGGCCACAGCATTAAAAGCTTTAATTGCCAAAAAAAAAAAAAGCAGTGGCTGGTCTGACGATATTTGAGAAAAAAATTAAGAGACAAGATATGGGATATAAGTTGCTCTACATGAATGATCAGCACGTCCTGGGTTGTTTCATGCTAAACCAGGTCTAGATCTCACCAATGACTCCCTTTCGCTCCCGGCTGGTCTCTCTGTAGGTCACATAGGAATGGTCCCAAATTTTTTTCATTTCAATCTGGTCGTCCACAGAGGGAGCAGAGAGGACAAAGTCCTCATGTAGGAGCCTGATCTTGCGGTCACACTGCAGACAGGCCTTGGCTGAGGGGACACGGCAGAGCAGGGACACAAGCACCAGCAGCATTTGCCCTCTGCACCTCGAGCTCCCTGCACACATCAGGATGAGTCACTTCTTTCAGTTCTGAAATAGAGTTGCCAAATAGTCTTGCTGCTACAAACGTCACTATTGCTGCAACCCTTGTCACCACTCCTACAGCTGCTCTTCCAGCAACTGGTACTTTAGCTGTTACTATGGCTACAATACCACCAGTACTTGTGTTACTCCCATCACTCAATCAGGCCATCATTTCCATTGCCAAAAAAATAAATAAAATGCTTTTGGGTCCGTGCAAGTGTCAGTATTATACAGAATATGTAATTGTTTTCTGAAACTAACATTTACTTTTATTATTTATTGATTAGTTTGCCTTTTATTCTTGAGAGTAATTGATTAAATAAGAAAATAATTCTAAGTATAGCACACTGACACTAGCACTTGTTATTGCTACAATTGCTATAGTTACCGGTAGCTAGGTTAACGTTAGCTTAATTCAGCCGTTGCCACCTCCACCAATAACGTTACCAATAAAGAAAAACAGTATTAAGCTAACTTGGCCTACAGTTTACTAACTTGTTAGCTAGTAGTGCACTGCTAGTTGACAGATAGTTAATGGAACAGCAACAACAAGAATACCTGCACAGCCGAGGAAGATAAACAAGGACACAACAGAGCCGAGTACTACATCACAATGCTCTATCAATGCTCTGACTGTGCCGTCCGACTCGCCTGTTACAGCTTGTTGCTGTCACCCAGTGGTAACTTAGAAAACACGCCAGTCACAACTACATGGTATTATACTCTGGATGATCTCGCCGCTGTAGTTTGTTCAGGAGGACAGTTGTGCCATCTTGCGCCAGCCGATACAGTCGAAGCTTGTCCGATTCAACTGCTATTAACTAACTAGCTTGTTGTGCTACATTTAAACGCAACAAAACGGTCCGTTCACCCTTCAAAGTCGTCCAAGTACAAGTAGTTTAAAATAAAAAAAATCCTGTATATTCACAGTCATTTGAAGATAACATAGAACAAAGTGTATATGAATTGTTTCTGTTTACAACGGTAGGAACACATACAAACATGATCATTTAAACAAAAAAAATAATAATCATAAATAATACTTCACCTCTCTTATCACTGTTCTGTGTGTTTGGCGATTTCAATTGCTGTCAGGACACAAACTTGCGAAACTCTTGGTGTCCTTTAGGAAATAATTCTGAAGACCAGTTTATTCACTCACACTACATATCCCAGAATCACATCCGGTGATGAGTGACAGTTGCATGGACGAATTGTTCGTTGGTGGGCGGGACCATGGAACTCCGAACCGCTCTGCAGTTGCGCAGTGGACTACTGCGCTCACAGCTGTGCTCGTTGACCCCAGAGAGTTGGATGCGGAGGTAAGATAATTCTCTTTTTATTACGACGCTATAAATGACCGTTTACATCTATTGTCTAGCCTACATGATGTGCGTGCTATTGACACGGCCAACGTAGCTTTCGATTGTGTACACGACAGTTTTCAAGCCTTATTCGTGACAACTGGCACAACCGGTTACAGTGTCACTCTGATGTCCCGATGCAGTATCAATTGTCGTGTCGACGAGTGCTAGGGGGTTATCGATCAGGCACGACACATCGGAAATACTTGAGCAGTTATTGATTTGTCACCTTTGCACTCACAATGACATACAAACACGTATGAGCGTGCTCTCCGCGCGACCATTTCAGCAAAGTCAGACGGACTGTCTTCTGAGTAACATTTAAGGTATGTGGCTTCAACTAATGTGAACACAAAACAAACAGCATTCACTGTGGAGGGAACTGTGGGGCTTTGTTCACGAGTTCGCTGCTTAAACACCAGAACAGCTTATCGTACTGCACTCACCAGAATATGGTGGATATTTGCTGATGCACTTTGCATTGCATGTATTTGGTTCCCCCTTAGAAGCAAAATTAAAATGTTTTGTGCTCACAGTAAGGAGGGTATTGTCCTTAAACTACCCATAAAAGAATAGATTTTGTTCATGCATGACACAACATTGTGTGTGCAGAAAGGATTGTAGAAATTATGAATTTATGGCATAGTTATGCGAAGTGAAAATGGAAGTCCCCCAGGACTCCCAACACAATGTGTCATGGAATTGCTTGCACCATCAAAGCAAGTGATTTATTTTTTTAATACAAATAAACCAAGTGGGAACTGGGAAGCTAGAAGTGAGATGGTGCAGTTTTGTGTGTACACACAGAGTAGGTGAAGGATTATTCTAACAGGCGAGTCACCAGCAGTCTGTCTGTGAAGAACTGCATTGAGTACAGGAACACAGTTGTTGCAAGGTGAGCAAAAAAAAAGGGGGGGTTTCCAAGGTTTCTTTTTGTCCCTGCTGCATTGGCACAAACACTGCATCAGAATTAAATAAGAATGTTGAGCTCTAGCATAATGACACCTGTTGGGTTCTTAAATACGGTGCAGTGCCGTTATTTGAGGGCTTCTAGTCTTAAATATATGATTTAGTCATGTTGAAGGTGTTCTCACCTGAGAGATAGGTGTAACTGAACGACGCTGACATGGTGTCTGCTCTTTCTCTGATCATAGCCTGTTTCTCATGGTGTCATTGGTTCTGTTATCATGGTGACAGAGCATATCTACCTACCATTTACCAGATTACAGCCTCTGTGTTCTCTCTTCTGGACGAGCAGCTGTGTTGGAGAGACTAACAAGAATACACTACAAGGGCATCACTAAACATTTTATCAGTTTGTGTTTTACTAAATGAAATCTTAAAGAATCCTTGTACAATCTGTTATTTTTAGAGAATATTAAAGAGCATGCAGTGAGGTAGTGGTAATAATTAGAACTTGACTGTCAAACAAACTTTGTCTGTGATGGGGGTTAAAAGAGTCCATTGCTGGATTATTATGTCCCACACTGATTATTTGGAATTTAACTAGTGTGTCTGTAAATATATGACGATGATTGTTTTATATATCTGTAACCTGATATTTAGGTTGATCGGTGCATGACATGATAATACCTGCAGTAGTGTTTTTCTGTTTGTTGACACATGTTATGTTACGCGTGGTAATGTACTCACTCCAACTGAATCCCTGTCTGCCTCTGTCCACCTCGCAGGTTTGGCCAAATCCGCCCTCATTCAGAAATGGACAATATGATTAAGATCAACAGGTAGAGATCAGGCTTTCCTTCATCTCCAGTCAATGATGGCAAGTTAACTAAAGCTGCACTCCTGCCGCTCCACCTTGAAACCTGCTTCCCTACAAACCTCACCGCCTTAAGACTCCAGTATGTATCAGATTGTCCCGATGGCTCCTGGGGAGCCGCAGCCGGCCGGTGGAGCTGGTGGTTCTCCACTGAAGAAGAAGTTGGCTCATGAAGGCCGCCCCCTGGTGTTGGCGGGCATGTTGGGCTGTGTGTTGGTGCTGGCTGCTGTAGTTGCCTGGTGCTACTACTCGGCGTCCCTCCGTAAAGCCCAGCTGCTGAAGGCTGAGCTGTTGGATCTCAACAAAGACGGTTTTATTATTCGTAACCAGGCGGGGGCTGTCATCTTCAGTATGACCTTCAGGTGGGTGCACTGTAGGGATTAATTTCATTATCCATTAATTCCTTTCTCTATACCAAGGCAAAAACCAATAATCACAATGTTTCAGAGACCAAGGTGACATTTTGTCATTTTGTTGAATTGTCTAGACTCAAATAATAAATTGATGATCAAAATAATTGCAGAATAATTTTCTGTTAATCAAATAATCATTTTATCATAAGTACTGTATAAGTATAAGTTGATTAGGAACATCCTGCTGATACCGTGACCATTTCAGAGCAATCAAAATACTGAGTGAACAGAAAAAATAGGACTATTTGTACGTTGCAATCCATTGCAATTCTATAATACATACTTTGCTAGCTAATCTCAGCAAACGGTAAACTTTGTAACATATATCATTTTCTTTTTGGTTTCAGCACAGTCGTTCCTCTTTGTGCGCTGCAGTCTGCAAATGTGTGGATGGATAATGGAAAGCCACAGAGACATACACATGATTACACCCTGAGGGAACACTGATTTGGTCATTCCCTTTATCAGCAGAGCTCACTTACAGAAATAGCCTTAGTACAACCCCTGCACTAAAGTATATTTTCTATTATGATTACATTTCTTCTCTGTTTATTTTTTTTTTTGCCATTTAAAAAAGTGATTATAATACTTAGGGACGCATAGATCTGACTTTGTTCAGTCCAGAGATGGCGATACTTGAGCTTTCGGTATCAGCTGATACGAGTACCCATCTGATGCCAGTGTTTAATGTATAAGCTGTATGCCTCACTGTCTGGAAGTGGGATCATTATTTTATGTGTAAGGCAACATCAGGCTCGACTCAAACATTGCTTTTATGTAAAACAAAAAAATAACATTAATACTAATGTACTGAGTTGTTATTTATTAATATAATGTAATCCGATAACAGGTCCAGCTATGCGAGTCAGTAACAGACAGAATAGCCAATATCTGCACCGGTGCATCTCTAATAAAACTTAGTGCTGTGTTTAACACATTCATGTATATGTTCTTCCCCTCCCAGGTCTGGCACTCTGGATCTGGGCTCCTGCACAAAGGAGGGAAATACTCTGAGCTGCACTCAGTCAGATTCTGGCAAACTCAACTTCTTTATCCAAACAGTTCGACTGAAGGACACGGTGATGTGCTACCGCGTTCGCTGGGAGGAGCTGCAAAACATACGCTCGGTGGAGCACACCATGGCCTATAATGACTCCCACTGGTACGGAGGGGCAGAGACGGCAACACAGTACTGGCCCATCAGGGTGCAGGGTGAGGAGGAGCCGCAGCCCTTCATCACCGGTGATGTCTATGCCAATCGGAATGCTTTTGGGGGAATCTTGGAACGCTACTGGCTATCCTCGAATGCGACTGCCATCAAGATTAATGACTCGGTGCCGTTTCATTTGGGCTGGTCAGAGAAGGACAGGACACTCAGGTTCCAGGCCCGATACCAGGACTCTCCCTTCAGACCACCAGAGGGTCAGCAGGCCTTCCCCGAACTCAGCTACAGAGTGTGTGTGGGGTCGGATGTTACCTCTATTCACAAGTACATGGTGAGTGGATTTTTTTGGTAAGAGCACCATTGTAACAATAACTGTTGTTAATAAGTGCAGTGCAGTCTAGTCAAGGCAAATTGTGGTGTCAATAATGAAAAGAATGACTAGTTGATTGGTATTTGATTAGTTTTAATTTCACGTTACTGTAGTATTTGAAGGATTGTTTTTTTTGTGCCAAGACTTGGATAAGAAGATCGAAGATCACTCTCATATCTATGTGTAAAATGGCTGGTTATTTAATGGACACATATGAATGTGGTTTCTGTCATCTCATCTAATTCTTCCCTGGAAAGTAAATGGAAAAAAACATTATCACTCTGAAATCTTGGATGAAAAACCAAACTGTAGGCGGTCTCTGATATGTGTGCATGTGTTGTGCTCAGGTGCGTCGGTATTTCCCAAAGCCTGTCAAGGTGCCATCTCCTCAAGTGTTCAAACAGCCATTGTGGTCCACATGGGCCCTCCACAAGACGGCGGTAACTCAGGAGAAACTGTTGCGCTATGCCTCTGACATCACTAAGCACGGCTTCACGTGCTCCCACCTGGAGCTGGACGACCGCTACACTGCAGACTATGGAGAGTTTGACTTTGACCCTCAGAAGTTCCCCAATGCCAGCGGCATGTTTGACAAGCTCAGGGAAGACGGGTTTCAAGTGTCGCTGTGGACACATCCTTTTATCAACTATGACTCCATTAATTTTGGCGTCGCTGTGGAGAAGGGACTGTTTGTCCGTGAGCCGAGCGGAGAGCTGCCCGCTCTGGTTCGCTGGTGGAACGGCATCGGAGGAATCCTGGACCTGACCAACCCAGAAGCCCGCGAGTGGTATTCCTCACACCTGCGCATGATCAAAAACCGCTACCATGTGACGTCCTTCAAGTTCGACGCGGGCGAGACGAGCTACCTCCCGCGCCAGTTCAGTACCCTGGTCCCACTGTCCGACCCCTCCACATTCACCCGCCGCTACACGGAGATGGCCATACCGTTCAGTGAGCGCGCAGAGCTCCGGGTGGGTTACCAAAGTCAGGACATCTCCTGCTTCTTCAGGATCATCGACAGGGACTCTGTGTGGGGTTACGAGCTCGGCCTCAAGTCAATCATCCCGACTGTTCTGACTATCAGCATTCTGGGCTACCAGTTTGTCTTGCCTGATATGATAGGAGGGAATGCATACCCCAACCGCACCACAGGTATGTTACTCCACGACATATGGCCACGGAGAGTTTTAGAATAGAAAGTTAAGACACATATACATCTTTCATGTGGTTTTAAATTCTGACATTTGAGTCTTGTGTGTTTAGTTGGTTTAGATAGCAAAAATGTTCTGCCGGACAGAGAGCTGTACATCCGATGGTTGGAGCTGTCTGCTTTCATGCCTGCCATGCAGTTCTCCATACCACCATGGGCCTACGACAATGAGGTGAGCCAAGTGAAACAACGTTGTATCAGTTGCAAGAAATACATGTTTTTTTACCCTACCCCTGTTCTGTTATCTCCTGTGCATGAATGTAGTAATTAGACGAGCAGAATGAGTAGAATTTTTAAAATGTTTTAAACTTTTCAAGCCAAAATTGTGTCTTCATTGGAGAAAGCTGGATAACCAGTTTAACAATTATGTATTATTTGCTAGTTGGTATAAATGTGTATCAATGCATACAAGTAAATGGAGCCATTGCGCTACTCTGTTTGTTAGGTAACTTTCTGTGTCACTGTGTCCTGTGAACCTGCAGGTGGTACAGATAGCGCAGAAGTACACAGAGCTCCATGAGACTCTAGTGGCCCCAAGGGTTCTTGAACTGGCAGGAGAGGTTCTTAACACGGGAGATCCGATCATAAGGCCCCTCTGGTGGATCGCCAACGACGACGAGGCGGCCTACAAAATCGACTCCCAGTTCCTGATCGGGGATGACCTGATGGTTGCTCCGGTGTTAGAGCCGGGGAAGCAGGAGAGGGACATCTACCTGCCTGCGGGACATTGGAGAAGCTATAAGGGGGAACATTTTGATAAGGGCCCCATGTACCTCACGGACTACCCTGTGGACCTGGACGAGATCGCTTTCTTTACATGGGTTCACTGAGGACGTCAGAGGCACATAAGTGTAACGTGCACACACACACACACACACCGTATGCACATGTACATTCTTGTGAGCACACGCACATGCCAAGAAATAGCAGAGGGTGTTTTCAAAGGGAAATGACCACTAGGGGAGTTTGGTTTAATATTTATTCTTTTGGTTAAGATGGACCTCATGTCTCCTGTTTCTTCGGACTTCTCCCTGCAGATTAGCGTCCACCCAAAGAATTACAGTGAAACTTGCGTCCACTTCTATTTCTCTTGCTCCATCCCTCAGCTGATCCTCATCCTCATGTGCCTTCCACAGCCAAAAAGGAAAACCGATATCCGATTGTATCGTCACCGCAGTCTTCCACCTAATGGACATCTAGATGATGAAAACAAGCGATTCTGGTTTTGTGCTGATGCATCAAGTGCGATAAGTCTTTATTGTGGCTCGACAGGGTTGGGCACTGAAATGGCAATAAATATGCACTCCAAGCCGTTCCGCTGTACACCTGCTCAGAGGGTACCCAACCCTATGTTGCCACAGCTACACTCCCAACTACCTATATTTAAAGCTCTGGTCTACGATTTGAAAGATTTGTCAATTGAGCCAAAATTGATCCAATAGTAGCCATCCGGTCCGCATGGCAGTTTGGGATCGGGGATGTTCTGCAGTCAGGGTGAGAGAGAAATCCGACCGGCACCCGCTGCATTTACACCGATAATGTGTCATCATTCATGGCCGTAATAAACACAATTACTGCTTTGTACATGTTGTGGAAGTCCCAGACACACTGGGAAACTAAACGGCGCCCTGCCTGAGTTCATACCCGGAGGGGATGTTCCCATTCATTGTCTATGTTAGAAGCTGTGCAATGCCGTCACGTCGCGGCGAGTTTCGAGAGACGGGGCGCCTCCGCCCGCAAGCTCTCCAAAATCTTTTAAACTGACCGTTGTTGATCTAAAATACAGACAGATTCAGCAACTGCATAGCTTATTTCTCGCGTAAAATGTTTTCAGAAACACATTTCGGTGAACTATTTTCGTAAAATAACGTTTTTTCTAATTATCCCGGTAATTTGTCTGCGTGCGAAATACTAGATGTGACGGAGACGTTAGCCTGGAGGGGGTGTGTGCTTCGTGGGAGGCTCCGAGGGGAGGACGATACGAGCTTGGAGGGGAGGGATTAAGGAGCACAGAGGGGAGGGGTGTGTGTGTGGGGGGGGGATGCTTTTTTTCAAACCTTTCAAATCGTAGACCATAGCTTTAAGCAAACATGCAACAGCATGCCTCATTCGTCACTTTCTCTTTAACATTTGTTAACATTTTTTTTCTGTTGATTTGTAGGTTGATATTTGAGTGTGTATTAAGTAAATGGTAAATTTGGGGTACTTGTTATGATCAACAGACTGCAAATATTTTTACGTCTACATTCCTGTGACCCGTTGTGCCATTCTGTCATTTCATTGCCAGAATCTACTGCTAAGTTAAATTCACAGCTCAGGGTAAATTTAAAGGGAAAAAACGAAACATTATGTTAGTATTCATTTTGCAAGAAATAGATTTATTAAACCAATGATACTGGTTTGCCTTGTAAAACAGGTATTGTTCTCAAAGATACCGTGTTATAACGTGCCGTCCATGTCTGCCTCCTGTGACTTTATTTGCCTTTCCAGCTGAACTCAGCCGTGCCACCCTCAGCACTGAGAACCTGTAGAGTGATGAAACACACAGTGATATATGCTCGGTGCATTGCACCTTTACATTTTTAAGCACTTTCAAATTGCAAAGTTTTCTGCGTCTGAATACATGTATGTACACACTCACTGATTTCTGGCATGAAAGTAAAGCACATCACTGGTTAAGTCTTCTAAATGCCTTGCTCGGAAAAAACATTGAAGTGAGATACCAGCTCCTCTGTGGTAGATAGATTAAGTATAGAAATGTTAAGGTATTATAGTATCTTTCAAATGATTCTGATGTTTTTGTTTTGTTTGACTGGTTTTTACTGGTAAATTCATTTTTGTAAAACAATAAATGCATCATTTCAAATAATTTGACCAATATATGGATTTAAGAAACTAGATTAATGACCATGAGAAAGAGGTGTCAGTTCAAATGAAAGGGATTCAGTCAAAACGAGAAAAGGAACTGGGGAGTGTTTTACAATGATTTTGGTGAAATATTTGTGTGTATTTCCACCATGATACAACAGCTTAAGGGAAGTGATCGTTAACAACGTAACAGCCTTCATATTGCAGCGAACAAATACTTCCTGCGCTATGAACTGTCCAAAAAAGTAAAATGGTTATACAAATCTTTCTAATCTATGTAATGACTAAAGTCAAATGTTTTCACATGACCACAACAATATTCTCCGTTTCTTCAATGAATGGATGTTTTTTTAAGGCTCAAACTAAAAAAAGATTTGACCAACTATTTACTTTGTTTAAACTTATAAAACCCTAGCCACTATTCACCTATAGAGACTGTTTTATCAGTGTGCCATATACACACCACATTCCCTGTTCTTTTTGTCCACATATGAAAAGAAATTTTAGCAGATGGAATAATCTTATTTGCAATTTATTTGACGGATTTATTCAGCTTGATATCTGACACAGAGCACACCAAACATTTAGTACATTTTATTTGAGTCTGAAGTGGTGAGAATTAATCAGAATTAACAAGAAACCATGTCATTTATTGATTTGCTCATGATTGTTCACCTTTTATGTCTTCTTATGTCACCCATCTTTCTGATGAGGACATCATGAATAGCTCTGTAAATAATGATGTTAAATGAAGAATTAAACAATGAAATGGTCGATCATATTGTCTTTATTGAATCCATATCGATCTGCAGTCAGCTTTAACGTATTGAAAATGGCCTCTTGTGTGTTCTTCTAGTTGTGCAAAATTGTGTGAAATAGAATGTAAAATATGTCAAATATTGTTCAGCGTTGCTTAAACTTCTCCGGTGGCTCAGTGAAGGAGTGTGATGATGTCTGAGGATGCCAGTGGGAGGAGGACCCTGGAACCAGTGGTGCTGACTTTGTGGTTCTTTCTTGCATTCTTGAAACCACCACCAGATGGCGAATGTGTCATAAATGATCAAATCTTACAGTGGCTGTGACTGTAAAATTACTCAGCAACATTACTATAACAATGAATGCATCTTTGAGAATAATATGATCTTCGTGGCAGACATGAAAGGAAACTCAAGGGATTCAGTCAAAACACCACACATTTACTGAAGGGCCTTCTGGGTGACATCTATGTAGGTATGAAAAGAAAGTGTAGCCTAATTTTGTATCAAACACCAGTTTGATATCTGACACAGAGCACACCATATATTTACATTTTATTGTGTCTGAAATGAGAAAGTTGGCTTGACTTTGAATCCTTTGCACTTCAGCACTTTGTGGTGACACATTTAAAATATAAGTACTGGACTCAAAGCAAGAGATGCAAAATCTTCTCTCAGGTCTGCTGATCTGCCTCTCAGGATCAACAACCATGGCATTTATTGATTTGCTCATATTTCATGTGCTGTTCCAGCACTCATCTTCTAATAAGGGCTTCATAATAATGCAGTTCTTGCTGTCAATAATGATGTGAAGTGAAGAACTTAAGAATCAAACAATTAAGTGGTTGATCATATTGTGTTTTTATTGAACAAATATTGATCTGCAGTCGGCATTTACATGTTCAAACGTGTTTATTCTTCTTAAGTTGTCCAAATTGAGGAAGATAGAAGTGAAGAAGCTGCAGTTTCTCCGGTGGCTCAGTGAAAGAGCATGAGGATGGCTGAGGATACCAGCAGGAGGAGGACACTGGAACCAGTGGGTATGGCACCGTTACACAGGTCTGTGTCACAGCATACTGTGGGGCTGACACATTTGGCATTGTTCAGGCAGCTCTTGAGGACAAAACCTGACAGAAAAAACAACACCAACTATACAAGTCACCATGCATTCAGTACAGCAATGCATCAGCTTAATCCATTTGAAATGAGCAATATCAGCTGTGGAAGAACAACTCACCATTCGAAGTGACTGAGCCACAGGAATCCAAGCCGGCGGGACAAGTTTGCACTGTGCAGATTTTACTTACACATGTGTGGCATCTCAATCCAAATGCTGTACAGAAATACAGAAAACTGTCACACATGTTTTTTTTTTTTTTTTAGATTCAGACGTTAAAATGTAACTGTAAACAATGACAGTACGAGAAACTTGAAACAAGCTGCAAAAATATGAATCTAGTCAAAAGCGTCTACCTACCAGCAGACAGAGTCGCCAACAGCACCAGAGCTCCAAAAAACTGCATTATGAACAGACAAAAACAAACAAACAAAACAATCAATTAACCGTCTAAAAGGAGACAAGTGGACACAAGATTTCATCTCTGTTAAAGCTCTGCTTTTGTAGTCCAACCCTAAAGCTGGCGGTTGTATTGTAACATTAGTCTCCACCCTGTAGTTTGACCACATAATAAAAGTAAAAGCAAAAGTAAAAAGAAAAAAAAACTATAATGAGTGAAATATTACGGAAGCGTATTGCTGTCTCAAAATAAAATAACTGATCTGTATCACGTTATAACGCAATGGCGAGGCTAGCCCTTTTTCAGGGGGCTGTCAACCCTCCCCAAAACTTGCCTTAGCCCCTTCTATCGTTAAATCCTCAACCCTTATATTCTACTGTTTTTTGAAAACTTGTTTTGTTTGGAGCTGGAGAAAATGCACGGGTGTTGGACCCATTGTATGAGGGTTGGACAAGTCCCCTCACTTTTTAATATCATTACTTTGGACCCCTCCACTTTTACCGTATCAAAATGTAACCAAGTAACTCACAGGAGCTTCAATAAAGAGGCCACAACAGTCAGGAAGGGTCATGCCATTTACAAAGGGAAAAAGACTAAACATTATGCTAGTATTAATTTAGCAAGAAATATATTTATTACACCAATAATACTGGTTTGCCTTGTAAAGCAAGTATTGGTCTCAGAGATACCATGTTATAACGTGCTGTCCATGTCTGCCTCCTTGTGACTTTATTTGCCTTGAGAACCGTGATTTGATTTCCGGTAAGCAGTCGGTTAGGGCTTTGGGTGGTAGGGTGGCAGTGGGCTTTGTGGAAAGGTAGAGTTGGGTATCGTCAGTGTAGCAGTGGAATTGAATATGGAATTTCCTTAGGATGTAACCAAGAGGCAGCAGATAGATAATGAACAGAACTCCACTGGAGACTAGAGAGGAGCTGGATCTCAGGTTCTTTAGTTTGACAAACTGTGCGGCAAAGGAGATAGGATTGGAACCAGGCCAGGGGGATGTCTGTGATTCCAATGCTGGAGGCTAGCCTGTTCAGGAGGATGTCGTGAGAGACTGTGTCAAATGCTGCGCTCAGGTTGAGGAGAACCAGAATGGAGAGTAGCCCAGAGTCAGAGGCCATCAAGAATAAGCTGTCCTGACTAAGGTTGAGTAGTATGTGTTTTTTGCTGAAGAGAGGGCATCCTTGTATTGGAGTATGTGGTTATGGTACATTTCTTTATGAACTGCAAGACCAGTTTTTATATAGAGGCGCTCCAGGCGACAGTCTTTGGTCTTGAGCTGGCCTAGTGCTGGTTTAAACCAAGGAGCTGAGTTGGATTAAACTAAACCATCCTAGTTTTCAGAGGTGCAAGAGAGTTAAGCAGTCCATGAAGTCCATTATTGTAGTGAGATAGCAGTTCCTCTGTGGTAGATACATTAAGTATAGAAATGTTAAGGGATTATAGTATCTTTCAAATGATTCTGATGGTTTTTTTTCGATAGAAAATGAAATAATTGCTTTAAATTGTGTAAACTTTGTGTTGCTCGTTTACATTCTTGATTCACCACCAGATGGCGACGCACATACATTACACACATTGGCTTTGACTGGTAAATTCATTTTTTTAAATCAATAAATGCACCATTTCAAATCATTTGACCAATATATGGATTTTCTGCAGGCATGTAAAGAAACTAGATTAATTACCATGAGAAAGAGGTGTCAGTTCAATCTTAAAGGTATTCAGTCAAAACGAGAAAAGGAACTGGGCAGTGTTTTACAATGATTTTGGTGAAATATTTGTGTGTATTTCCACCATGATACAACAGCATACGAGAAGTGATCGTTAACAGCGTAACAGCCTTCATATTGCAGCGAACAAATACTTCCTGCGCTATGAACTGTCCAAAAAAGTAAAATGGTTATACAAATCTTTCTAATCTATGTAATGACTAAAGTCAAATCTTTTCACATGACCACAACAATATTCTCCATTTTACACAAATTCTTCAGTGAATGGATGTGTTTTAAGGCTCAAAGTAAAAAAAGATTTGACCAACTATTTACTTTGTTTAAACTTATAAACTCCTAGCCTTCACTTTATTCACCTATAGAGACTGTTTTATCAGTGTGCCATATACACACCATATTTCCTCTTCTTTTTGTCCACATATGAAAAGAAATTTTAGCAGATGAAATAATCTTATTTGTAATTTATTTGACTGATTTATTCAGCTTGATATCTGACACAGAGCACACCAAACATTTAATTCATTTTATTTGAGTCTGAAGTGGTGAGAATTAATTAATCAGAATTAACAAGAAACCATGTCATTTATTGATTTTCTCATGATTGTTCACCTTTTATGTCTTCTTATGTCACCCGTCTTTCTGATGAGGGCATCATGAATAGCTCTGTAAATAATGATGTGAAATGAAGAATTAAACAATGAAATGGTCGATCATATTGTCTTTATTGAATCCATATCGATCTGCAGTCAGCTTTAACGTATTGAAAATGGCCTCTTGTGTGTTCTTCTAGTTGTGCAAAATTGTGTGAAATAGAATGTAAAATATGTCAAATATTCTTCAGCGTTGCTTAAACTTCTCCGGTGGCTCAGTGAAGGAGTGTGATGATGTCTGAGGATGCCAGTGGGAGGAGGACCCTGGAACCAGTGGTGCTGACTTTGTGGTTCTTTCTTGCATTCTTTAAACCACCAGCAGATGGCGAATGTGTCATAAATGATAAAATCTTACAGTGGCTGTGACTGTAAAATTACTCAGCAACATTACTATAACAATGAATGCATCTTTGAGAATAATATGATCTTCGTGGCAGACATGAAAGGAAACTCAAGGGATTCAGTCAAAACACCACACTTTTACTGAAGGGCCTTTTGGGTGTAGCCTAATTTTGTATCAAACACCAGTTTGATATCTGACACAGAGCACACCATATATTTACATTTTATTGTGTCTGAAGTGAGAAAGTTGGCTTGACTTTGAATCCTTTGCACTTCAGCACTTTGTGGTGACACATTTAAAATATAAGTACTGGACTCAAAGCAAGAGATGCAAAATCTTCTCTCAGGTCTGCTGATCTGCCTCTCAGGATCAACAACCATGGCATTTGTTGATTTGCTCATATTTCATGTGCTGTTCTGGCACTCATCTTCTAATAAAAGTGACACGGGAATAATCTGTAGTGGTACAAACCGGGCTGTAAATTTGGCAGTGGTTCACCTCAAACCATTCCATTGGTTTCTCCAGCAACATCTGATATTTCATTTATTTTGCAACCAATGTACACAGGGACCACAGTCTAAGACTAGCTTTTAGCTTCATCTGACATGATGTATGCATTGTGCTGGTTGGTGTGTGTGATATTAGCTGATAAAAGTCTAACATGGAGATACGTGATGCGTGTAAAAAGTAAGGTCCTTGATCTGCCTCGTTAATCCTCAGGATCAACAACTAACCATGACATTTATTGATTTGCTCATATTTCATGTGCTGTTCTGGCACTCATCTTCTAGTAAGGGCTTCATAATAATGCAGTTCTTGTTGTCAATAATGATGTGAAGTGAAGAACTTAAGAATCAAACAATTAAGTGTACGGGTGTTGGACCCATTCTATGAGGGTTGGACAAGTCCCCTCACTTTTTAAAATCATTACTTTGGACCCCTCCACTTTTACCGTATCAAAATGTAACCAAGTAACTCACAGGAGCTTCAATAAAGAGGCCACAACAGTCAGGAAGGGTCATGCCATTTACAGAGGGAAAAAAACTAAACATTATGCTAGTATTAATTTAGCAAGAAATATATTTATTACACCAATAATACTGGTTTGCCTTGTAAAGCAAGTATTGGTCTCAGAGATACCATGTTATATCGTGCTGTCCATGTCTGCCTCCTTGTGACTTTATTTGCCTTGAGAACCGTGATTTGATTTCCGGTAAGCAGTCGGTTAGGGCTTTGGGTGGTAGGGTGGCAGTGGGCTTTGTGGAAAGGTAGAGTTGGGTATCGTCAGTGTAGCAGTGGAATTGAATATGGAATTTCCTTAGGATGTAACCAAGAGGCAGCAGATAGATAATGAACAGGACTCCACTGGAGACTAGAGAGGAGCTGGATCTCAGGTTCTTTAGTTTGACAAACTGTGCGGCAAAGGAGAAAGGATTGGAACCAGGCCAGGGGGATGTCTGTGATTCCAATGGAGGCTAGCCTGTTCAGGAGGATGTCATGAGAGACTGTGTCAAATGCTGCGCTCAGGTTGAGGAGAACCAGAATGGAGAGTAGCCCAGAGTCAGATGCCATCAAGAATAAGCCGTCCTGACTAAGGTTGAGTAGTATGTGTTTTTGCTGAAGAGAGGGCATCCTTGTATTGGAGTATGTGGTTATGGTACATTTCTTTATGAACTGCAAGACCAGTTTTTATATAGAGGCGCTCCAGGCGACAGTCTTTGGTCTTGAGCTGGCCTAGTGCTGGTTTAAACCAAGGAGCTGAGTTGGATTAAACTAAACCATCCTAGTTTTCAGAGGTGCAAGAGAGTTAAGCAGTCCATGAAGTCCATTATTGTAGTGAGATAGCAGTTCCTCTGTGGTAGATACATTAAGTATAGAAATGTTAAGGGATTATAGTATCTTTCAAATGATTCTGATGGTTTTTTTTCGATAGAAAATGAAATAATTGCTTTAAA
This sequence comes from Eutrigla gurnardus, assembly GCF_963514095.1. Taxonomy (NCBI): domain Eukaryota; kingdom Metazoa; phylum Chordata; class Actinopteri; order Perciformes; family Triglidae; genus Eutrigla; species Eutrigla gurnardus. Next base: position 13,371,156 of record NC_139936.1, on the reverse strand, counting down.
TTGTGTAAACTTTGTGTTGCTCGTTTACATTCTTGATTCACCACCAGATGGCGACGCACATACATTACACACATTGGCTTTGACTGGTAAATTCATTTTTTTAAATCAATAAATGCACCATTTCAAATCATTTGACCAATATATGGATTTTCTGCAGGCATGTAAAGAAACTAGATTAATTACCATGAGAAAGAGGTGTCAGTTCAAATGAAAGGTATTCAGTCAAAACGAGAAAAGGAACTGGGGAGTGTTTTACAATGATTTTGGTGAAATATTTGTGTGTATTTCCACCATGATACAACAGCATAAGAGAAGTGATCGTTAACAGCGTAACAGCCTTCATATTGCAGCGAACAAATACTTCCTGCGCTATGAACTGTCCAAAAAAGTAAAATGGTTATACAAATCTTTCTAATCTATGTAATGACTAAAGTCAAATCTTTTCACATGACCACAACAATATTCTCCATTTTACACAAATTCTTCAGTGAATGGATGTGTTTTAAGGCTCAAAGTAAAAAAAGATTTGACCAACTATTTACTTTGTTTAAACTTATAAACTCCTAGCCTTCACTTTATTCACCTATAGAGACTGTTTTATCAGTGTGCCATATACACACCATATTTCCTCTTCTTTTTGTCCACATATGAAAAGAAATTTTAGCAGATGAAATAATCTTATTTGTAATTTATTTGACTGATTTATTCAGCTTGATATCTGACACAGAGCACACCAAACATTTAGTACATTTTATTTGAGTCTGAAGTGGTGAGAATTAATTAATCAGAATTAACAAGAAACCATGTCATTTATTGATTTTCTCATGATTGTTCACCTTTTATGTCTTCTTATGTCACCCGTCTTTCTGATGAGGGCATCATGAATAGCTCTGTAAATAATGATGTGAAATGAAGAATTAAACAATGAAATGGTCGATCATATTGTCTTTATTGAATCCATATCGATCTGCAGTCAGCTTTAACGTATTGAAAATGGCCTCTTGTGTGTTCTTCTAGTTGTGCAAAATTGTGTGAAATAGAATGTAAAATATGTCAAATATTCTTCAGCGTTGCTTAAACTTCTCCGGTGGCTCAGTGAAGGAGTGTGATGATGTCTGAGGATGCCAGTGGGAGGAGGACCCTGGAACCAGTGGTGCTGACTTTGTGGTTCTTTCTTGCATTCTTTAAACCACCAGCAGATGGCGAATGTGTCATAAATGATAAAATCTTACAGTGGCTGTGACTGTAAAATTACTCAGCAACATTACTATAACAATGAATGCATCTTTGAGAATAATATGATCTTCGTGGCAGACATGAAAGGAAACTCAAGGGATTCAGTCAAAACACCACACTTTTACTGAAGGGCCTTTTGGGTGTAGCCTAATTTTGTATCAAACACCAGTTTGATATCTGACACAGAGCACACCATATATTTACATTTTATTGTGTCTGAAGTGAGAAAGTTGGCTTGACTTTGAATCCTTTGCACTTCAGCACTTTGTGGTGACACATTTAAAATATAAGTACTGGACTCAAAGCAAGAGATGCAAAATCTTCTCTCAGGTCTGCTGATCTGCCTCTCAGGATCAACAACCATGGCATTTATTGATTTGCTCATATTTCATGTGCTGGTCCGGCACTCATCTTCTAATAAGGGCTTCATAATAATGCAGTTCTTGCTGTCAATAATGATGTGAAGTGAAGAACTTAAGAATTAAACAATTAAGTGGTTGATCATATTGTGTTTTTATTGAACAAATATTGATCTGCAGTCGGCATTTACATGTTCAAATGTTAATTATTTTTGAGTTGTCCAAATTGAGGAAGATAGAAGTGAAGAAGCTGCAGTTTCTCCGGTGGCTCAGTGAAAGAGCATGAGGATGGCTGAGGATACCAGCAGGAGGAGGACACTGGAACCAGTGGGTATGGCGCTGTTACACAGGTCTGTGTCACAGCATACTATGGGGCTGACACAGTTGGCTTTAATGTGGCAGTCCTTGGCGACGGCATCTGATGGAAAGAAACTCAGTTTCAACAACAATAAAAGACATCATGCATTCAACACAGCAATGCAGTAACTTAATCCATTTGCAATGATTAATATCAGCTGTGGAAAAACAACTTACTATTCCCAGTGGCAGTGGCACAGCGGTCAAACTTGGCTGAACAAGTTATCTTTTCTGAGCAGGATTTAGGAGTACATTGGTAGCAAATCAATCCACATGCTGTGCAGAAATACAGAAAACTGTCACACATTTTTTTAAAGATTCACATATTAGAAATGTTACTGGAAACAATGACAGCAGGAGAATATGAAGAGAAACTTCTGAATCCTACAGTAGTCAAAGCTTGTTCTTACCTGCAGACAGAGTCACAAACAGGACCAGAGCTCCATAAAACTGCATTGTGAACAGACTGGAAAAACAATCAATTAACCATACAGGAGGAGAAGTGGAGACAAGATTTCAGCTCTGCTAAAGCTCAGCTTTTGCAGTCCAACCCTAAAGATGGAGGTTATAGTGCCAGATAAGCCTCCGCCCTTTATTTTGACTACATAAGCTCAGAGAGACATTTTTATTAATAAATACAATAACTGAAAATAATAAAAGTAAAAGTAAAAAAAAAAAAAAAACTATAATCAGCGGAATAAAAATGATATATATATATATATATATATATATATATATATATATATATATATATATATATTATTTGTATTATTAATTAAAATAATATATAATTAATAAAATAAATAATATATTTTGGCAGGATGATCCATTTCAGAAAGCTCTATTACAGTAAGGAAGTGAATTCTCTTTGTTCTTATCATGGGTTGCTTTGGTTGAATGATGTCATCCAGTGGATGTTATGCTATTCAAACAAACACCAACTATCTGAAGGACTTTTGTTATCAATAGAATGTGACATGTTGAAAATAAAATAATTGACTCAAACTCAAGTTTGCCAAATTGTCACTTGACTCCCTCATCTGGCCACTCCCTCCTGCCCTGCACCCATCCCTTTCCCATCATTCCCATTATGTGAATTACCCCATCACCTCCATTATTCATGCAGCATTTCTACCGGTCCATTCCAACCCATCTGATTTTCTCGTTTGTGTCTGTCTCAGCTTTCCAGCTTCTGTTTCTGCCTGACCTAATTTCCGAGTTCTTGTTATAGTTGTTGGCACAACAAATACAGTAAGGCCGTTGTTGGCAATAACAATCTCCAGATCTAAGTGTAGCAGTAGGTCACGAGGAAGCAGCAGAGAGCAGAGACCAGAGACCAATCAGAGGAGACAGGAACTGAAGAGAGGCTGATTAATAGCAGGTGTGACTCCACTCTCTCCAAATCCTTTGTGTGCACTGTGGCTGTGACTGTTGACTCCCTGCTCTGGTAAGATAGACTTTGGGGGTTTTAGCATTGTTTTATTATCAGGGTAGTATTTTAATTGTTAGGGTAATGTAGGGGTGCATTCATGCACCCTGAGGTATCTGTTTTAATGATTCTAATTGTGGGTCTATCATTTGTTTGTAGGGCTGAAACCTTGTTTGTTTTAAAATACAGAGGTATGTAAAAATATTATCATTTAAACCTCATACTATGTCCTACAAACTAAAGTAACAGTGCTTTCTTTTGCTTTTAGGCACAGCACTGACTGCCGTTTATTTTATTTTGGTTTAGTATTTTATATTTTAGCCATACTGATTGTATTGTCTTTTTATTATTTGAGTTTGCTTAGTTTAAGGATTTTAACATTCTGTCTTCTTCTGTTTCTAGTGTTGCGGCTGGTGGGGTCCTCCATTCACCGGTGTGGTTGAGATGCTGGGAGTTCACTTTAGATGGTGATATGGTTTGTGGTTGCACATATGACTGTCTGTCTTCTTGTCCTTCATTGACTGTGTTATTTTAGAATTTGATTTATTTTCAATAAATAGCATATGATTGACCCACACTGACCGTCGTGGCCTCCTTAATTGAAGCCCCTGTGCGTTAGATCATCCTCAAGGTTACATAAGGGTCATATATATTTACATTAAGGTCATTGAGCAGACGCTTTTGTCCAAAGCGACTTACAATAAGTACATTTGTCAAAAGAAAGAAACAAAGAAACCACAACATATCATTGCCGATAAATTAAGAGCTAAAAATAGAACCTAAAAAGTGTAAGGTCCTCGTCTGAGAAAAGCAGTAGCTGTTCAGCAAACATACCTTAAAGGAGTCATAACCTGGTTTTATACGTATCCAGCCCCCCTTGGATCGCTTTGGATCAATTCGTAAAACTTATTAGAAAAAAAAAAAAAAAATTTAATCAAACATTGAGCTTGTTCTGACCCTTTTTCGTACCGCGATTTTATCACGCGAGATTACGCGCGAGGTTTTGACTGGTCCGGATGTGCATTGTATAATATGTAATGAGGCGCGCGTTGATTCGCCGCAGGAAGGACAGAGCCGGGGGGGCTTGCCTGCATGCAGACTCCAAAACATAATGGCGGCGCTTCGGCGATTTCAGGTAGCGGACGGGGCGGGGTTGGGTGGTGAAAGAGGGGTGGGCTTATGCAAGTAGCCGCCACGGTGACGTCACCGAAGGCGCAGAATCAAAATCTCGTGCTTTAGGAATGCACACCCTTGTGTGCTATTCCTGTTCGGAAAAAGAGCAGAAGCGAAAAAACGGCGCCACTTTCAAACTCCAGCCTTTCAGGCAAGTTTCAACTGAGGTCAAACACAGATATGCATGTTTTAACAAGAGAAATTGCGATTTCCTGGTGATGACTCCTTTAACAACAGTGCTATGATCAAAGTGCTATAGGGTTTTTTTTGGGGGGGGGGGGGGGGGGTGTTAGTGGGTCATGCTATGCAGAGTCGAGGTGAAGTCTGAACAGGTGAGTCTTGAGCCTTTTTCGGAAGTTGGCAAGTGACTTTGCTGTCCTGACATTGGTCAGGGCCCGTATTTATCAAGCTTCTTAGAATTACTCCTAAGAACCCTGCTAAGAGATGACTTATGAGTAAAACAATTCTTCGCTGCACTTAGCTGCACTTAAAAGTTAGCTATCAAGCGTCTTACTCACACTTTCAGCGACGTGTAGGACTGAATCCTAAGTGTCACTCTCAGAGCTGAATTACGACAGTACTATGTGCCGTAAACGGAATTTTAGGTGACGTCATCCAAGATGTTATAGTCTGCATCGAACACTTGCGTGTTGATACTGTGGTACCTCTTCCTGTTAACATACACACTCTCATCCACACTTGGAGGGATGATCCTTACGTGTGTACCATCAATTGCACCGACCACTCCAGGGAAGCCAGCTACCTGCATGAATGCAGTTTGCTTCTGCTGAATTATCCGGGGTGTAGTTGGAAAGTCAATGAAACGCATGACGAGGTGAGGAGCAGTAAGGGCCATTATTGTTTCCATAACAATTCTAACTGATGGTTGTGATGGCCCCAAATCATCAGCGTTACACTGTTGCATTTTCCCAGTGGAGAGATATCTAAGCATTGTGATGACCTTTAGTTCTGCCGTGAAAGCTCTGCTGCGTGATGTTGCTGATGAGATGATGCCCCTTATTAAATCTGTGACAAAAATAATACCCGCTCTGTCTAAACATGGACAGGACATCCTTCCGCTCCTGGAACGTTCGCGCACGTCTCTCTCGCCTCAGTGCCATCCCCTGCTGGCAACTCCTAACCACGGACACCCCTGGAGGTCTCTTAAATATCTGGGAGTGTAGGAGTGATTCTTATACTATATAAATAGCTTTTATACCTAAGTTTCATAGTAGGACTACATTTCACAAATTCTCAGGACTTAAGAGTAAAATGGCACTCTAAGACGCTTGATAAATACGGCCCCAGGAGTTCGTTCCACCACTGAGGCGCCAGAACAGAGAATAGTCTGAACTTCGCTGAGCGACATTTGAAGGTAGATGGGTGCCATTCCATTGATGGCCTTGAAGGCCAGTGCAATCGTCTTGAATTGGATGCGTGTTGCAAAAGGGAGCCAGTGAAGGTCACGGAGGAGGGGGGTCACATGGGAGAATTTGGGTAGATTGAAGACAAGGCCTGCTGCAGAGTTCTGGATACGCTGCAATGGTTTAGTCGCCGAGGCCGGGAGTCCAGCCAGGAGAGAGTTGCAGTAGTCAAGGCGGGAGATTACCAGTGCTTTGACCTGGAGTTGCGTTGCATCCTTTGTGAGGAAAGTCAGAATCCTGCGGATATTGTAGAGGGCAAATCTGCAGGATCGGGCCACAGCAGTGATGTTGGGGGTGCAGGATAGTTGGTCATTGAGGATTACACCCAAACTGTGATGCCCTCGACAGTGACCGACAGGTCCATGCGAGGGCAGTCTTTCCCCGGTATGAAGAGGAGTTTGGTTTTATTCAGGTTATGTATGTAAATGTAAATGTAGGTTAAGCTTGAGGTGATGTGCAGTTGTCCAGACAGAGATGTCTGCCTGACAGTCCGAGATGCGAGTTGCAATGTGAGTGTCAAAGGTTGGGGGAAAAGAGAGGAATAGCTGGGTGTCATCTGCGTAACAAAGGTAGGAGAATCCATGTGATTACAGAGCCTAGTGATCTGGTGTATAGTGAGAACAGAAGCGGTCCTAATACTGAGCCTTGAGGGACACCCGTGTCCAGAGAACAGGGTTTGGACATAGAGCCATTCCATGTGACCTGAAAGGTGCGATTTGTCAGGTATGATGTGAACCAGGTTAGAGCAGAGTCAGTGATGCCAAGTTCAGCCAGGGTGGAGAGGAGGATTTGGTGGTTGACTGTGTCGAATGCAGCAGATAGGTTGAGGAGAATGAGAACGGAGGAGTGGGATGAGGCTCTGGCGTCTCGCAGGGACTCGGTCACTGTGAGGAGGGCCGTCTCAGTGGAGTGAGCAGTCCTGAATCCTGATTGATTAGGGTCAAGGAGGTTGTGTTGATAAATGTGTGTGGACAGTGATAATAATTTCATGTAATTTGTACTTATTTATTTCAATCATGTTCCAAATGTTTTTAAAAAATGAAACAAAAACAACAAATGAAATGTAAATACAGGAAATTGTCAAATAATGAATACTTGATTATGAACAACATTCATAATTAACATGAAAAAATATCAAATCTTCAAAAAGGACTGAAATAGATCCAACCCCCTCTCCATAACTCATACAATTAATAAATTAATTTATAATATCAATTATTGTGACTAGAAGCCTAGATCCCTTGTTTATGTTCCAACTTTGAAAGTTAAATAAGATTTGTGACCTGACTGTCCATATTTAAGATGAACTGAAAACTGGTTAAATTCCCATTATTACAGTGTTGGTCTGTTGGTTTACACAGCAGTGTTGATTGTGACAGCAGCAGGAAGGAGGAGCTCAGATCATCAGCTGTCACTCATCATCTCTGATTTCCTAGATCCTGATGAGGCCTCCTCCCACCTTTCCTTGACCTTGTGACATTCATCAAATGCAAAAGGCTCTGGATCAGGTTGTTCAGTGGGCTAATGATTGGGGCTTTAGAATCTCATCCTCCAAAAGTAAATTTATGATTTTTGGGAATAAGAGGAAAATCCCTGACTTGAGTATTCTGTTGTATGACTGTCCAGTGGAAAGAGTGAAAGAGTTTAAGTTTCTTGGTCTATGGATGGATGAAAGACTAACATGGAAAAGCCATATAGAGAAAGTTGTATGCAAGTGTGAAAAGGTGATTAATATCCTTCGATGTCTGGCTGGGAGTGACTGGGGTGCTGATCGAGATACTTTAACTATGATTTATCGCGCTATGATTAGATCTATTCTGGATTATGGTTGTGTGGTTTTTGGGTCAGCTGCCAAATCTGTGATATGTAAACTGGACCGGGTTCAGGCTAAGGCCCTGAGAGTCTGTAATGGTGCCTTTAGGACGACTCCAATCCCTGCTTTACTTATTGAAATGAGAGAACTACCACTGGTAATCAGGAGGAAAAAGCTAGGGCTCCATTATTGGGCTAAGCTGAGCTGTTCAAGTTATAGTTCTGCCGCAAGATGTCTTCTAGAACGTTCTTGGGAGTTTTCAGGTAAAGGAAAGAAGCTCAATTTTATACATTGTATAAAACAGTTGGCGGGGGAATATGGAGTAGAATGTCAGAGAATGGCTGGGCATGAGTGGTCTCCTGTTCCGCCTTGGTTTCTTCCTGAACCTGAGGTGTTGCTGTCTCTTCTCGAAGAAGGGAGAAATTGTCAGTGTAGGGATGTGAGAATGATCCTGAATCAGTTTGAAGGATTTGTTAACATTTTTACTGATGGATCAAAGGATCCTGTCTCGGGGAAAACTGGGGCTGGGATTTTTGTTGCAGATGAGAATCTACAACTCAGCATTCGTTTATCAGACAATTTATCTGTGTTTTCAGCTGAACTGTTGGCAATTCTAAAAGCTCTGGAGTGGATAGAGCAAAATAAGACTGAGAACAATGTTATTTGTTCAGATTCTGCTGCCGCTTTGGTGGCTCTAGAAGAAGGCTCCTCCAGTGCCCGTCCAGATTTGATAATGGAGATTTTGTGTTGTATTTTAAAAATTGAGCGGCTAGGCTGTCAAGTGTGTTTTATGTGGGTGCCTGGACACTTCGGGGTAGAGGGGAACGAAGTTGCCGACAGATTGGCTAGAGAATCACTATCTAAGGATAACATAGATCTGAATGTAATGATGGGAAAGAGTGAATGTATGTCCATCTGTAATGAAAAACTTGAGCAACAGTGGCAGAAGGAGTGGAACCAGGAGCAGAGGGGAAGGCATTATTTTTGTGTACAACCTTTAGTAAAGTGCAAAAGATGGAGAAGTAAGCTTACACGAAAGGAGGAAGTTGTTTTAACTAGGTTGAAGCTGGAACACTGCTGTTTAGCGAGCTGCTTAAAAGTTATAGGTAAACATGAGAATGGGTTATGTGAGTGTGGGGAACTGGAGACAGTGAAACATGTGCTTTTTTTACTGTAACAGATATTGTAATCAGAGACGACAACTGTACATAGACCTGTTTGATCTGGGTCTGACTGTGATTTCCTTTCAAGGAATTTTTACATCAGGGGAAAAATCAGACTCCTTTGGAAGAGCAGTTTTAAAATTTCTGCACTCTGCTGGCCTATTTGTGAAAATTTAGGTAGATAGTCTACCGGTGGAGGGCAGCATTACGCTGGATAGCGTACAGCCTGCCGGAAATCAAGAAGAAGAAGAAGAAGAAGACCTTGTGACATTTTCCCCCGAGGCCAAGGAAAAGGCGGTGGGACTTAATTTTTGGAAAATTCGACCGCAACCATCGTCACCAGATTGAAGTGTTGAACCGACCAGCCCTGAACCTGTGATCAGCAACAGTGCAGCAGTCCTTGCTGTGACCATTTGGCTTTTCCACACAGGGAAAGAAGCTAAGCACACCCTGACACAGATCGCCCATCACCCTCTATCTAACTGACTCTCGGCCTCTTTTAATGAATTGATTATCCTCCAGCTTCCGCCTCTTTCAGCTCAATTGTATGACTAGGAACTATGCTTTTGTCCATCTGTCCACACTGGTTGGTTAATTCCAAACGTTGTACACTTAACAATGAGATACAATGAGCAATCTTTATTAACACGATAGAAATGATAACTCATAAAAGAAGTGGGAAGGATCTACAACAGGGAAACCGCCTCTACCAGACAAGGTTTACACACAGGGCCAGACTACTGGCTAAAGGCACACCACTCAACACGGCACGCTGTCACCCTCTACTGGAGGCACTGCAATTTACACACACCTCGTAACACTGCAACTCACACGTGACGTCACCACTCGAGGTGGGAACTCTTTGGCTAATCTACAGGTTACAGTCGGACCTCCCCACTGCGCTCCCAACCCAAACGCTCTCCAGAACACACACAAGGTAAATCTAAAAAGTTAGTGAAGTACTCAACTCATCCGGTCATCTCTGAATCCCAGGCTGCAGTCGAATAGTCCAAAGAAATTGGTCCTAACACCTTTTCCTTCACCTCGGGGGAAAACGTCACGAGGTTAAGGAAAGTTGGGAGGAGAACTCATAAGGATTTAGGAAAAGACATATTTCATGTGCTGTTCCGGCACTCATCTTCTAATAAGGGCTTCATAATAATGCAGTACTTGTTGTCAATAATGATGTGAAGTGAATCAAACAATTAAGTGGTTGATCATATTGTGTTTTTATTGAACAAATATCGATCTGCAGTCGGCATTTACATGTTCAAACATGTTTATTCTTCTTGAGTTGTCTAAATTGAGGAAGATAGAAGTGAAGAAGCTGCAGTTTCTCCGGTGGCTCAGTGAAAGAGCATGAGGATGGCTGAGGATACCAGCAGGAGGAGGACACTGGAACCAGTGGGTATGGCACCGTTACACAGGTCTGTGTCACAGCATACTATGGGGCTGACACAGTTGGCATTGTTCAGGCAGCTCTTGATGAAGACAACTGACGGAAAAATCTCTGTTTCAACAACAATAAAAGTCATCATGCATTCAGCATGCGTCATAAATGATAAAATCTGACTGTAAAATTACTCAGCAACATTACTATAACAATTAATGCATCAGAATAATATGATCTTCGTGGCAGACATGAAAGGAAACTCGAGGGATTCAGTCAAAACACCACACTTGTACTGAAGGGCCTTCTGGGTGACATCTATATACAGTAGAAGAAAGTATAGCTCATTTTGTCTTAAACACCAGAGGCCCGTATTCCTAAAGATTCTGAGAATCCTCTCAGAGAGCTCCTAACTTAACCTAAAAATTCCTAGCAAGGAGTCTTAGCTTAGGAGTGATTCCAGAACATTCTCAGAGAACTCTGAGCAAGGAATGGACAGAAACTCCTATCTTAGTGAGGAGGTGTGGTTGACCCCGTTGCTAGGTATGAGTCATAATTTCAAAAGCTGTGATTGGTTGATCCTAAAAGCTAGATAAAAAATATACTTTTGGTGATAATGGGCAAAGGATGGACCCTCAAATCGATAAACTTAATCATAGAATCTAATCTTATGAAGACTGTGTAATTGTAAATAATATTTCACACAAAAGAAAATATCTGTTAAATGAATAGTAAACTATACTTTAAAATCATCCTACAAAATGTGTGAAAACTTAGGCCCACTTGCACAGTATTCACATAGTGATAGTTATATTTATTTGCTTATATTAAATGCCATGCTGGTAATTTTTGCACTTTCAACATTTCAACTCAATTTGGTATTAACGAGGGTAAAATGGCTCAGCTTTCATCAATGTCTGTGATTGCTGACCGGCCTATAAGAAGCAGTGTTGGTTGGCTTTCAAATCTACCACAAACATGATTCCTGCACGATCCAATCTGTAGCGGTTCATTAATTCACTGTCATCCAGTGTTTGGAGAATATCTCTCCTGCCTCTTCCGTCTGCCATTTTGTCCTCTGCTTAGGGAACTCCTAAGCCGCTTAAAAGTCCTCTTCCCTGCTCTTAACAGATCTCACCTTAGGAGCTCTCTTAAGAGCTAGGATTCTTTAGGAATAGCTTTTATCTTTACTAGGATCTACTCTTCACTTTTAGGGGAAATTCTAAGAAAACATCATGATTCTAAGAATTTTCTTAGAATTTGGCCACTAGGAGCAACTCTTTGCACTAAGAATTTTTAGGAATACGGCCCCAGATGAATACATATTTTGGCAGGTCCTTGACAGTTTCATCCAGTTTGATATCTGACACAGAGCACACCAAATATTTACACTTTATTGTGTCTGAAGTGAGAAAGTTGGCTTGACTTTGAATCCTTTGCACTTTGTGGTGACACATTTAAAATATAAGTACTGGACTCAAAGCAGAGGCTCAAAATCTTCTCTCAGGTCTGCTGATCTGCCTCTCAGGATCAACAACCATGACATTTATTGATTTACTCATATTTCATGTGCTGGTCCAGCACTCATCTTCTAATAAGGGCTTCATAATAATGCAGTTCTTGCTGTCAATAATGATGTGAAGTGAAGAGCTTAAGAATTAAACAATTAAGTTGTTGATCATATTGTGTTTTTATTGAAGAATTATCTATCAGCAGTCGGCATTTACATGTTCAAACGTGTTAATTCTTCTTGTTGAGTTGTCCACATTGAGTAAGATAGAAGTGAAAAAACTGCAGTTTCTGTGCCTCTGTGTGGCTGAGTTATGATGAATGAACAACACCGAAAGTCAGTGATGAATGGACAATGCCGGTTATTAAAGAGGACAGGGAAGGCAGACTTTTACCAGGTGGGTAGGTAGGGGGTCTAGCTGGCAGGTGGAAGGTTTGGATTTGGTGATGAAACCAGTTATTTCCAGGGGAGTTGGGAGTTTGAAGCTAGCGAGTGGAGAGCTGAAGGAAAATGTAGGCAAGGAGTGCAGAGAGGATGCAGGGTTATTTGAAGCAGTCAGGGTCTGGCGGATATTTTCAATTTTGGTGCTGAAGAAGGTCATGAAGGTATCACACTGTGTAACTGTGGGTTGGTGAGGTGGTAGAGCATCAGGTGGTTTCATAATATTGCTGATAGTAGGCCCAGAGAATAGTGCTCTGGTGTTCCCATAAGCTGCCCTTACTAAGGTTGAGTAGTATGTGTTTTTTGCTGAAGAGAGAGCATCCTTGTATTGGAGTATGTGGTTATGGTACATTTCTTTATGAACTGCAAGACCAGTTTTTATATAGAGGCGCTCCAGGCGACAGTCTTTGGTCTTGAGCTGGCCTAGTGCTGGTTTAAACCAAGGAGCTGAGTTGGATTAAACTAAACCATCCTAGTTTTCAGAGGTGCAAGAGAGTTAAGCAGTCCATGAAGTCCATTATTGTAGTGAGATACCAGTTCCTCTGTGGTAGATACATTAAGTATAGAAATGTTAAGGGATTATAGTATCTTTCAAATGATTCTGATGTTTTCTTTTCATTGGAAAATGAAATAATTGCTTTAAATTGTGTAAACTTTGTGTTGCTCGTTTACATTCTTGATTCACCACCAGATGGCGACGCACATACATTACACACATTGGCTTTGACTGGTAAATTCATTTTTTTAAATCAATAAATGTACCATTTCAAATCATTTGACCAATATATGGATTTTCTGCAGGCATGTAAAGAAACTAGATTAATTACCATGAGAAAGAGGTGTCAGTTCAATTTTAAAGGGGTTCAGTCAAAATGAGAAAAGCAACTGGGCAGTGTTTTACAATGATTTTGGTGAAATATTTGTGTGTATTTCCACCATGATACAACAGCATAAGAGAAGTGATCGTTAACAGCGTAACAGCCTTCATATTGCAGCAAATAAATACTTCCTGCGCTATGAACTGTCCAAAAAAGTAAAATGGTTATACAAATCTTTCTAATCTATGTAATGACTAAAGTCAAATGTTTTCACATGACCACAACAATATTCTCCATTTTACACAAATTCTTCAGTGAATGGATGTGTTTTTAAGGCTCAAACTAAAAAAGATTTGACCAACTATTTACTTTGTTTAAACTTATAAACTCCTAGCCTTCACTTTATTCACCTATAAACATTGTTTTATCACAGTGTGCCATACACACACCATATTTCCTGTTCTTTTTGTCGAAAAGGAAAATAAATTTTAGCAGATGAAATAATCTTATTTGCTATTTATTTGACACAGAACACACCAAAAATGTTGTACATTTTATTTAAGTCTGAAGTGGTGCGAATGAATTAATCAGAATTAACATGGCATTTATTGATTTGGAATAATATGATTTAAGTGGCAGACATGAGAAGAAACTCAGATTGATTTAAAAGGATTCAGTCAATACACTGCACACTGGCCAATATGTTACTGTAGGGCATTCTGGGCGACACAACAGAGTTTGAAATGCTTAAGGAAAGTGTTTCTTTATGTTAAGGTCCTCTTTTTTGCAGTGAATAAAAACGTCCTACATTATGAACTGCTAAAGAAATGGCCATGCATGCAATATTGTTTTTAGTGAAAAACTTGACATCCTCATCCATATTATTTAATAACTCTTAACAGAACTGTGATCCTTTCCTTCAGTTTGCACAGGATCACAACAATAGTCTCCATTTCACACAGATTCATTCTAACCAACATTTATTGATTTGCTCATATTTCATGTGCTGTTCTGGCACTCATCTTTAACAAGGGCTTCATAATAATGCAGTTGTTGCTGTCAATAATGAGTATGAATAAGTGGTTGATCATGTTGTGTTTTTATTGAACAAATATCGATCTGCAGTCAGCATTTACATGTTCAAACGTGTTTATTCTTCTTGAGTTGTCCAAATTGAGGAAGATAGAAGTGAAGAAGCTGCAGTTTCTCCGGTGGCTCAGTGAAAGAGCATGAGGATGGCTGAGGATACCAGCAGGAGGAGGACACTGGAACCAGTGGGTATGGCACCATACCCACTGGTTCCAGTGGTTCCAGTTCGAGTGGGTATGGCACCGTTACACAGGTCTGTGTCACAGCATTTGATGGGGCCGACACAGGCGTCATTGTTCAGGCAGCTCTTCATGACGACATCTGATGGAAAGAAACTCAGTTTCAACAACAATAAAAGACATCATGCATTCAACACAGCAATGCAGCAACTTAATCCATTTGAAATGATCAATATCAACTGTGGAAGAACAACTTACTATTCACAGTGGTAGTGAAACAGCGGTCAATTAAGGGAGGACAAGTCATCACCGGGCAGTATTTACCAAAACATACGTAGCAACTCAATCCACATGCTGTGCAGAAATACAGAAAACTGTCACACATGTTTTTCTTTTTTTAAAGATTCACACATTAGAATGTTACTGGAAACAATGACAGCAGGAGAATATGAAGAGAAACTTGAAGCAAGCTGCACAAATATGAATCCTACAGTAGTCAAAGCTTGTTCTTACCTGCAGACAGAGTCACAAACAGGACCAGAGCTCCATAAAACTGCATTGTGAACAGACTGGAAAAACAATCAATTAACCATACGAGAGGACAAGTGGAGACAAGATTTCAGCTCTGCTAAAGCTCAGCTTTTGCAGTCCAACCCTAAAGATGGAGGTTATATTGCCAGATTAGCCTCCGCCCTTTATTTTGACTACATAAGCTCAGAGAGACAGTTTTATTAAAAAATACAATAACTGAAAATAATAAAAGTAAAAGTAAATATATATATATATAAAATAATAAAAATTAATAAAAATAATATATATATATTTAAATGTTTTTTTTTGGCAGAATGTTCCATTTCAGAAAGCTCTATTACAGTAAGGAAGTGAATTCTCTCTGTTCCTATCACGGGTTGCTTTGGTTGAATGATGTCATCCAGTGGATGTTATGCTATAAACACCAACTATCTGAGGGACTTTTGTTATCAATAGAATGTGACCAGTGGTGTGGTTGTAGTTGATGAGGTGGGTGTACTGCTAGGTAGATGGGTAGGTTACAGAGGAGGAAGTGGGTATACTCTCCCATATATTCCAATGGCTTTCTGGCTGATAGGTGGGTATACTGTAAACCACCAGAAAAAGAAGTGGGTATACCCCGTATACCTGCGTATACCCTCCACTACACCACTGAATGTGACAGGTTGAAAGTAGTACCTGCCTCGACAAGCTTTTTCTAGTTGAGGCAGCTGGCAAAAATTAAACCAGTCGTTCAGAGAGAGCACTTTGGGACAGTCATCCAAGCCTTTGTGACCACTCGGCTGATTACTGAAATGCACTTTATATGGGGGTTAGTGGGTCCTCCATTGCTCATCTTCAACTGGTACAAAATGCTGCTGCACGTCTTTTAACTGGCACAAGCAAGTATGAGCACATTTCACCTATTTTAGCTCCACTCCACTGGTTGCTCCTGACAGTGCCTAAAGCTAGGCTTAAAGCTGTAGTCTACGATTTGAAAGATTTTTCAATTGAGCCAAAATTCATCCAATAGTAGCCATGTGGTCTGCTTTGTACATGTTGTGGAAGTCCCTGACACACCGGGAAACTAAACGGCGTCCTGTTTGAGTTCATACCAGGAGGGGGATGTTCCCATTCATTCTCTATGTAAGAAGCCGTGCAATGACCAGTTTCGAGGGGCGCCGCCGCCCGCAAGCTCTCGAAAATCTTTTAAACTGACCGTTGTCGATCTAAAATAAAGACTAAAATGTTTTCAGAAACACATTTCGGTGAACTATTTTTGTAAAATAAGAGGGAGGTGGGAGGCTGCGAGGGGAGAACGATACGAGCTTGGAGGAGCACAGAGGGGAGGGGTGTGTGTGTGTGTGTGTGTGTGTGTGTGTGTGTGGTGGGGGGGGGGGGGGGGGGGGGGGGCTTTGTTCAAACCTTTCAAATCATAGATTACAGTTTAAGCTTGGAGGGGAGCGAGCTTTTGCTGTTGCAGCTCCAAAACTTTGTAATGGCATTAGACAGGCCTCCTCACTGTCTCATTTAAACTCACCTCTTTTCTTTGGCTTCTGACACCATGTAGGGTGTTGGTTTTTATCACTTTATGTGTATATGTGCATATTTTTTTATGTTTCATTTATTTTATTTGATTACCTTTATCTTTCTATTGTGTACGCCATCTTTCTATTGTGTTATCTATTTATTGTGTTTTATCTTGTTGTGCAGCACTTTGGAAACCTTGTGTTTGTTATAATTGTGCTTTATAAATTAAGTGGATTGGATTGGAAAGTGGTAAGGACACTTTTCTTGGTCGGAGTGTCAATAAGGACACTCTTTTCTGTAAAATGTGCAGACATTTCCCCAGCAAAGCTGAAGGCCCGCTTGCAAGAGAGGGGTTTGTATGGTCGATTTAATAGAAATGAAAACGTCTGTTCTTCATAATTCATACAACGGCTGGGAGTTTTTCTTTTTTGATTTGCTTTTCCGGCAAATTTGTAAGATTTGCTCATTTTCTGTTCCTCAGGAAGCTATTTTCCCTGTTAAGTAATGTGGGTTGGTGTCTATGATGTGGTACAAATTCAGGTGAAATGTTTGTAAATGTGCAGTCATTTTGTTGTCCTCCTCCTCTTTGTAGTGTGGGTGTGCTGAAGCTGCAGCTGGTGTCTACCAATTGAGACTGCAGACATATAGTAATTGGAATTGTGTTGATAAATGTGTGTGGACAGTGATAATAATTTCTTGTAATTTGTATTTATTTATTTCAATCATGTTCCAAATGTTTTTAAAAAATGAAAGAAAAACAACAAATGAAATGTAAATACAGTAAACTGTCAAATAACGAATACTTGATTATGAACAACATTCATAATTAACATGAAAAAATATCAAATCTTCAAAAAGGACTGAAATAGATCCATAACTCATACAATTAATAACTTAATTTATCATATCAATTATTGTGAGTAGAAGCCTAGATTCCTTGTTTATGTTCCAACTTAGAAAGTTAAATAAGATTTGTGACCTGACTGTCCATATTTAAGATGAACTGAAAACTGGTTAAATTCACATTATTACAGTGTTGTTGGTTTACCCAGCAGCGTTGATTGAGACAGCAGCAGGAAGGAGGAGCTCAGATCATCAGCTGTCACTCATCATCTCTGATTTCCTAGATCCTGATGAGGCCTCCTCCCACCTTTCCTTGACCTTGTGACGTTTTCCCCCGAGTCCAAGGAAAAGGCGTTGGGACTTAATTTTTGGAAAATTCGACCGCAACCATCGTCACCAGATTGAAGTGTTGAACCGACCAGCCCTGAACCTGTGATCAGCAACAGTGCAGCAGTCCTTGCTGTGACCATTTGGCTTTTCCACACACAGGGAAAGAAGCTTAGCACACCCTGACACAGATCGCCCATCACCCTCTATCTAACTGACTCTCGGCCTCTTTTAATGAATTGATTATCCTCCAGCTTCAGCCTCTTTTTAGCTCAATTGTATGACTAGGAACTATACTTTTGTCCATCTGTCCACACTGGTTGGTTAATTCCAAACGTTGTACACTTAACAATGAGATACAATGAGCAATCTTTATTAACATGATAGAATGATAACTCATAAAAGAAGTGGGAAGGATCTACAACAGGGAAACCGCCTCTACCAGACAAGGTTTACACACAGGGCCAGACTACTGGCTAAAGGCACACCACTCAACATGGCACGCTGTCACCTCTTAATCCCAGGCTGCAGTCGAATAGTCCAAAAAATGGGTCCTAACACCTTTTCCTTCACCTCGGGGGAAAACGTCACAAGGTTCAGAAAAGTTGGGAGGAGAACTCATATGGATTTAGTAAAAGACATATTTCATGTGTTGTTCCGGCACTCATCTTCTAATAAGGGCTTCATAATAATGCAGTTCTTGTTGTCAATAATGATGTGAAGTGAAGAACTTAAGAATCAAACAATTAAGTGGTTCGTCATGTTGTGTTTTTATTGAACAAATATCGATCTGCAGTCGGCATTTACATGTTCAAACGTGTTTATTCTTTTTGAGTTGTCTAAATTGAGGAATATAGAAGTGAAGAAGCTGCAGTTTCTCTGGTGGCTCAGTGAAAGAGTGTGAGGATGGCTGAGGATACCAGCAGGAGGAGGACACTGGAACCAGTGGGTATGGCGCTGTTACACAGGTCTTTGTTACAGCATACTGTGGGGCTGACACAGTTGACATTGTTCAGGCAGCTCTTGATGAAGACACCTGACGGAAAAAACTCAACTTCAACAACAATAAAAGTCATCATGCATTCAGCACAGCAATGTAGTAACTTAATCCATTTGCAATAATTAATATCAGCCATGGAAGAACAACTCACCCCTGAAAGGAATTGTGGCACAGCGGTCACGGTTGTCGGGACAAGTTAGCGGGTTTCTGCAGTTTTCACCAATACATGAGTGGCAACTCAATCCAAATGCTGTAAAGAAATGAAGAAAACTGTAACACTTTTTTTAAGATACTCCAAATCAAATGCTCCTAGATTTACAGGTTAAAATGTTACTGGAAACGATGACAGTGAGAGAAGGTGAAGAGAAACTTGAAACGAGCTTCTCAAATATGCAAAAAACGTCACAAGATTGTTCTTACCTGCAGACAGAGTCGCAAGCAGGACCAGAGCTCCGTAAAACTGCATTGTGAACAGACCAATTGTCTTAACAGCCATGTGAGAGGAGAATGGGAGACAAGATTTCATCTCTGCCAAAGCTCTGCTTTTATAGGCCATCGCTTGTTTCAAAAGCTGGTGATTGTATTCCTACATGCAAGCTTCTGCCCAAGACCTGTAAATCAGCTTCAGTAGCAGATAACATTTCTTTTGGATGATACCAATCAGGCTGTAAATGTTACAGTAGTTCACTCTCAAGTATTCCAGAGATTTCTGCAGCAACAACATCTCACATTTATTTCGCAATGGATGTACGAACTACAAAACACAAGTTATATCCTCATTCGTTGAGTCTGTCAGAAAGCTGTGGTAAAAATGTAAAGGAAGTGAATTCTCTCTGTTGCTATCAGGGTGTCGTTATTTTGTACCGAACTTCAAATTTCGAATTCTTGTTGTAGTTAAGCTGTCGTTGACAATGGAGAGTTCTAGATCTTAGTGTCCCTGCTGATTAATCATGTATACGAAAAGCAAAAGGAGGATTGAGGGCATAAAGTCCATACTTTGATGATTCTCTGCCTGATGTTTTGCTGACTTTGCCTGTTCTTACAAATAAAGTTCACTTTTATCTTAAGCTGCTCCAAATCCTGGATGATGGCACTGGGACCAGTTGACTCTGTTACAATACACCTACATTGCTCAGAGGGTTTAGAAGCCCTTTGTCATGGTTTTAACCTGCAAAAGATGATGGAAACACTCTTGGGAACTAGTTCATAAAACAATCCGTGACTTTGTGTACGAAAGGAACTTTAATGTGAAATAAAAGACAGAGAGAAAAAGCGGTCTAAGATGAGACTCGGTGTCTGTGCAGACGCATCGTAATTCACACACATACAGAAACGCAGCACAGTCTCACGCGAGGTTTAAATCAAGTGGCTGGAGCCGATCCCAGCAGACATTGGACGAAGGCAGGGTCCACCCTGGACAGGATCCCAGTCCATCACGGGGCTGACACAGAGACAGACAACCATTCACACTCACATTTCAATTCAACTGTTCAACAATAACTTTTACAAATGAATAGCTTTAATTTCTTTGTGAACGCTCTAAACACATGAGAGTCCTGTACACTAATAAATACAGGAACTAAAAGTGACACGGGAATAATCTGTAGTGGTACAAACCGGGCTGTAAATGTGGCAGTGGTTCACCTCAAACCATTCCATTGGTTTCTCCAGCAACATCTGACATTTCATTTATTTTGCAACCAATGTACACAGGGACCACAGTCTAAGACTAGCTTTTAGCTTCATCTGACATGATATATGCATTGTGCTGGTTGGTGTTTGTGATATTAGCTGATAAAAGTCTAACATGGCGATACGTGATGCGTGTAAAAAGTAAGGTCCTTGATCTGCCTCGTTAATCCTCAGGATCAACAACTAACCATGACATTTATTGATTTGCTCATATTTCATGTGCTGTTCTGGCACTCGTCTTCTAATAAGGGCTTCATAATAATGCAGTACTTGTTGTCAATAATGATGTGAAGTGAAGAACTTAAGAATAAAACAATTAAGTGGTTGATCATATTGTGTTTTTATTGAACAAATATCGATCTGCAGTCGGCATTTACATGTTCAAACGTGTTTATTCTTCTTGAGTTGTCCAAATTGAGGAAGATAGAAGTGAAGAAGCTGCAGTTTCTCCGGTGGCTCAGTGAAAGAGTGTGAGGATGGCTGAGGATACCAGCAGGAGGAGGACACTGGAACCAGTGGGTATGGCACTGTTACACAGGTCTGTGTCACAGCATACTATAGGGCCGACACAGGTGGCATTGTTCAGGCAGCTCTTGATGATGACACCTGACGGACAAAACTCAGTTTCAACAACAATAAAAGTCATCATGCATTCAGCACAGCAATGTAGTAACTTAATCCATTTGCAATAATTAATATCAGCCATGGAAGAACAACTCACCATTGAAAGAAATTGTGGCACAGCGGTCAAGGTTGTCGGGACAAGTTAGCGGGTTTCTGCAGTTTTCACCGATACATGTGTGGCAACTCAATCCAAATGCTGTAAAGAAATGCAGAAAACTGTAACACTTTTTTTTAAGATACTCCAAATCTAATGCTCCTAGATTTACAGGTTAAAATGTTACTGGAAACAATGACAGTGAGAGAAGGTGAAGAGAAACTTGAAACAAGCTTCTCAAATATGCAAAAAAACGTCACAAGATTGTTCTTACCTGCAGACAGAGTCGCAAGCAGGACCAGAGCTCCGTAAAACTGCATTGTGAACAGACCAATTGTCTTATCAACCATGTGAGAGGAGAATCGGAGACAAGATTTCATCTCTGCCAAAGCTCTGCTTTTATAGGCCATCGCTTGTTTCAAAAGCTGGTGATTGTATTCCTACATGCAAGCCTCTGCCCAAGACCTGTAAATCAGCTTCAGTAGCAGATAACATTTCTTTTGGATGATACCAATCAGGCTGTAAATGTTACAGTAGTTCACTCTCAAGTATTCCAGAGATTTCTGCAGCAACAACATCTCACATTTGTTTCACAATGGATGTACGAACTATAAAACACAAGTTATATCCTCATTTGTTGAGTCTGTCAGAAAGCTGTGGTGGAGGACATTCAAGGTTTCACCTTAGTAAAAATAAATAAAAGAAAAAAAATCATCAGGAAAATACAGGTTTAAAATAAAAAATATAATTTTCGGGAGAATGATCCCTTCTTGAAAGCTCTATTACAGTAAGAAGGTGAATTCTCTTTGTTGCCATCAGGGTGTCATTATTTTGTAGCGAAATTCAAATTTTGAATTCTTGTTGTAGTTAAGCTGTCGTTGACAATGGAGAGTTCTAGATCTTAGTGTCCCTGCTGATTAATCAAGTATACGAAAAGCAAAAGGAGGATTGAGGAAGTCCATGCTTTGATGATTCTCTGCCTGACGTCTTGCTGACTTTGCCTGTTCTTACAAATAAAGTTCACTTTTATCTTAAGCTGCTCCAAATCCTGGATGATGGCACTGGGACCAGTTGACTCTGTTACAATCCACCTACATTGCTCAGAGGGTTTAGAAGCCCTTTGTCATGGTTTTAACCTGCAAAAGATGATGGAAACACTCTTGGGAACTAGTTCATAAAACAATCCGTGACTTTGTGTATGAAAGGAACTTTAATGTGAAATAAAAGACAAGTTTCCCCATTGTGTTTTGCAGGTTATAACATGGTTACCAAGGGCTGCCAAACCAGCTTAGCATGTAGAGGTGCCGTGGCTTGCTGTGAAGGGAACTTGTGTAACAACGCCATACCAACTGGTGCCATTCCCATCCTCCTGCTGGTATCCTCAGCCATGATCGCATTCTCCCTCTGAGGTCATGGGATTTAAAAAAAAAAAAAAATGATATGCTGTGCTCCATTTTTTTTCTCTTTACAATTGCAAACTACAAACAGAGAGAGTGAGATGTCCTTAGATTCAGATTTTAAAACTAAAATCTAACTTCTTTTGAATTTGGAGTATACCATTTATTGTATATTGCCACCAGATGTTTTTTGGGGGCTTTGAAATGAAAGTGTGTTCATTGGTTGCAAAATAAATAAAAAGTCAGATGTTAATGGAGAAATCAATGGAATGGTTTGAGGTGAACCACTGCAACATTTACAGCATTTTATCTGCTACTACACATGATATCTGTGTCACTTTTAGTTCCAGTGTTTATTTACATGACTAAAGTGTATATGGTGTTGTTGTTGAACAGTTGAATTGAAATGTGAGTGTGAATGGTTGTCTGTCTCTATGTGTCGTGCCGTGATGGACTGGAAACCTGTCCTGTGCCGCATAATTTGAATAAAATGCAAAGCCACCAACCCTATCCCACACAGATCTGTCTTTCTTCCACATTAAAGTTTCCGTCTAGAATCCGTCTCCTTTACCCCCCCTTATTTTTCATTTACAGGACAAAACTGTAAAATGAGTAACAGTAATTTTAAATTAGGTACAAAATGATAGCAACAGAGAGAATTCACTTCCTTACTGTAATAGAGCTTTCTAGAAGGGATCATTCTGCCAAAAACAATATTTTTACTTTTAAACTTTACTTGTATTTTCCTGTTTTTTTCTTTCTTTTATTTATTTTTACTTAGGTGAAACCTTGAATGTCGCACTATTGCTTTCTGACAGACTCAACGAATGAGGAAATAAATAAATGTGAGATGTTGTTTGCTGCGGGCTGCACGGTGGTGTAGTGGGTAGCACTCTCGCCTCACAGCAAGAGGGTCCTGGGTTTGATTCCCGGGTCGGCCTGGGGTCCTTCTGTGTGGAGTTTGCATGTTCTCCCCGTGTAAGCGTGGGTTCTCTCCGGGTTCTCTGGCTTCCTCCCACAGTCCAAAGACATGCAGGATGGGGATAGGTTAATTGATGACTCTAAATTGCCTGTAGGTGTGAATGTGAGTGTGAATGGTTGTTTGTTTTTTAGTTTTTGTATTTATTAGTTAAACTGTCTCTCTGGGCTTATGTGGTCAGGCTAAAGGGCGGAGGCTCATATGTGGGAAACAACCTCCAGCATTTGAAACAAGGGTTGGACTATAAAGGTAGAGCTTTGAGGGATAAAATCTTGTGTCGACTTCTCCTCTCACACAGTTAACTACACTCAGGTTTTTTTCTTTCACAATGCAGTTTTATGGAGCGCTGGTCCTGTTTGCGACTCTGTCTACAGGAAAGTTTATGACTACTTTACGATTCATATTTTTGCAGCTTGTTTCAAGTTTCTTTTACTGTCATTGTTTCCAGTAACATTTTAATGTGTGAATCTTAAAAAAAAGTGACCATTTTCTGTGTTTCTGTACAGCAATTGGATTGCAATGCATCGTATGTTATCTTGGAACATGCACAGTGCTAATTTGTCCCGCCAACTTGGATCGCTGTGCCACAGCCACTGTGAATGGTGAGTTGTTCTTTCACAGCTGATATGTACAGCTGTGCTGAATGCATGATGACTTTTATTGTTGTTGAAACTGAGTTTCTTTCCATCAGATGTTGTCACCATGACCTGCCTGAACAATGCCACCTGTGTCGGCCCCTTCAAATGCTGTAACACAGACCTGTGTAACGGTACCATACCCACTGGTTCCAGTGTCCTCCTCCTGCTGGTATCCTCAGCCATCCTCACGCTCTTTCACTGAGCCACCGGAGAAACTGCAGCTTCTTCACTTCTATCTTCCTCAATTTGGACAACTCTAGAAGAATAAACACGTTTGAACATGTAAATGCCGACTGCAGATCAATATTTGTTCAATAAAAACACAATATGATCAACCACTTAATTGTTTGATTCTTAAGTTCTTCACTTCACATCATTATTGACAACAAGAACTGCATTATTATGAAGCCCTTATTAGAAGATGAGTGCCAGAACAGCACATGAAATATGAGCAAATCAATAAATGTCATGGTTAGTTGTTGATCCTGAGGATAAACGAGGCAGATCACAGACCCTACTTTTTAAACGCATCACGTATCTCCATGTTAGACTTTTATCAGCTAATATCACACACACCAAACACCAACCAGCACAATGCATATATCATGTCAGACACGGGTGCCGCTAGGGATTTTAGGCCCCATGAAAAGAATCTTTACAGCGGCGAAATATTTTGATTCTATTTTACATACAATTATGCATTTTAATGGTATTTTTGACTATCATTACCATATTTGTGAAAGAGGAAAGTAGTCATAAACTTTCCTGTAGATAGAGTCACAAACAGGACCAGAGCTCCATAAAACTGCATTGTGAAAGAAAAAAACCTGTGTGAGAGGAGAAGTCGACACAAGATTTTATCTCTCAAAGCTCTACCTTTATAGTCCAACCCTTGTTTCAAATGCTGGAGGTTGTTTCCCACATATAAGCCTCCGCCCTTTAGCCTGACCACATAAGCCCAGAGAGACAGTTTAACTAATAAATACAAAAACTGAAAATGACCCGTAAATCAGCTTCAGTAGGAGATAACATTTCTTTTGGATGATACAAATTCAATTCAATTTTATTTATAATGTCAAATCACAACAGAAGTCATCTCAGGACTCAGGCTGTAAATGTTGCAGTAATTCACTCTCAAGTATTCCACTGATTTCTGCAGCAACAACATCTCACATTTATTTATTTCCTCATTCGTTGAGTCTGTCAGAAAGCAATAGTGCGACATTCAAGGTTTCACCTAGGTAAAAATAAATAAAAGAAAGAAACAAACAGGAAAATACAAGTAAAGTTTAAAAGTAAAAGTATTGTTTTTGGCAGAATGATCCCTTCCACTGCACGGTGGTGGGTAGCAGTCTCGCCTCACAGCAAGAGTGTCGTGGGTTCAATTCCCGGGTAAGTGGATGATGGCACTGGGACCAGTTGGCTCTGGCATTTCACCTTCATTCCTAAACTGGTTTGGAAGCCTGCTGTAATGGTGTTTTAACATGCACAAGATGATGGAAAAACTCTTGGAATGTAATTCAATGTGTACAAAAGAAACTTTAATGTGGAAGAAAGACAGATCTGTGTGGGATAGGGTTGGTGGCTTTGCATGTTATTCAAATTATGCGGCACAGGACAGGTTTCCAGTCCATCACGGCACGACACATAGAGACAGACAACCATTCACACTCACATTTCAATTCAACTGTTCAACAACAACACCAACTAAAAGTGACACAGATATCATGTGTAGTAGCAGATAAAATGCTGTAAATGTTGCAGTGGTTCACCTCAAACCATTCCATTGATTTCTCCATCAACATCTGACTTTTTATTTATTTTGCAACCAATGAACACACTTTCATTTCAAAGCCCCCAAAAAACATCTGGTGGCAATATACAATAAATGGTATACTCCAAATTCAAAACAAGTTAGATTTTAGTTTTAAAATCTGAATCTAAGGACATCTCACTCTCTCTGTTTGTAGTTTGCAATTGTAAAGAGAAAAAAAATGGAGCACAGCATATCATTTTATTATTTTTAAATCCCATGACCTCAGAGGGAGAATGCGATCATGGCTGAGGATACCAGCAGGAGGATGGGAATGGCACCAGTTGGTATGGCGTTGTTACACAAGTTCCCTTCACAGCAAGCCACAGCATCTCCACATAATAAGCTGTTTTGGCAGCCCTTGGTTACTATGTTATAACCTGCAAAACACAATGGGGAAACTCTCAGAAACCAATTAACAAAGAATATGATGGGTATGAATGTGAATATGAATGGGATGAGAGTGCAGGTTTTTTTTATTGATGCTTTATTGTGTCTATTTAGAAAGTGTAAGGTTTTATCTCTAGTCTTTATCTGACATAATGCATGCATTGTGCCGTTTGGTGTTTGGTGTTTGGTGCGATATTAGCTGAAGAAGAGTCTAAAGTGGAAGAACAACTTACCCATTCTGAGAGAGAAACAGCGGTTGAAGATGACTGGACAGGATTTTGTGTCTGTGCAGGACTTCGACTCAGCGGCTGTGCATGTGTAGCATCTTAATCCACATGCTGCATGGAGACAACAAATCGTGGCACATTGTACACATGACTTCTTATTATAGCTATTATTATTCAACCAGTTCCACAGAGATCATGTTGAGTTGTGGGTGTTTTGCAATAAGTGACAGACCCAGCCAGAGCGCCCTGTTGATCTACCGGCCGTGCACTCTTACCAGGGAATATACCCACTGCTTTTCCTGACATCTGTTTGTGACAGACGAAAGCAAATCAATGCTTCAGAGCAAGAAACACTTTGACACCCAACCGCCGTAAAATCACAAACATTTACATGTTGCAAGATTGAACGGAGGAAGGGAGATATGATGTAATCATTCCTGTCATTTCTTCTTCTCAACTGCTGGCTGTAGCTCAATGGACAAAGATAACAGTGGTATCATCATCTCATAGTGAACAAGCAGGTTTACCACCATATCAGACCATTATCTTTTACTTTCAGACACCACTTCATTTTTTAGCTTTAAACATTACCATCATTTAAAAAAAAAAAAAAAAAGAGTTACAATGTTAATTCAATGCACAACAGTCCAACTGGAACGCTGTCATTAGACAGAGTGCAGACAGAGTGAGAAACAGGATCAGAGCCCCAAAAAGTTGCATCGTGGACAGAGAGAAAAGCAGATTGTTCAACAGCCAAGTGAGAGGAGTAGTCGAGAGAAGCCTTCCTCTTTCAGCCTAACTTCTTCTTTGCATTTGGATTTGCATTTCTTCACAAAGCCTCCTCCCAAGTGACCTGAATAATGTTACCCTAAAGTGACCTCATTATCCATGAGACAGACATGCATCCTTTTTTTGAAAAAGAAGACAATCATTTTACGCTGTTAGATATGAGATCGTCTTTTAGAGCAGAGAAACTGGCAAACGTTTTTTGGCGTTAACTTTATTTCTCACCACTTCACTTCCTTCTTTTGGCTCTCAAAATACATTTTAAAAAGCACATTGTTGGGGCTGCTCAGCACCCAGCAGCCAGTCAGCCCAGCACAGGTGCTGGCAATGAGGGTGACGACGAGCAGCCCAGCTGCTCCACATCGGCGTCTACTCTACCAGAGTATAAGAGGAGGCTGAGAGGGGGCGCCCGTTGCTTGAACGTCGACTATTGTGGTCAGGATTGCCGGTTGTGAAACTAGCAGCATGCTCAATAGACTGAATTATATGTCTGATAACCTGCTAATCCTGTTCTCCTCTCTCTTTGTTCCAGGCTCCCTCCGTAAAACCCAGTGTCTCCTCGGCCAAGCCCATCACCCACGTGAAGTCACTAAATAAAGTTGTTCACCTGTAAGATCTGTTTCGGTGTCTTTGTCTCTGGGGTACCTGGCACATTTGGCTACTAAAACTTTAGAGCCTAACAGAACGTTCAAGCCACAATGAGCCAAGCCGGGTCCCCGGGGGCAGGGAACCAGACTCCTGCAGAATTAGGAGGTTTGATAGCCAAACAGGCCCATGACCTTGCCGAGCTGCAGCAGGAGTTGAAGAAGGCCTTTCCCACTGTGCAAAGTCAGATTGCAGAGCTTGAAAGTGCCTCCCGTTCCACAGTGGGAACTGTGGCGTCCCTTTCCACCCAAGTGAGCGCCATCTCTGGAGCATTGGCCGACATTCAGAAATCCCTGGATACCCTCACAGCCCGAACACCGGTCAGCGGACTTTCAGCTCCAGTCGCACACACCAGCCCCAGCCCTCCCACTGCAGCGGCGGGTTCAGCGGCCTCCCCAGCCCAGTTGCACCCCCAAGTGGAGCCCAACTTGGTCAGCCCTAGGCCGTTCAATGGAGACTTCAACCACTGTCGGGGTTTCCTCGCTCAATGTGAGTTACTTTTCACTCATCAGCCGTCCAGATATTCTTCCGATGGGTCTAGGATTGCCTTGGTAATGTCTCTTCTTGTTGATGAGGCTCTCAGTTGGGCCATAGCTGCAGTTGAAGGCAACCTTTCTCTTTCTACTGACTACACACAGTTTAGGAGGGAGTTTCAGGCAGTGTTCGATCACCCTGTAGACGGGAAGGATGCCGCCGGTCGTTTGCTGGTAATCCGGCAGGGGTCACGCTCTGTGGCTCAGTACACCCTGGAGTTCCGGATCCTGGCAGCGGAGAGCCGATGGGACACCAATGCCCTTCTCAGTGTCTATCGCAAGGGGCTGAGTGACGCCATCAAGGATCTCATTGTCCGTGACTGCCCTGAAACCCTCAACGACTTAATTTCTCTGGCCCTCCTAATGGACTCCCGGCTCCAGGAACGTCGCGTAGACAGAGCCCATCGAAGCTCTCCTCGCCAACCCTCCCACCACCCAGCTACGGAGTTTCCAACTCTGTTCTCTGCTAGCCGAGCTCAGCCCTCTCCTTCACCACTGCGTTCCCCAGCTCCTTCTACACTTGGCCCAGGGGAACCCATGGAGATTGGCCGATCACGACTCACACCAGAGGAGAGAGAACAGAGACTGAACAACAGGCTGTGTCTCTACTGTGGTGAATCAGGTCATTTCATTCGCTCTTGCCCCACTCGCCCAAAAGATCCTGCTCGCTGGTAGGGGCTATACTGGTGAGCAAGACTATTTTCCCCCAGCCCAAGAAGAATCCCAACCGCCTCTTCCCTGCTACGCTGGCCTGGGGCACAGAGACACTTTCTGTCAGCGCCCTCATTGACTCTGGTGCGGATGAGTGCCTCATGGACGTTTCCTTTGCTCACCAAGCAGGTGTCCCCTTGGTTCCCTTGGACCACTCGTTGTTTCCCCAGGCCATAGACGGACGTCCATTAGGCGCTATCTCCTATTCTACCAGGCCCCTCATGCTCACCCTTTCTGGTAACCACACCGAGTCAATATGTTTCCTTGTTCTACATGCCCCGACTGCGCCCTTGGTGTTGGGTCGACCTTGGTTGGAGAAGCATGAGCCCCACATTTCCTGGGCCTCCGGCCGGATCCTAGGATGGAGCACTACCTGCCATGCAACCTGCCTGCGTTCTGCACTCTCCCCGCCCTGCGTTTTCAAAGCAGTGTCCTCTCCCCCAGACCTCACAGGTGTTCCCCCCGAGTATCATGATCTTGCCCCAGTGTTTAGTAAGGACAGAGCTATGTCGCTTCCCCCTCACCGGCCGTATGATTGTGCCATCGATCTCCTACCTGGGACCCCCTTCCCTAAGGGACGGCTTTACAACATCTCTCTTCCAGAGAAGGAAGCAATGCGCAACTACATTGCAGAATCCCTGCATTCCGGCATCATCAGACCTTCGTCTTCCCCCCTTGCAGCAGGCTTTTTCTTTGTGGCTAAAAAAGATGGCAGCCTGAGACCATGCATTGATTACCGTGGGCTAAACAAACTCACTGTGAAGAATAAATATCCTCTCCCCCTTATCAGCTCCACCCTCGAGCCACTTACTCATGCAAAGGTATTCACGAAGCTGGACCTCCGAAACGCCTACCACTTAGTCCGGATAAGGGAAGGCGACGAATGGAAAACGGCCTTCAACACCCACCTTGGCCACTTTGAGTATCTGGTTATGCCGTTTGGCCTGTCCAACGCCCCGGCCGTTTTCCAAGCCCTTGTGAACGATGTGCTGAGAGACATGCTTAACGTCTTTGCGGTGGTGTACCTGGACGACATCCTCATCTTCTCCACGTCTTTGGAAGAACACCACCAGCACGTCCGCCTGGTTCTTCAGCGGCTGTTGGAGAACCGCCTGTACGTCAAGGCTGAAAAATGTGTGTTCCACTCTGACTCTGTCACGTACCTGGGCAATGTACTGGAGAATGGACAGACCCGTGTGGATCCTGCCAAGGTCAAGGCAGTAGAGGAATGGCCGCGTCCCAACGACCGAACTCAGCTAAGGCGTTTCCTGGGGTTTGCTGGCTTCGTCCGCAGGTTCATCAAGGGTTTCAGTCAAATAGCAGCCCCTCTCAATTCCCTCACCTCCCCCTGTCGCCCTTTCTCCTGGACAACGGAGGCGGAGGCAGCCTTCTGTAAGCTTAAGAGCCTGTTCGTTTCAGCTCCTGTGCTGGTCTACCCCGACCCAACGAGGCAGTTTATCGTCGAGGTAGATGCCTCGGATACGGGCATCGGGGCAGTTCTCTCTCAGCAGTCTGAGGGGGACCAGAGAGTGCATCCTTGTGCCTACTTCTCAAGGAGTTACAACCCTGCTGAGAGGAACTACGACGTGGGTAATAAGGAGCTACTGGCGGTCCATGATGCACTGAAGGAGTGGAGACACTGGTTGGAGGGAGCGAAGCTGCCATTCATAGTGTGGTCGGACCATAAGAATTTGACCTACTTAAGGACAGCAAAGAGGCTTAACTCCAGACAGGCCCGCTGGGCCCTATTTTTCAGCCGGTTTGATTTTACCCTCAGTTACCGCCCGGGTTCCAAGAACATCAGGGCTGATGCTCTCTCCCGTCAAGTCACTGGTGAACTACCGGAGGTCCAGGAGGTGCCGAACACCATCCTTTCCCCCACCCGAGTCGTGGGTGTAGTCACCTGGCCTATCGACTCCATGGTAAAGCGGGCCCAGCAAACCCAGCCAGATCCAGGCAATGGACCCCGAAACAGACTGTTCGTTCCCACCTCTGTCCGCCCACAAGTGTTGGAATGGGGTCACTCCAGTAACATTGCCTGCCACCCAGGAGAACGCCGAACAGCAGAATTCATCAGCCGCAGATTCTGGTGGCCCTCCCTCAACAAGGATGTTAAGGAGTTTGTAGCTGCCTGCACCATCTGCGCCCGGAGCAAGGCTTCCCATCGTCCTCCAGCGGGCCTGCTTCAACCTCTCCCCGTCCCCACTCGGCCGTGGTCCCACATAGGTATGGACTTTGTCACAGGACTCCCGGTATCCCAGGGCAAGAATACCATCCTGACTGTGGTTGACCGGTTCTCTAAGGCTGTCCACTTTATTCCACTACACAAGCTTCCTTCCGCTGCAGAGACTGCAGACCTCCTCACTCTCCATGTTGTTCGCCTGCATGGAATTCCCTCGGACATTGTGTCTGACCGTGGTCCCCAATTCGTCTCGAAGGTGTGGCAGGCCTTCTGTAAAGGAATCGGGGCCACAGTCAGCCTCTCCTCTGGCCACCATCCGCAGACCAATGGGCAAACAGAGCGTGCCAACCAGACACTTGAGACGGCCCTTCGCTGTGTCACCACCAGCAACCCTATGACCTGGTCCAGATACTTGCCCTGGGTGGAGTACTCTCTCAACACCATGGAGAGCGCGGCAACTGGTATGTCCCCTTTCAAATGCTCACTGGGTTATCAACCCCCTCTGTTTCCCCAACAGGAGCTGGAGGTGGCAGTCCCGTCCACCAGGGTCCACCTCCGCCGGTGTAGACGGGTCTGGAAGGCCGCCCGGGCTGCGCTACTTCGTGCCACCGCACAAGCCCAGCGTGGGGCCAACCGGAGGAGGGTATGTGCTCCTGTCTACCAACCTGGCCAGAAAGTTTGGCTGTTGGCCCGGGACCTGCCCCTCCAGACCTCCCAGACCTCAACCCGCAAGCTGAATCCCCGGTATGTTGGCCCCTACTCTGTGGACCACGTCATTAGCCCTGTGGCGGTACGTCTGATCCTCCCTCCTGCTCTCAAGGTTCACCCAGTTTTCCACGTCTCTCAGCTTAAGCCTGTGGCCGCCAGCGCCTTGTCCCCTGTTTCAGCTCCTCCGCCTCCCCGAGTCCTGGCTGATGGTGACCCTGTGTGGACAGTTCACAAGCTGCTTGCCGTCCGTCGCCGTGGTCGGGGGTTCCAGTATTTAGTAGACTGGGAAGGCTATGGTCCCGAAGAACGATGCTGGGTGCACCCGTCTTACCTCGCTGACCCCTCCTTGTTGGATGCCTTCTACAGGGACAACCCTGGCGCCCCCGGGCGGTCGTCCGGTGCCTCCCCTCAGGGGAGGGGTACTGTTGGGGCTGCTCAGCACCCAGCAGCCAGTCAGCCCAGCACAGGTGCTGGCAATGAGGGTGACGACGAGCAGCCCAGCTGCTCCACATCGGCGTCTACTCTACCAGAGTATAAGAGGAGGCTGAGAGGGGGCGCCCGTTGCTTGAACGTCGACTATTGTGGTCAGGATTGCCGGTTGTGAAACTAGCAGCATGCTCAATAGACTGAATTATATGTCTGATAACCTGCTAATCCTGTTCTCCTCTCTCTTTGTTCCAGGCTCCCTCCGTAAAACCCAGTGTCTCCTCGGCCAAGCCCATCACCCACGTGAAGTCACTAAATAAAGTTGTTCACCTGTAAGATCTGTTTCGGTGTCTTTGTCTCTGGGGTACCTGGCACATTTGGCTACTAAAACTTTAGAGCCTAACACACATAGGCCTACTCCAGGTGCTGTCTAACCAACCACAAAAAAAGCGCTAAATAAATTGCTTATCAGAAATAGAGTGGGCATGTGGTGCTGAAATAAGGAAGTGACCTTACCAGCTGAGTCATGACTCAACTTCTGACGTCTACCAGAGAGTAGCACCCATCTGGCATGGTGCCAAAGATCTGGTTTGAATAAGGAGTGATAACATGGGCCGCCACTAGTGAGTGAGATAAAAAGCAGTGTCTTCTGTGTGCAATTTGTACTGTCTGCGGAGCATCTACCAACGCAGAGCCGCCTCCATCATCAAGGACCACAACCCCCCACATATGGACTGATGGGGCGTCCCACTTCTGCCCTCAGGCCGGAGATACAAGTGTGAAATGAAGGACCACTAGACTAAAGAACACTTTATTCCCCAATGCCATCAGACACCAAAACAGACCGTATGAGTACAATCAGGACAACATTTTTATAACTGCACAGTTTGCACATGTTTACATTTACACCTTTTAAATGACTACTCAAGGCGCTTCATACATTCAGTGGCTTTTACCCACACACATTCATACACTGATGGCAGAGTAGCCGCCTGCACATCAGGATCTAATATTATCTAACTCATTCATACACATTCACACGCTGATGCCGCAGCAATTGGGGGTTCAGTATCTTCAGCATGCAGACTGGAGGAGCTGGGATTCGAACCGCCGATCTTCTGATCTTGGAGGACGACTGAACTTGGAGGACGACTCGCTCTACCTAGATGTTACATTATTTGGCATTCTGTGGACAGCAAGCGAATAATTTCATCGTACAGGGAAATAAGTTTCTTTTCTGTGCATATGATAATAAACAATCACTATAATTTGACTGTGAAATGTATCCTTGACGTAGAACAACCAGTCTGATCTGCTTTTGTTCTGGTATAGTGACATCAGTGCGTCGCAGATCCCAGATTCTGATTGTACTCTTTCGCACGAGCAGCAGGCAAATGAGACTTCTTTCACTTTCGATCCCACCAGTCAACATCGGAGACGGGTGACTCAGAAGGGTCACCGAGGGCCACGTCACAATGTGCAAGTTGGTTTCTCCAACTATGGTCGTCTTCTCTTCAAAAGATCCACGTCCTGCACTCTTCGGCTCAGCATCACACTTCAAGTTGACACCTGGTAGTCTGTTGCCAAGAACAGTAGCAGTGCAGTGAATTCTCTGCTGAGCCACTGGGAGCACAACCAGTTGTCAAAGAAGAGCTTGTAGTTCTCGTGCGTTTGATATAGGCTGGGCCAGGCAGAGGTCAATGTTGCCACTTGCTGAATGGCCAGAATGGCCCTAACCGCATGATCATGTTCCTTCTTTCCATAAAATGTCCCTGTGTTCATGTCCTGTAAGCATCAGTCATCAGTAAAGTAAAAACACTGACATATTATATATAAAGTAATTTCAACTTTGTTAAAATGTGAAATGTATCTTATCTCTCTTGCAAAGTATTCCTGCTCTTTGTATATTGTCAACAAAATAAATAAGTTTTGCTTTGTTTTGAGTATTCTTGTGTTCTTGTGACTTATACAGCACTTCTTCTTTCTTGTAAAATAATGATTGGTAGCCTGTGTCAACTGTGGCGCTGCTTCCTGAAAGGACTGCCCCCCCCCCAAAAAAAAAGGCCACTCCGACATTGATCTATCATTTTATTGGATGCAGATATGTCAGGTGATACTATTTAAAGTAAAACAAAGTACATGGATTATGTTTTAATTCAGTATAAAATGATAGGTTAGAGGCTGTGTGTGAGCCTATACAACAATTACTGCTAAACTGCACAGCCTGTCAATACTTCTTGTTCTTTTGCACATATTTTATACACTTTTACTTTTCGTTTTTAATGTTTTATTCTTTTA
The DNA here is from genome assembly GCF_963514095.1 of Eutrigla gurnardus. Lineage (NCBI taxonomy): Eukaryota > Metazoa > Chordata > Actinopteri > Perciformes > Triglidae > Eutrigla > Eutrigla gurnardus. Next base: position 13,336,422 of record NC_139936.1, on the reverse strand, counting down.
TATCGTATTTTCCTTTTGAGTTCACTGTGTGAAGGGAAACTGCATAACAAGAATGTCATTGCTCGGTGTGAACTGTTTCTACTGTGTGTGTGAAAATAAAATTCTTGAATTTGAATCTTATGTCTGTGTGTTATTGAATGAACATACCAGTTGGTGGCGGTAATGCGTCATAACATAGTTTGCAACCCGCCATATAAAACACAAGAAGAAGAAGGTGAAGAAGACGAAGAAAACGAAGAAGAAGAAAAGCCGGGCAGCCAAAGCCTGCTGCTCCTTAGCTCCGTGTGTGCGCAGATTTCTTTCATGATGTATGTGAACTAAAGTGACATGAAAACATGCCGAAGTGTGTGAAGAAGTCCCGCAGCACTCAGCTCTCCATCAGCAGGTACTTCGGAGGACTGAGCGGCGGCTGCGCCCCCAACACTCAGGGCGGGACCACCCAAAGTCCTGCTCAGCACAAGCGTCCACGGGGCAAGGTGAGCTGTGCTGCACCGAATACACACACAACAGCAGGTACGGTATATGCTTTAGCAGCTTCATGCTAACGACTCAACCCCACCTGCTTCGGCCTTGCAGAAGAAACTCTCCCCTGATCACGATTTTGGATTGTCAACAAAACGAGCCAAGTTTTCCGCCCAGGAGCAGGTGGAGGATTTGAGCTGTGAGCCGGCAACCTGTCAGAGCACCGAAGGTGAGAAAATCCATCTGTTCTTCCTCATCAACCCCCACTCATGTCATTCCCAGCTGCTAAAAGCACACATTTCTTCTGATGTCCAATCCTTGATGCATTCTGGGTTTACAACTTTTAAAAAAAAGTGGAGTTTTGACTGATCTGACATGGTGATGTCCCACAAACTGTTGACAAAGGGCAGCACATCTTCCCAAGTGCATCCAGGTGATACCTACACGAGTCAAATATTTATATTTGTATTTTCTTCTTCGGGTTAACATGCCTTTTTTTGTACTCAGCTGTTCCTCTCACCCCAGAGACGACGCCTACATCGAGCCGAGGAGAGGCCGGCCTCTGTTCCTCCACCTTGGAGAAGCTGAAAGGCTTCACCTGCTCGGCTGAGTTTGGTGTCCCTCGTAGGGAGGACAAGGAGACATGCGGTGCTGGCGGTATAACCTGTGACAGAGGAAGTGGCGTTCGGCCTCCTCAGGACGTTACCGATCAACGCAGCAATAAGAACGAACTTCCACAGCCAGAAGAAGAGCATGAGGGTGAAGAGGAGGTCAAAGAAAAGAAGAGTTCAGGGCTGGCTGCTACAAAAGAGGTAACCCAATATATAAACCTTAAGCCTCTTACGTCACTGTCATAAGAGCATGTTTGCCCTGCTAATGTGTCCATGGGTGAGGCTCTCAGCTCTGGACTTTGTACACACAAAAAAATCAGTTTCCCCACGTATGATGTGTTAAACTTGTGAGTTTGAGTAAATTGTATCAAGTAAGCAGTAAGTACTATAATAAAACCAACAATAGTGGGAATTAAGACCCTGATGGCAACTGTTGCTGCTCAAGTGTGTTTATTTGTCTCGTCTCAGTTTGCCAGGTCAGGAGGACGACGGGGAGGAAGGGGTGCACACCTGAGTCCTCCTTCAAACTCGAGCACCCTCTCCGGGCACCCAAAGGGCACATACACTCCCCTGGAACAGCAGGTCATCCAGCTGAAACAGCAGCATAAAGATGCATTGCTGGCTGTGGAGTGTGGATACAAGTACAGGTTCTTTGGAGAGGATGCAGAGGTGATCACTGGAAACGCAATTAACAGTATATTAAGCCAAGACACATGTTACTGTGTAAGAGTCATGTTTCAGATGGTGTTTAGACGGCCAGTGTAAGAGGGTTTCACATATGTCCTACATATATTCTCTATATGCATACAAAAAGTGGAAAGGAAACAACTATTTATTATCTGATCACTAAATTGTTATGAATGTTCGGATCAAATAATCCAACTTTTGTGCCTTCAGTAAAACATTTTAGAGAGCACTAGAGAAAGTCACTGGAATAATCTGAAGGGAGAGATGTCATGTTGAGAAATTTCCCTGCACAGATTGCTGCGAAGGAGCTGAATATCTTCTGTCACCTGGATCACAACTTCATGACGTGCAGCATCCCCACACACCGCTTGTTTGTTCACGTCAGACGGTTGGTGTCCCACGGACACAAGGTGTGAAATATATCTTGCACGTTATTCATATTTAGAAGGTGTTTAGATTTGTTTTTTTCCCCGATCTCAGCGCTACTGTCCTTAATCTTATAGGTCGGTGTGGTCAAGCAGACGGAGACGTCTGCGATCAAGGCCTCGGGGGCCACCAAGAACGCTCTGTTCTCCCGTCAGCTGAGTGCTCTGTACACCAAGTCCACTTTGGTGGGAGAGGGTATCCTTATGGACCAGACATATGTGTGTGTGTGTGTGTGTGTGTGTCCAGTTTAAAACAGCACCTCTGTACGTCTGTACGCCTCTGTACGTCAGTGTCCTTGATGGCTTTTCTGAGATGTGAACCCGGTCTGCAGACTGGGGGATGTGGAGGAAGGGAGCTGTGGTGACGTGGTGTTGGACCCTCCTGACAGCTTCCTGCTGTGTATCAGTGAGAACTGGGACAAACTGAAGAAGCAGCTCACTCTGGGCTTGGTGGTGAGTTATAATTCAAAACAACTACTCATGCATTTAGGCAATGTGTTGAGCAGGTTGTTGTCAGCTAGTGTGTCAATACACATTGTGTTGTATGCTTTTGGGTATTTTTGATTAAATTGGTTGTTAATGACCGGTTGCTAGTAAATCAAAATGTTTGTACTGTTTATATGAATGTGATGACATTTTTTCCCCTTGAATCAACTGGATTAGTTTAAAGATATTCCAACTTCCTCAGTTTAACTTCCAGACAGGGTATCATGACATCCCAAAATTGACTAAATATTAAGGATTATATCCAGAGTTGAATACGAGTTAATGTTGGTCACAGTTGGACTAAGCAACATAATGATTTTATTTAATATATTACAATGCGTACGTAATTAGACGGTTGTGTTTGTATATGCAGGCGGTGCAGCCCAGCACAGGAGACGTGTTGATGGACTGTTTCCCCGATGATCAGTCTCGCTCTGAGCTGGAGGGTCGTGTCCTGAAGATCAAGCCTGTGGAGATCCTGGTGCCCTCTAACCTCTCAGAACAAACCCACAGACTCCTACAGAGCATCGCCAATGCCAGGTAATGTACTGTCAAGGCACTAGGGGGCGGTATGTACCCACTTCCTGATTAAACTGAACTGTGTGTTTACAAAAGTGTGTGATTGTTGGTTTAGTCTAGTTTATTTGGAGGGATTGTGTTTAGATTCCCCCCGGCAGGTAGTCAGTTGTTTTGTCTGCTCTCTGGGCTCTGTCTGGATGAAGGAATGAATGTGAGCTCACTGAGAGGTTATGTGATGATGTCTCTCTGCAGGGCCAAACAGGGTCCAACCAGGTTCCTAGACTGATGTTTAATATGTAAGAAAGATATTTGTATTGTATTGAGTGACTGTCATTGGTAAAATGCTTAAAGCGTTCATTCATGTTGAAAAAAAGTGAATAAAGGTAAGTAATAAGGTAATAAGTTGGCTGGTGGCCCTGAAGGCAACCACGGTCAACTCCCAGACTGGACAACGCCCTGGCAGCGACTTGTCAATCACAAGGTAGCCACGTCCTGAAGCTTACCATCTATTTGACTCTTAATAGGGCCGTACTTTTCTATATGAACGTCAAGTTGTATTCAAGATGACTTTAAACTAGCAATGGAGGGTCATTTTCTCATAGACTTCTAATCAGTCGGTCTATTGATTGCAACTGTAGGAGTCGCCCCCTGCTGGTAATTATAAAGAATGTGAATTTAGGAAGAGTCTTCATTGGCATCACTTTTCAGATGAAAATGCCCTGACGCAGAGAGGTGGTGGAAAAAGTTGTCAGACAAATATTATCACCACCATCATGGTGTAAATATTTTTGGATAAAGCAGATATGTTAGGCGTTAAAAGTGCATGTAATTAAAGGACAGTACACACCGTCTCAAGCCTGTCTTTAAACAAACATAAAAAAGCAGTGTGCTTGCTCTAGTAATTCCTCCCATTCATACGAGCTTTTATATATTATTTAATGGCTTTAATATCTATTATTATTATTTAAATAATTATAATAATAATAAAATAATAATACAATTTTGAACATCTCCTTTAAGTACATAGCTGACTATTCACAGTCAATGTAACACCGTCCGTTCATATGATGATTACAGAAAGTCACCCAGTGATTGGCTCAGCACAAGCACACGCTCCATCAGCTGTTATGTTGGCCTGGCGAGCTTCAACCGAGACTCTGATACAAAGCGCGGCTTCCTGTTTAATGGGGGCGGGCTGCAGTCAGAACCACGAGATCAAAAAGAGCTGAGCAGCTTGTCCCTTGTTCACTGGCTGACTAACACAGTCAGCAGCAGTGATTGTTGAACTGATGTGTCCCAGAAACCTGTTGCCTCCCATCGTGCCGCCATTCGTCTCATTGATGTCGACAGTCTGCACCCAGCATGTTCACACCAGTGGGGACTGGTTTCTCTGGGGGCTGCCTGTGATTGCATTATGTTTTGAAAATGAAACGAGGGAGGCAGTGGGAGGGAGAGGATTAGAAGGGAATGGTTGGATAAATGGGATGTAGGTCCGCTACTATTTCCCTCCCTCTTTTTGTCTTTGCCTCTTCGATTGGTGCATATTTCTTAATATTCACCTTTTCATTCTATTATTCACCTTTTTTTTACTCCCTTTTGTATTATTTCCTGTCTTTCTTTCTGTCCCCCTCCTCCTTTTCCCAGCTTTCCGTCTTGAGTGATTATAGCGGAGATGGGCCTGTAAAGGCCAGTCCAATTATTGTGTTTGAACAGCACTGCTCTCTAGCGTTGTGCTCATCAGAGACGAGGCTCTTCTCAATTTGCAGCCAGTATCATACAAATACAGCGATGCGTTGCCTGTTCAGCTCTGAAGGAAAATTCCTCCCATTTATATTCACACGGGGCCGTTCCAGATCACTACTACAGCACACCTCCCAAGGTATTCTTCTAGGTGATTCATTATATTTCTCAATCATTCAACAGACTGTAAAAAATGAGTCTTAAAATGCATAAATTATTCTGAAAAAGATGTTTTAACGGTAAGCTGCATTGACATTTAACAGTGGTATCTGTTATACTCATGCAAGAGCCACCCAGGTGAGCATTTAAATCAGGGGCTTTTTGTGGTGGCTGACGTTAGCATGACAGCCTCTGTTTCTCTGGGGTGGAATGACGAGATGGGGCCCCGTGGCAACGGGATGCATGCGTGTCTCTGGAGCGGGAGGTAATGAGTCCCTTGGAGGTTGGTAGCAGCAAGGTCGCTTTACTCAACCACAGCCTGGAGTCAGGAGTTAAGATCGGAGACACTCCGATCTTAACTCGGTCGATGACACTCTTGGAAGTTTATATTAAAGATCTGTCTTTCTTCCACATTAAAGTTTCCGTCTAGAATCCGTCTCCTTTACCCCCCCTTATTTTTCATTTACAGGACAAAACTGTAAAATGAGTAACAGTAATTTTAAATTAGGTACAAAATGATAGCAACAGAGAGAATTCACTTCCTTACTGTAATAGAGCTTTCTAGAAGGGATCATTCTGCCAAAAACAATATTTTTACTTTTAAACTTTACTTGTATTTTCCTGTTTTTTTCTTTCTTTTATTTATTTTTACTTAGGTGAAACCTTGAATGTCGCACTATTGCTTTCTGACAGACTCAACGAATGAGGAAATAAATAAATGTGAGATGTTGTTTGCTGCGGGCTGCACGGTGGTGTAGTGGGTAGCACTCTCGCCTCACAGCAAGAGGGTCCTGGGTTTGATTCCCGGGTCGGCCTGGGGTCCTTCTGTGTGGAGTTTGCATGTTCTCCCCGTGTAAGCGTGGGTTCTCTCCGGGTTCTCTGGCTTCCTCCCACAGTCCAAAGACATGCAGGATGGGGATAGGTTAATTGATGACTCTAAATTGTCCGTAGGTGTGAATGTGAGCGTGAATGGTTGTTTGTCTCTACATGTTGGCCCTGTGATGGACTGGCGTCCTGTCCAGGGTGTACCTTGCCTTCGCCCACTGACAGCTGGGATCGGCTCCAGCCCCCCCGTGACCCTAAATACAGGATAAGCGGTAGAAAATGGATGGATGTTGTTGCTGCAGAAATCAGTAGAATACTTGAGAGTGAATTACTGCAACATTTACAGCCTGAGCCCTGAGATGACTTTTGTTGTGATTTGACACTATAAATAAAATTGAATTGAATTGAATTGAATTTGTATCATCCAAAAGAAATGTTATCTGCTACTGAAGCCGATTTACGGGTCATTTTCAGTTTTTGTATTTATTAGTTAAACTGTCTCTCTGGGCTTATGTGGTCAGGCTAAAGGGCGGAGGCTCATATGTGGGAAAACAACCTCCAGCATTTGAAACAAGGGTTGGACTATAAAGGTAGAGCTTTGAGAGATAAAATCTTGTGTCGACTTCTCCTCTCACACAGTTAACTACACTGAGGTTTTTTTCTTTCACAATGCAGTTTTATGGAGCGCTGGTCCTGTTTGCGACTCTGTCTACAGGAAAGTTTATGACTACTTTACGATTCATATTTTTGCAGCTTGTTTCAAGTTTCTTTTACTGTCATTGTTTCCAGTAACATTTTAATGTGTGAATCTTAAAAAAAAGTGACAATTTTCTGTGTTTCTGTACAGCAATTGGATTGCAATGCATCGTATGTTATCTTGGAACATGCACAGTGCTAATTTGTCCCGCCAACTTGGATCGCTGTGCCACAGCCACTGTGAATGGTGAGTTGTTCTTCCACAGCTGATATGTACAGCTGTGCTGAATGCATGATGACTTTTATTGTTGTTGAAACTGAGTTTCTTTCCATCAGATGTTGTCACCATGACCTGCCTGAACAATGCCACCTGTGTCGGCCCCTTCAAATGCTGTAACACAGACCTGTGTAACGGTACCATACCCACTGGTTCCAGTGTCCTCCTCCTGCTGGTATCCTCAGCCATCCTCACGCTCTTTCACTGAGCCACCGGAGAAACTGCAGCTTCTTCACTTCTATCTTCCTCAATTTGGACAACTCTAGAAGAATAAACACGTTTGAACATGTAAATGCCGACTGCAGATCAATATTTGTTCAATAAAAACACAATATGATCAACAACTTAATTGTTTGATTCTTAAGTTCTTCACTTCACATCATTATTGACAACAAGAACTGCATTATTATGAAGCCCTTATTAGAAGACGAGTGCCAGAACAGCACATGAAATATGAGCAAATCAATAAATGTCATGGTTAGTTGTTGATCCTGAGGATTAACGAGGCAGATCAAGGACCTTATTTTTTACACACATCACCTATCTCCATGTTAGACTTTTATCAGCTAATATCACACACACCAAACACCAACCAGCACAATGCATATATCATGTCAGACACGGGTGCCGCTAGGGATTTTGGGCCCCATGAAAAGAATCTTTAAAGCGGCGAAATTTTTTGATGCTATTTTACATACAATTATGCATTTTAATGGTATTTTTGACTATCATTACCATATTTGTGAAAGAGGAAAGTAGTCATAAACTTTCCTGTAGATAGAGTCACAAACAGGACCAGAGCTCCATAAAACTGCATTGTGAAAGAAAAAAACCTGTGTGAGAGGAGAAGTCGACACAAGATTTTATCTCTCAAAGCTCTACCTTTATAGTCCAACCCTTGTTTCAAATGCTGGAGGTTGTTTCCCACATATAAGCCTCCGCCCTTTAGCCTGACCACATAAGCCCAGAGAGACAGTTTAACTAATAAATACAAAAACTGAAAATGACCCGTAAATCAGCTTCAGTAGGAGATAACATTTCTTTTGGATGATACAAATTCAATTCAATTTTATTTATAACGTCAAATCACAACAGAAGTCATCTCAGGACTCAGGCTGTAAATGTTGCAGTAATTCACTCTCAAGTATTCCACTGATTTCTGCAGCAACAACATCTCACATTTATTTATTTCCTCATTCGTTGAGTCTGTCAGAAAGCAATAGTGCGACATTCAAGGTTTCACCTAAGTAAAAATAAATAAAAGAAAGAAACAAACAGGAAAATACAAGTAAAGTTTAAAAGTAAAAGTATTGTTTTTGGCAGAATGATCCCTTCCACTGCACGGTGGTGGGTAGCAGTCTCGCCTCACAGCAAGAGTGTCGTGGGTTCGATTCCCGGGTAAGTGGATGATGGCACTGGGACCAGTTGGCTCTGGCATTTCACCTTCATTCCTAAACTGGTTTGGAAGCCTGCTGTAATGGTGTTTTAACATGCACAAGATGATGGAAAAACTCTTGGAATGTAATTCAATGTGTACAAAAGAAACTTTAATGTGGAAGAAAGACAGATCTGTGTGGGATAGGGTTGGTGGCTTTGCATGTTATTCAAATTATGCGGCACAGGACAGGTTTCCAGTCCATCACGGCACGACACATAGAGACAGACAACCATTCACACTCACATTTCAATTCAACTGTTCAACAACAACACCAACTAAAAGTGACACAGATATCATGTGTAGTAGCAGATAAAATGCTGTAAATGTTGCAGTGGTTCACCTCAAACCATTCCATTGATTTCTCCATCAACATCTGACTTTTTATTTATTTTGCAACCAATGAACACACTTTCATTTCAAAGCCCCCAAAAAACATCTGGTGGCAATATACAATAAATGGTATACTCCAAATTCAAAACAAGTTAGATTTTAGTTTTAAAATCTGAATCTAAGGGCATCTCACTCTCTCTGTTTGTAGTTTGCAATTGTAAAGAGAAAAAAAATGGAGCACAGCATATCATTTTATTTTTTTTTAAATCCCATGACCTCAGAGGGAGAATGCGATCATGGCTGAGGATACCAGCAGGAGGATGGGAATGGCACCAGTTGGTATGGCGTTGTTACACAAGTTCCCTTCACAGCAAGCCACGGCACCTCCACATGCTAAGCTGGTTTGGCAGCCCTTGGTTACTATGTTATAACCTGCAAAACACAATGGGGAAACTCTCAGAAACCAATTAACAAAGAATATGATGGGTATGAATGTGAATATGAATGGGATGAGAGTGCAGTTTTTCGATTGCTGCTTTATTGTGTCTATTTAGAAAGTGTAAGGTTTTATCTCTAGTCTTTATCTGACATAATGCATGCATTGTGCTGTTTGGTGTTTGGTGCGATATTAGCTGAAGAAGAGTCGGAAGTGGAAGAACAACTTACCCATTCTGAGAGAGAAACAGCGGTTGAAGATGACTGGACAGGATTTTGTGTCTGTGCAGGACTTCGACTCAGCGGCTGTGCATGTGTAGCATCTTAATCCACATGCTGCATGGAGACAACAAATCGTGGCACATTGTACACATGACTTCTTATTATAGCTATTATTATTCAACCAGTTCCACAGAGATCATGTTGAGTTGTGGGTGTTTTGCAATAAGTGACAGACCCAGCCAGAGCGCCCTGTTGATCTACCGGCCATGCACTCTTACCAGGGAATATACCCACTGCTTTTCCTGACATCTGTTTGTGACAGACGAAAGCAAATCAATGCTTCAGAGCAAGAAACACTTTGACACCCAACCGCCGTAAAATCACAAACATTTACATGTTGCAAGATTGAACGGAGGAAGGGAGATATGATGTAATCATTCCTGTCATTTCTTCTTCTCAACTGCTGGTTGTAGCTCAATGGACAAAGATAACAGTGGTATCATCATCTCATAGTGAACAAGCAGGTTTACCACCATATCAGACCATTATCTTTTACTTTCAGACACCACTTCATTTTTTAGCTTTAAACATTACCATCATTTAAAAAAAAAAAAAAAAGAGTTACAATGTTAATTCAATGCACAACAGTCCAACTGGAACGCTGTCATTACCTGCAGACAGAGTGAGAAACAGGATCAGAGCCCCAAAAAGTTGCATCGTGGACAGAGAGAAAAGCAGATTGTTCAACAGCCAAGTGAGAGGAGTAGTCGAGAGAAGCCTTCCTCTTTCAGCCTAACTTCTTCTTTGCATTTGGATTTGCATTTCTTCACAAAGCCTCCTCCCAAGTGACCTGAATAATGTTACCCTAAAGTGACCTCATTATCCATGAGACAGACATGCATCCTTTTTTTGAAAAAGAAGACAATCATTTTACGCTGTTAGATATGAGATCGTCTTTTAGAGCAGAGAAACTGGCAAACGTTTTTGGGGCGTCCCACTTCTGCCCTCAGGCCGGAGATACAAGTGTGAAATGAAGGACCACTAGACTAAAGAACACTTTATTCCCCAATGCCATCAGACACCAAAACAGACCGTATGAGTACAATCAGGACAACATTTTTATAACTGCACAGTTTGCACATGTTTACATTTACACCTTTTAAATGACTACTCAAGGCGCTTCATACATTCAGTGGCTTTTACCCACACACATTCATACACTGATGGCAGAGTAGCCGCCTGCACATCAGGATCTAATATTATCTAACTCATTCATACACATTCACACGCTGATGCCGCAGCAATTGGGGGTTCAGTATCTTCAGCATGCAGACTGGAGGAGCTGGGATTCGAACCGCCGATCTTCTGATCTTGGAGGACGACTGAACTTGGAGGACGACTCGCTCTACCTAGATGTTACATTATTTGGCATTCTGTGGACAGCAAGCGAATAATTTCATCGTACAGGGAAATAAGTTTCTTTTCTGTGCATATGATAATAAACAATCACTATAATTTGACTGTGAAATGTATCCTTGACGTAGAACAACCAGTCTGATCTGCTTTTGTTCCGGCATAGTGACATCAGTGCGTCGCAGATCCCAGATTCTGATTGTACTCTTTCGCACGAGCAGCAGGCAAATGAGACTTCTTTCACTTTCGATCCCACCAGTCAACATCGGGAGACGGGTTACTCAGAAGGGTCACCGAGGGCCACGTCACAATGTGCAAGTTGGTTTCTCCAACTATGGTCGTCTTCTCTTCAAAAGATCCACGTCCTGCACTCTTCGGCTCAGCATCGCACTTCAAGTTGACACCTGGTAGTCTGTTGCCAAGAACAGTAGCAGTGCAGTGAATTCTCTGCTGAGCCACTGGGAGCACAACCAGTTGTCAAAGAAGAGCTTGTAGTTCTCGTGCGTTTGATATAGGCTGGGCCAGGCAGAGGTCAATGTTGCCACTTGCTGAATGGCCAGAATGGCCCTAACCGCATGATCATGTTCCTTCTTTCCATAAAATGTCCCTGTGTTCATGTCCTGTAAGCATCAGTCATCAGTAAAGTAAAAACACTGACATATTATATATAAAGTAATTTCAACTTTGTTAAAATGTGAAATGTATCTTATCTCTCTTGCAAAGTATTCCTGCTCTTTGTATATTGTCAACAAAATAAATAAGTTTTGCTTTGTTTTGAGTATTCTTGTGTTCTTGTGACTTATACAGCACTTCTTCTTTCTTGTAAAATAATGATTGGTAGCCTGTGTCAACTGTGTCGCTGCTTCCTGAAAGGACTGCCCCCCCCCCCCCCCCCCCCCAAAAAAAGGCCACTCCGACATTGATCTATCATTTTATTGGACGCAGATATGTCAGGTGATACTATTTAAAGTAAAACAAAGGACATGGATTATGTTTTCATTCAGTATAAAATGATAGGTTAGAGGCTGTGTGTGAGCCTATACAACAATTACTGCTAAACTGCACAGCCTGTCAATACTTCTTGTTCTTTTGCACATATTTTTATACATTTTTACCTTTCGTTTTTAATGTTTTATTATTTTCTATTGTATTTTCCCTTTTGAGTTCACTGTGTGAAGGGAAACTGCATAACAATGATTTCATTGCTCGGTGTGAACTGTTTCTACTGTGTGTGTGAAAATAAAATTCTTGAATTTGAATCTTATGTCTGTGTGTTATTGAATGAACATACCAGTTGGTGGCGGTAATGCGTCATAACATAGTTTGCAAGCCGCCATATAAAACACAAGAAGAAGAAGGCGAAGAAGACGAAGAAAACGAAGAAGAAGAAAAGCCGGGCAGCCGAACCCTGCTGCTCCTTAGCTCCGTGTGTGCGCAGATTTCTTTCATGATGTATGTGAACTAAAGTGACATGAAAACATGCCGAAGTGTGTGAAGAAGTCCCGCAGCACTCAGCTCTCCATCAGCAGGTACTTCGGAGGACTGAGCGGCGGCTGCGCCCCCAACACTCAGGGCGGGACCACCCAAAGTCCTGCTCAGCACAAGCGTCCACGGGGCAAGGTGAGCTGTGCTGCACCGAATACACACACAACAGCAGGTACGGTATATGCTTTAGCAGCTTCATGCTAACGACTCAACCCCACCTGCTTCGGCCTTGCAGAAGAAACTCTCCCCTGATCACGATTTTGGATTGTCAACAAAACGAGCCAAGTTTTCCGCCCAGGAGCAGGTGGAGGATTTGAGCTGTGAGCCGGCAACCTGTCAGAGCACTGAAGGTGAGAAAATCCATCTGTTCTTCCTCATCAACCCCCACTCATGTCATTCCCAGCTGCTAAAAGCACACATTTCTTCTGATGTCCAATCCTTGATGCCTTTTGAGTTTACAACTTTTTTAAAAAAGTGGAGTTTTGACTGATCTGACATGGTGATGTCCCACAAACTGTTGACAAAGCACATCTTCCCAAGTGCATCCAGGTGATACCTACACGAGTCAAATATTTACATTTGGATTTTCTCTTTTTACATGCCTTTTTTTATACTCAGCTGTTCCTCTCACCCCAGAGACGACGCCTACATCGAGCCGAGGAGAGGCCGGCCTCTGTTCCTCCACCTTGGAGAAGCTGAAAGGCTTCACCTGCTCGGCTGAGTTTGGTGTCCCTCGTAGGGAGGACAGGGAGACATGCGGTGCTGGCGGTATAACCTGTGACAGAGGAAGTGGCGTTCGGCCTCCTCAGGACGTTACCGATCAACGCAGCAATAAGAACGAACTTCCACAGCCAGAAGAAGAGCATGAGGGTGAAGAGGAGGTCAAAGAAAAGAAGAGTTCAGGGCTGGCTGCTACAAAAGAGGTAACCCAATATATAAACCTTAAGCCTCTTACGTCACTGTCATAAGAGCATGTTTGCCCTGCTAATGTGTCCATGGGTGAGGCTCTCATCTCTGGACTTTGTACACACAAAAAAATCAGTTTCCCCACGTATGATGTGTTAAACATGTGAGTTTGAGTAAATTGCATCAAGTAAGCAGCAAGTACTATAATAAAACCAACAATAGTGGGAATTAAGACCCTGATGGCAACTGTTGCTGCTGAAGTGTGTCTTATTTGTCTCGTCTCAGTTTGCCAGGTCAGGAGGACGACGGGGAGGAAGGGGTGCACACCTGAGTCCTCCTTCAAACTCGAGCACCCTCTCCGGGCACCCAAAGGGCACATACACTCCCCTGGAACAGCAGGTCATCCAGCTGAAACAGCAGCATAAAGATGCATTGCTGGCTGTGGAGTGTGGATACAAGTACAGGTTCTTTGGAGAGGATGCAGAGGTGGTTATGAATGTTCGGATCAAATAATCCAACTTTTGTGCCTTCAGTAAAACATTTTAGAGAGCACTAGAGAAAGTCACTGGAATAATCTGAAGGGAGAGATGTCATGTTGAGAAATTTCCCTGCACAGATTGCTGCGAAGGAGCTGAATATCTTCTGTCACCTGGATCACAACTTCATGACGTGCAGCATCCCCACACACCGTTTGTTTGTTCACGTCAGACGGTTGGTGTCCCACGGACACAAGGTGTGAAATATATCTTGCACGTTATTCATATTTAGAAGGTGTTTAGATTTGTTTTTTTTCCGATCTCAGCGCTACTGTCCCTAATCTTATAGGTCGGTGTGGTCAAGCAGACGGAGACGTCTGCGATCAAGGCCTCGGGGGCCACCAAGAACGCTCTGTTCGCCCGTCAGCTGAGTGCTCTGTACACCAAGTCCACTTTGGTGGGAGAGGGTATCCTTATGGACCAGACATCTGTATGTGTGTGTGTGTGTCCAGTTTAAAACAGCACCTCTGTACGTCTGTATGCCTCTGTACGTCAGTGTCCTTGACGGCTTTTCTGAGATGTGAACCCGGTCTGCAGACTGGGGGATGTGGAGGAAGGGAGCTGTGGTGACGTGGTGTTGGACCCTCCTGACAGCTTCCTGCTGTGTATCAGTGAGAACTGGGACAAGCTGAAGAAGCAGCTCACTCTGGGCTTGGTGGTGAGTTATAATTCAAAACAACTACTCATGCATTTAGGCAATGTGTTGAGCAGGTTGTTGTCAGCTAGTGTGTCAATACACATTGTGTTGTATGCTTTTGGGTATTTTTGATTAAATTGGTTGTTAATGACCGGTTGCTAGTAAATCATGTTTGTATATGCAGGCGGTGCAGCCCAGCACAGGAGACGTGTTGATGGACTGTTTCCCCGATGATCAGTCTCGCTCTGAGCTGGAGGGTCGTGTCCTGAAGATCAAGCCTGTGGAGATCCTGGTGCCCTCTAACCTCTCAGAACAAACCCACAGACTTCTACAGAGCATCGCCAATGCCAGGTAATGTACTGTCAAGGCACTAGGGGGCGGTATGTACCCACTTCCTGATTAAACTGAACTGTGTGTTTACAAAAGTGTGTGATTGTTAGTTTAGTCTAGTTTATTTGGAGGGATTGTGTTTAGATCCCCCCCGGCAGGTAGTCAGTTGTTTTGTCTGGAGCTCTCTGGGCTCCTGGATGAAGGAATGAATGTGAGCTCACTGAGAGGTTATGTGATGATGTCTCTCTGCAGGGCCAAACAGGGTCCAACCAGGTTCCTAGACTGATGTTTAATATGTAAGAAAGATATTTGTATTGTATTGAGTTACTGTCATTGGTAAAATGCTTAAAGCGTTCATACATGTTGAAAAAAAGTGAATAAAGGTAAGTAATAAGGTAATAAGTTGGCTGGTGGCCCTGAAGGCAACTCCCAGACTGGACAACGCCCTGGCAGCGACTTGTCAATCACAAGGTAGCCACGTCCTGAAGCTTACCATCTATTTGACTCTTAATAGGGCCGTACTTTTCTATATGAACGTCAAGTTGTATTCAAGATGACTTTAAACTAGCAATGGAGGGTAATTTTCTCATAGACTTCTAATCAGTCGGTCTATTGATTGCAACCGGAGGAGTCGCCCCCTGCTGGTTATTATAAAAAAATGTGAATTTAGGAAGAGTCTTCATTGGCATCACTTTTCAGATGAAAGTGCCCTGACGCAGAGAGGTGGTGGAAAAAGTTGTCAGACAAATATAATCACCACCATCATGGTGTAAATATTTTTGGATAAAGCAGATATGTTAGGCGTTAAAAGTGCATGTAATTAAAGGACAGTACACACCGTCTCAAGCCTGTCTTTAAACAAACATAAAAAAGCAGTGTGCTTGCTCTAGTAATTCCTCCCATTCATACGAGCTTTTATATATTATTTAATGGCTTTAATATCTATTATTATTATTTAAATAATTATAATAATAATAAAATAATAATACAATTTTGAACCTCTCCTTTAAGTACATAGCTGACTATTCACAGTCAATGTAACACCATCCGTTCATATGATGATTACAGAAAGTCACCCAGTGATTGGCTCAGCACAAGCACACGCTCCATCAGCTGTTATGTTGGCCTGGCGAGCTTCAACCGAGACTCTGATACAAAGCGTGGCTTCCTGTTTAATGGGGGCGGGCTGCAGTCAGAACCACGAGATCAAAAAGAGCTGAGCAGCTTGTCCCTTGTTCACTGGCTGACTAACACAGTCAGCAGCAGTGATTGTTGAACTGATGTGTCCCAGAAACCTGTTGCCTCCCATCGTGCCGCCATTCGTCTCATTGATGTCGACAGTCTGCACCCAGCATGTTCACACCAGTGGGGACTGGTTTCTCTGGGGGCTGCCTGTGATTGCATTATGTTTTGAAAATGAAACGAGGGAGGCAGTGGGAGGGAGAGGATTAGAAGGGAATGGTTGGATAAATGGGATGTAGGTCCGCTACTATTTCCCTCCCTCTTTTTGTCTTTGCCTCTTCGATTGGTGCATATTTCTTAATATTCACCTTTTCATTTTATTATTCACCTCTTTTTACACCCTTTGGTTTTGTATTATTTCCTCTGTTTCTTTCTGTCCCCCTCCTCCTTTTCCCAGCTTTCCGTCTTGAGTGATTATAGCGGAGATGGGCCTGTAAAGGCCAGTCCAATTATTGTGTTTGAACAGCACTGCTCTCTAGCGTTGTGCTCATCAGAGACGAGGCTCTTCTCAATTTGCAGCCAGTATCATACAAATACAGCGATGCGTTGCCTGTTCAGCTCTGAAGGAAAATTCCTCCCATTTATATTCACACGGGGCCGTTCCAGATCACTACTACAGCACACCTCCCAAGGTATTCTTCTAGGTGATTCATTATATTTCTCAATCATTCAACAGACTGTAAAAAATGAGTCTTAAAATGCATAAATTATTCTGAAAAAGATGTTTTAACGGTAAGCTGCATTGATATTTAACAGTGGTATCACTCCACCCCATCGAAAAAGAAATACTCAAGCAAGAGCCACCCAGGTGAGCATTTAAATCAGGGGCTTTTTGTGGTGGCTGACGTTAGCATGACAGCCTCTGTTTCTCTGGGGTGGAATGACGAGATGGGGCCCCGTGGCAACGGGATGCATGCGTGTCTCTGGAGCGGGAGGTAATGAGTCCCTTGGAGGTTGGTAGCAGCAAGGTCGCTTTACTCAACCACAGCCTGGAGTCAGGAGTTAAGATCGGAGACACTCCGATCCACACTCAGTCGATGACACTCTTGGAAGTTTATATTACTTCCTGGGTTCATAGTAAGACAGTAGTCTTATATCAAGATGGACACACACACACACACACACACACACACACACACACACACACACACACACACACACACACACACACACACACACACACACACATACCAAAAGACTGTGTATCAGTGGGTGTAGATTTAAACGGCCGGTGTTCACCCTCCAGCGATAGATCCTTATTGAGTGCCACAATAACCTCTGCATCCTGGGTCGCAGCATCTCTGATTTAACCTTTAACCATCCCTGCTTATGATTGATTATCACCATCACAGTGCTCTGAGCGTTAAAAATGACGGGAAAAAAAGCACCATCCCTTCACATATGCAGTGACAAACTAAACCAAAATAACAAAGAAAAAGGAAAAATATTTTCTCACTTACCTTGAGTGGTCTCATTGCTGCTCTGTAGATGAAGGGTTCACCACTTTGGTCCAGGCTGAAATTTCAAAATAAGGTTTAGATGGATTGCCATGCAATGTTGTGCAGCTATTCATGGTCCCCAGAGGATGAATCCTATTCACGTTGGCGATCGTCTGACCTTTAATCTCCATCATCAGATGAAAAATACATTTTGTTCAAAACTGACCAGATATCTGACAAAACTACCAATCCCATCAGACTCGGCTGTACCTCCTTTGAGTTTAGTGCTAATTAGCGAACGTTACCATGCAACATTAGACCTGCTAATCATCAGCAGGTAAGCATCGTCTCTGTGGGCATTGCTGACTCTAGCATTCAACTCAAAACACTGTTGTGCATAAGTACCCCCCCACGGGGCTGCTAATGCGGCTGCCGAAATACCGAAATACTGTAAACCAGAACCAAAACTATCACACTAGAGCCACAAGAGCTGAGAACAGGTTTTTTGTAAACCTGAACCAGGCTTCATGTGAACCTCAAATTCAGACTGCAATGTTCTAAACCCAGGTCCACCATGCTGGCTGGTCTTGTCAGGGGTTTTGCAGAAATGCTACACTGCAGCTCTCTGTCCCTGGATCAATACCAGCAATTGTCGCTGTTCTTGTAAACCTCATAATATGGCTGAATCGACTGGTTAAATGATTAATGGTCGCAGTTGCGCTGCTGGCACGATATGTGGTCTATTGATCACTTTTTGTACAGTCTTTGCTCTCAGTCTGACCAGTGACTGAAGTGAGAGATGATGATTCTTCTTTGTGTGGGTGGTTGTGTGTGTGTGTGTGTGTGTGTTGGGGGGGTGTATAAGCATTAGAAAACGGAAGAACGAAAACGCTCCACCACTGCGTTCCGAGCCACGTGTTTGCCTTGGTTGCCCTGGCAACAACAGAGCGGACAAAGCGACAGAGTCCTTGAAAGCGGCGATGCTGAGCGAGTGAATGGAGCGATGGGGAAATGCGATGGAGCAACAGGGAGATGCAGGGAATGTGTGTGTGCATGCATAGAGCCTGTGTGAACAAAAGAATGGCTGGAACATGCCGTGTGCTGTTGCTGCGTCTAATTTCTCTCCCAGACGGGACAAATGATCAGCTATCGGATGTTGTGTTTTGTCTGTCTGTCAAGCACCGCCGGCCTCTTGAATCAATGCTGTGGTGTCGTTCCCCTCCAGCGCTCAGGCCGATGACCGACTGCGAGTTGAGACGAGGGACGGAGCTCAGTTTGAGTTCGCCTCCGCAATGAATACAGCCACCGAGTTCTACTGCCACGCCCCGGAGAAAGGTGTGTTCGTTTGTGTCGCCGCCTGCCCCTCTTCTCCTTACGCTGCACATTCAGTTACACGTCAAACCAGGATGGCTCTCCAGCTGTGACGCACTGGATGTTGGGCCCTGTGAGTCACTGCTGCGTTTTTGACTGAAACTGTGCGTCCGTGTCCTCCAGGTTCTCGCTCCATGTCGAGTGTAGCATCACTGGAGAGCGCAGTGATCTGCTGTCTGGGCCCGCTCATCCAGTACCTCCAAGAATTCAGCTTGGAGAGAGTTCTCAGGAGTGAAAGGTAGACGCACACTCGGCAACACAGGCTGTAAAAAGCATCATCATCAATGTATTCAGTCATTTCTCAAGCAAAGCGAGTGCAAAAAGCCTTGAAATTGGTTGCATCTTTACACTCCTTCCAAGTCGATATATATTGATCACTTGATCACAAAGCTGTATGTCTGTATGAATTTGTGGTTCATGCAGCTCGTTCCACCGTCTGTCTCGTGATTCAGAGGGTATGATCCTCGGTGCCACCGCCCTCAGGAACCTGGAGGTCCTCAACAATCAGGTAAAAGCACATCTGGGTATGTCTGGATGATGAATGTTCACACTGTACTAACCTTTAGTCATAGAACAGAATACGAATAGAATAGACATTGTTTTCTTTGGTCATTTGACTTCTACAAAAGAAAATGGTGCAAAACCTCAGCCCAGCGAGTCCGCAACTTGCCATAAGTCTATTTATATAATCACTATGTCACTATGGCAACGGTGCACATACATACGGCTGCCACTCTGAGCTCCCTGCTACGTTGATTTGTTCTCCTATTCTATGTCTATGCCTGTAGTTTATACTGATTGCTAAACAGAAACATCCGCATTGAATGTTTGGCCTTGTGAGAATAAATCAGCTTTTTTTTTTTTTCATTGCGTTTGCTGAAGCCGGGACTGTTTTCATGGCAAGTCTCAAGGGGGTGAAGCGAGGTCAGGTCTCCACAAGCTGCCACAGTCAGTCGCGTGGCTTTAAGGTCTCTCAGTCCTGATCATTGAAGTCGCACAGCATTTGAACACTTTTAACCACCCCGAGGTTGATATTTGTGGTTTTGGGTGAAATATCTCAACAATTATTGGATGGGTTGCTGTGAAATTTGGTGCAGCGATTATCTTCCCTTTTACAATGAATTATCACTGTGGTGATCCCTCAGCTTTCCGTCTAGCACCATCAACATTTCAAAGTATTGAGCAACTGTAGACATGGGAAACATTATACCTGCTGAACATGCTGACATTTAGACAGAACTGCTTGCACGGCATTACACCCTAAGTCTTATTTATTGTATTTAAATGTCTTTGTTAAGTAGCGTCTGTAGGGAGTTAATGCTCTTGGTCTCAAACAACTCTCGAGGGGGAAAAAGCTGATCCTTCACTCTGTTCACCGGCTCATCGTTAAATGCATCCGTCTGCTGTTTGGTGCTGAGCAGGTAGTGTAAAGTCGCTCTTTAGAGCTATTTCACGGCAAACGGGCATCCTGCTGCGGCTGAAAATGTCTGGTTCAAGTCTGCTCAGCCAGAGCAAGTTGCATGTCGGTGATAATTTGCCTTAGCGGTGTGGTAGTCGGGAAGCTTGAACATGAAGTCCGTGTCTGTCAAAAAAAAGTAGACGCACCTCCTTGTATTGAGTTTTTCATTTAAGCACATACATTTTCAACTAGAAATTTCACGTGGCTTTCCAGGTAAATAGACGCCATCCAGTGCAAATACTTTTTTCTAGACAGTATATTATCAAGACTATGTCTGTGCAACTTGTAAAAATCAAACTGTACTCATTGTTGCACAACGGACCATAAAAATGTAATGGGTGAGTAGATTTGTCATTTCTCCGATCACAAGAAAATGCTCAGTGACTAGTCAGGGCTGCGTGGGCGCCGGCTCAAGAGTTCAGCACGACTCCGGTGGCCGTGGCGTGTGTGTTGCACGCGGAGTTCAAGCTCAGTTCAAACCTCTTCACCTGACTGCTTGTGGCTTCCATCACCTGCATCATCTCCCACCCTTTACTACATCATGATGCTTTTCTATTTCCTTCTGAAATGTTTAAGACAGATTGAAGTAAGCGTAAGTTGTGATTTGTGTGTGTTTGTGTGTGTGTGTGTGTTCTTTCGAGGATAGACAGATGGTGGCCTGAAGGGCAGTTTGTTGTGGGTGTTGGATCACACTTGCACGCCGTTTGGGAGGAGACTGATGAGGAAGTGGGTGAGCCAGCCCCTCGTTAACCCACAGTAAGTACGGGATGCCCTCGAGCCGCCGATAAAGCATGGCCGCCGGTGCTGAACGGATTCAGTTCCTTTCTAGACGTATCATTCAGTTTCATAGCGCCACACAATAACAGATTCCTCCGTGATGCTATTGGGATCACAGGACCATGGCGAGGACACTTTCACATCATATGGCGTGACTGTTGGAGACGGGAATGATTCCAATATTTATTATTTGCGAGCCTGCGTGTCAACTCCAGATGGTTATGTGATTGCAGAGTTGTGTGTAGATTTAAAATACTGCCTATTGACAACATGACATTAAATCTGTTATTTGGGTTAAATTACCTGAACCAACGGATTTGTTTTTCCTCACGCTTGAAAGAATATTTTGACTTAAATTCTCCACAGTGTATTTAAATAAGTCAGTGTTGTTTGAGATGATGTAAGCCGGCGCACGTAATGTCAATACTTATTTTTTACCCGGCAGAAAAGTTGCTCCTCTTTTTCCTGAAACACTATAAGGTGAAAACATTATCCAGAGGTTTAAATGAAAATGCTGAAACTGACTCGCAGTACTTCTGCTACAAACAGCCTCTCTGTCATATTTTTGCAGTTCTGTTCCAGTTCTCTTGTCTGCAGTGTAATTTTATTATCCATATTGTGTGTGTGTGTGTGTGTGTGTGTGTGTGTGTGTGTGTGTGTGTGTGTGTGTGTGTGTGTGTGTGTGTGTGTGTGTGTGTGTGTGTGTGTGTGTGTGTGTGTGTGTGTGTGTGTGTGTGTGTGTGTGTGTGTGTGTGTGTGTGTGTGTGTGTGTGGGATTATAGCTGTGGATTGGGGACTCTCAGATTATACAGATAGCTTCTCTACAGAATTTCAACATCAAGTAAAACCCAGATTACATGCAGGCACATTCATTCCAGGACAGATGACACAAACACTCATGCACACACACACACACACACACACACACAAAATATACATTCATGACTTTTTTTTTTTTTTTTTACATAAAACTTGACTTCATCTCCTTTTTCAGTCAATTCAACCAGATTTGTATATTCACAGAATACATTTGTACTCTGTATTTAATAGAATGCATTCGTGCAGGTTTAATGCAGTTAAGACACAAGTCAGCAGTAACACTTTATAGTTAAGCATTTCATCTTATGTATGTGCGGTATGGAGAAGAAATCACAAACTGAAGAATTTCAATATAATATCGCAAAGGCTGTAATCACACGGTTTTCAGGCTGCTGGCAAACCTCAGCACATCAGAATGTATTATAACTTTGGCAGTTATTTGCTTTAAGATCAATACATTGTCTTTCAGTCAAGTCAAATGCAGCTGCCTAAAAAGGAATTTATTTGGCTGATGACTAGGATTGAACATTTGGAATTATTCCTTTCTTCTGTCATTCCTATATCTGATTTTCTTCCTTCCTCTCTTTCCTAAACCCACAGGTCGATCTCAGAGAGGCAGGATGCTGTACAGGAGATCCTGGAGTCGCACTCACTCACTTTAAATTCCCTCAAATCCCTGCTGTTGCATTTGCCCGACCTGGAGAGGGGCATCTGCAGCATATACCACAAAAAGGTAAAGAGCAATAGAAAATGGCACACACAATTTTGTAGAACTGGTAATCATTCCTGTAAGTTATGATAACACTTTACTCGCCATTGTGAGCTGAGATCTGTGGGCGTACTGACAGTAAAGAAAAGAATGACCAAAACTCCACAAATCTGACAGGCAGTAAAAAAGCAGACCTTTTGTTTTTCTTGCTGCTTTGCATAAAAATGAAAATCAAGTTAATTTCCTCCTCCTCTCTCTCGCGCTCTCTCTCTCCCCCCCCCCCCCCCCCCCCCTTCTTCCTCGTCCTCTTTGTGATGGGCTTCTTGATTAACAACAGAGATTGTCTGACAGAATCTCATTTCCCATAGGACCCACTTTTGAAATGTCAGAACTGTGTGTGTGTGTGTGTGTGTGTGTGTCCCTCTGATTTGAGCTGTTGAGATGTTCTGACTTCTTCATATATTGTTAAAATGAAATAATCAAATGTCACTGAACACACACACACACACACACACACACACACACACACACACACACACACACACACACAGGGGCCGTAATCGTCATTTTGCCCGTCTGTAGATAAATGTGCCTGTGTGTAATGGCCTGTGTCTCCATGGCTCCATTGACATAATGGTAGCAAGGGCACACTTATGGTCTGTTTGGGTTCATAAAGGAGCATCACAGGGGCTGCTGTCATGGGGGACCATTAAAACGGCACCATGTGATTAATGCCATAAACCATTTTCAGTGTGACTCTCATTAACCTTTCATGACTTGGTGACTATACTGTGACATCACTAATGGCAAATTAAAGTCAATATAATCTACAATATTGGATCTCCACCGAGGTATTTCCTCCAGAGCATTGATTAAATGATAACCGGTTTCATGTTTAAACCTGCAGCGTTGCCGATTAAAACAGCATCTGTTATGTTTCAGACTAAAGTCAGGCATGTTTCTTATATTCTGGATTGTCTGCAATAACCAAAAGGGCTGGAATGAATGCAAAATTAAAGAAGTTAATGACAGCCTTTGCTCATCACCTTATATGAAGTCATCTTTAGTTTCTGTACTGTGATTATTCCCCAGCGAAATGGAATGTAAGCGATATAAAGTTACAAGAGAGATTTAGATGTTTTGTTTTACAGGAAGAAAAGATGATTGGATTTTGATAGAAAAATACAAAAGATTGTTAAATTTCTGCACAATTTCATCGTGGAAGTGATCAAAAGGGGTTTAAAAGGCTTTTTTCATGTCAGCTCTACCTTAAACGTATTGATAAATGTAAATAAATGTGTCTCCGTGGTATTTGGAATCAATAACGGATGATAGCAATGACCGACATTCTGAATAAATCCTTTAATGTGCATTCTGGTGACATTGTGTCACCTGTGTAAAGCAACTGGTATTTTTTGGTGCCATATTCTGAGGACTAATGAGTGGAGTCTGTCAGAGTGTTGGCTGTAATAGATGGCAGCACTTGAAGCTAGCCTGCCGTGAGATTTAATGATCCAATCTCTTACACAATACCACAGTAACACAACACACTCATGAACATACAAAAACACGAAAAGTATACAGAGAAAGTGTTATTTTTTGTTGATATTCCTGGTTTATAAATGACACTTTCTGCTCCCTCGCAGCTTCCTAAACACCGATTGCTCGACCATTTACGCTTCAGCGAATGTTGCGTTTGTTTTCCAGTCTTCCACACAGGAGTTTTACCTCATTAGCAGCAGCCTATCTCGTCTGGGAAATGAACTGCAGGCCTTGCTCCCAGCTATCCAGTCACAGATCAGCTCTGCGTTGCTCCGAGGCCTCTTGTTGGACACTCCTGACCTGTTGGCTCCAGCCCACAACCACCTTAAAGTGCTCAATGAAAAGGCTGCCAAGTGAGTATCCAGCAGCATGAAAAGGAGGTGTTTGCAGGTCTGTCTTTTAATTAACTGATATTAAAGCCTATTAGATGTCAGAAATTAATGGAAAATACTCTCCACAATTGTTGACACTCGGAAGCCAGCCAAACATTTTCTATTGGCAACGATATGAAAAAAGAGAAACGCAGCAAATGCTCACATTTTAAGAGTTGACACCAGACAATGTTTAGCATTTATCATCTTATTTTTCCAGCAGTGGAGGAGGACTTGGAATAATACAGTTTTTGGGGAGATTGTCTTATTAACTAACTTATGTGATAGTGCTCTATTATTATAATCTCTAAATTAAGAAATGGAGAATTTGCAGCAGCATTTCGTCTAGATTTTAATTTGCATATTTTTACATGATAGATCTGAGAGCGACCTTATACACATTCATGCACATTTGAAAAGCTTGACTTGTTATTTAAAATGTATACATGTATCTGTTGATGGAGAAATTGGCATCTCTTTGACTCTTCTGTAATGGATTTAATTGGATTCAATGGTTCATTTCAGTCAGTTTGATTGTTAAACTCTGTTGGTGAGAAGGGCTAAATCTAGACACGGGTTGAATAAGTTATGTGAAAATAAAACAAATACACCACATTACCTTGAAATTAGAACTAAAAATGTGACATGCTGACACATTTGGACTGTGTTTCTGTAGGTCGGGGAATAAGACGGAGCTGTTCTCAGATCTGTCTGGCTTTCCCGTGCTGCTGGAAAGGAGGGAACAGATCCAGACCATCGTCAGCCAGATTCAAGACCACCGCAAAGAAATCCGACTGACTCTGAAAGCCCCGGCACTGGACTACACAAGCGTCTCCGGACAGGAGGTACTGACTCTGTGTGTTTGAGGCTGAGAGTGAAAGACAGGTGGGAGGAGATTGATGGCCTGATTCTGGTGGAAGAATGAGTCACAGTGATGATCTCTCTCTGTGTGTGTGTGTCAGTTTTAATCAGGAGTGACACATTGTGTTTGTCTGCCCCGGTCTTATTTATCAGCGTCTTCCTCCTCCTCTTCCTCCTTTGCCCTCAGTTTTTGATTGAGGTGAAGAACTCTCTGTCGCCCACTGTTCCACCTGACTGGGTCAAAATCAGCAGGTGAGCTCAGAGTTGCAACACACACACACACACACAGTCTGCCATAATCCAAAATCGAATGGAGAAATCTCTTTGGCTCTCTGTCGAGGAAACCCGTGTGATTCTAACTTCCGGGGTTGGCACACAAAAGTACGTCCTCCTTGTAGAACTCAAGTTTGAATTATTTCCATGATTTTGCACCTGTGGCAGTCGATGTTACACTTTCTCTAAAACACAGAAGATTTGCAAACATTTAAAATTAATTTAAAATGCTTCACTCAATCAAAAAACTCTGATAAAGCCGGTGCACACTACCTGGCAAGCTGACAAACATAGCGGAGCATTTAGCTGCTAAAGAGCCAGGTATTTCCCTCAGGAGTTACTGTGGAACAGAGCTGGAGGGAATATTGGACTTCCATTTATCAGCTGGCTGGAGATGCGCTGACAATGAAAAGACAGCATCCATTTCCATAAAGTGACGATCTCTGTGGATCTGCTGGCTGCCGTTTTTATGAGAAGCTGTGAACCACTTGTGAATTTTCAGGCAATGATTAAATAAATAAAACTGTAATAACAAGTTGCTTCGTTACAAGGCAGCTCAAGACACAAAAAGTTTGACGTCCAAGCTCAGGTAAAAGAAGAGATTGATGTGACGTATTTACAAAGCACTTCCATTCTCTGTACGGCCTCCGCCACCTCGATCTTCCCCCTCTCCTCTGCAGCACCAAGGCAGTCAGCAGGTATCACTCTCCTTTCCTGGCGGAGCGCTACAGGAAGCTGCTGCAGCTCCGAGAGCAGCTGCTGCTGGACTGCCAGAGGGAGTGGACCAATTTTCTGGAGTAAGACACACACACACACACACACACACACACACACACACACACACACACACACACACACATCTGATCATAAACTGCTAAAACATGTCAGTCTCTGGTTCAGAAAGATGCCTGCACTGCTCTCTGCCTGCCAGAATCCCTCTGTTTTTGGTCAAGTGGACCGTCAGTGTTGTCTGCTTGGAACACAGTATGCACTCACCTTAATTTACACTTCAAAAATCTCTTTCCTCTCTCTGTCTCTCTGCAGTCAGTTTGGGGAACACTATCACACCATGAAAAGGGCTATTAGTCACCTAGCAACCGTGGACTGTCTCTTCTCATTGGCTGAGGTGGCTAAACAAGGGGACTATTGCAGGTGATGTCCTCATGATAACTGTAAATATTGGTGTGTGTGTGTGTGTGTTGTGTGTTGTGTGTGTTGTGTGTGAGTACGTGTGTGAGTATGTGTGTGTTTCCTGTGTCGTGTCCTATAGTCTCAGACAGGCTGTGTGTGGGAGTGTGCACCAGGCTCAGCAGCGTGCTCAGCCAAAACGCCAACATCTCACCCACACACACATACACCCCTTTATATTGTCCATTTTAGTGTTATAGCTTCACATCCTTGCACATCTTTGTACTGCAGTCCCTTCTCCACTCTCTTCTGTTTTTCCTTCACTTTTTTTAAAGTCATTCACTTTTCTACTTTTCCTGCATTTAAATGTGTTTTTTGACATTTTGGGAAATACAGATATTTGCTTTCTTGCCAAGAGCTAGATGAGAACTTGATACCACTCATGGCTGTTGGTTAAAAATGAAGCTACAGCCAGCAGCTGGTCGGCTCAGCGTTAAGCTTGGAAACGGGGAAGCAGCTAGCCTGTGAGGTGTAAAAACATGTTGTAGTTTAATGAGGGGTTACAGTAAGTGCCGGGCTATTTCTTGGTCCAGCAGTAGAAACCCGGAGTCTCTGCCTTGTTGCCTTGCAGCATATTTGCCAGGAAGTAACTGTGCCAGTTGTCTCATCCAACTCTAAGCAGAAAGATCAATAAACATATTTTGTGTGTGTTCATTTAGTATGGTTTAGTAGAGCCCTATAGTAAGCCAGTATATCATTAGGCCAATAATATTGCTGGATATGCTTGAGAGGGAGGCCTGAAGGGACGGGTCAGTGTTGCTGACTTGGTGACTAAATAATAATAATTACAAATACATTAATAAATTGTAAATAAAGAGCAAAGGAAAACGTTAATGTGACACATGCCGTGGCTCATGGTGTCGGTGTTTATGATAATGCCATCTCTTGACATGTGTGTCTGTATATAATCGGGTGTGTATGAGTCCAACTTACCGAGTGTGTTCTCTGTATTTAGGCCAGAGGTGTGTGAAGGTCAGCGTCGTATCATGATCAGGGACGGCAGACATCCTGCCATCGACCTACTGATGGGAGAGCACAACCAGTATGTCCCCAACCTCACCGAATTACAGGTAGACACACACACACACACACACACACACACACACACACACACACACACACACACACACACACACACACACACACACTTCCTCGCTCAGTGCTGGAGTGGGTGTAGGTTAATTTTGCAACAGAAGCACCAGCCAATAGGAGGAGAAGCCAAGCCTTTCAATCCACCCACCTCCTCAGCTGTGCAGGACAGCATGCAGATATCTTATTCTGTCTCTCTCATCGCCTTCTGTCTATCTCACTGTTCTCCTCCTGTCCTCTGCAACAGGGTGATGGAAAGAGAACTATGATCATCACTGGTCCTAATATGGGGGGTAAGAGCTCCTACATCCGCCAGGTGGCCCTGATCTGCGTTATGGCTCAGATGGGCTCCTACGTCCCGGCCTCTGAAGCCCGTCTGGGCACACTGGACGGCATTTATACCAGGTATGAACACAAGCACGTTGAAATCTACCTGTGTGATCGACTCCAGCCCCCCCAATCTGCTTACATCCATTATCTGCCAGCCGTTACGGATAATAGATGGAAGACTAAGGAATCAATAGGATGTGATTATCAGTGAAGTCGGTGGTGTCGGTGTGTGTTTGCATGCGTTCTGAGTGTAAGGAGAAGACGTTGCATGCAAGAGAACACAACAACACTGCACTGGAGTGAACTCGGGCTGGAGAGCACTGAGCCCATGTATCTCCAACCAGGGCAATCAACACCTCCAGCTATCTGGGGTGTATTCCAGAGAGGTTCAACCAACTCTGAACCCAACTTCAACTCTGAGCCAAACCTGAGATGGGCAACTCTGAGTTTTTGGTTCCATAACAGCTGTTCTGGATTAGTTCAATCAAGTCTGAGTATGTAAACTCTGAGTTAGTGCTTGCCAGCCGACTCTACAAAGCCATCATCAATGGAGCGCCGATAATATGATTCACCATGGCAACCGGGAGAGAGTTAGAGATATTACTTTGAGTTTATGGAGAAAATGAACAAGACTATTACTGCCTGAATCAATACGAATAGGACTGAATGAAACCCTAACACTGAGGTGTAACGGTTAGCAACGCTGACTACGGTGCAGGGGTTCAATTCCTGTAGCGCTCGAGTGGAAGTAGCAATGTAAATTGATTCATTTTTATATAGATGTAATCCCACAGGCACAAAAAAAACGTGGATGCAATTGAAAATGAAGCATTACAATATTGCACAAATAAGTACACTAAGGAATATGGTTTAATAATATTTCACATAGTAAATATCAGTGGCTATTTAAAAAAATAACATTTCAGAAAACTCCCATTCGGGAAAAATTGAAGCGCTATGCAAAGAATCTGTTCTGGTCGGGGATTATGTCCCCGATATGAAATGTATGAAAATGTAATAGAATATATTGTTTAGATATGTGATCGCTTGTGAGGAAAACTGTAATATTCTACTTAGTAATCAAAATCCTCTCCCGACGTAAAGCTGTTAGAATCACTTTTGCTTCCATATCGATGGTTGACGAGGAAAGGATGGTAGGAGCAGGTAGGAAGAAACTCAGGGTTTTTTTTTAAGAAAACCTACCAACGAGCAGGTTAGGTTCACAGAATCAGTTACCATGGTAACTGACCTAAAGATTAACACAGAGTATCCCTCTTTTTAGGGTTAACAAAGTCAGAGTTAAAGTAAAACCTGCTCTCTGGAATACACCCCTGCTGCATTAAAGAGACAAACACGTATACAAATACGTGTAAACAAGCCAGGGGATCGTCACATGACTTGCTGGAAGCCTACTTTGACATGTGACTTGAGTATTCAAGGTAGTGTATAGTACGGAGACATCAGGAGCAAGAGAAAAAATGCACCCATATGCTTAAAAAACGATGATGGATATGAAATGAATATCTAAAGTTGTGTAGTAAATATTGTATTGATGTTATTGATGAGCTCGATCTGGCATCCACTCCTGTGTTGAATCAGGGGAAGTGGACCTTCCAGGTCAGACGGGATTCACAGCATTAATATAGCAGCAAACAGCTTTTTACTACATAAAGAGGGGGAGGGAGTAGAGGTGAACATGGGAGGTCTTTGATAGGTGGGATATAATAAATGTTTTTTCAAACTTTTGTTTCTTTAAATAAAGATAATTTGGAAAATAATTCCACTAGAATCTCCTCTGCAGCAGTTGTTTTTAATTCTTCTACACTACACAGCAAACTTTCAATCGAGAAAGGGATTTTGTTGGTTAATACACAGGAACGGACTACTTTCTTCTAAAGGAGTACTCTAAATGAAAACATTGACTCTTTACTGTGAGTCCTGTAGCGTGGGAATTGGCTTCATCAAGCAGAAACCTGAATAAAAGCAATCATATGATGCAGCTGCACAGAAAAAATTGCACACAGCTTGCTTGTAGTCTTGATGCCACCAATGCATAGATGTTTGTATTCAAGGCAAACATTATATGAATGATGACACATTCATAAATAATGACACAACAGATTCATAAAAATACATTAATGCAAAAACTTTTCTATACTTAGTCTATGATTTAAACGTGACACAACCAGCTACAGCGTTTCTTTCTTTTTTATTATTAATGACACACTCAAGGTTTTGTTTCTGGTGACGGGACAAAACGTGGACAGTGACCATGACAACACCGACGCGGCACAATGCACTTTCACCTTATTGTTATTTCATATCAGTGTAATTAGAAATAAGGACACAGGTGGAGGCAACAAAAGGGCAAAAAAACCTAAAATCTCACTTCCCCAAAACACCTCATTCACCTTCTTTCCTCCCTATCATCATCTGTGACAAGGGCGAGTTTATTTCTAATCTCTTCTAATCCCGTTGTGTTCCTCAGGAAACGGGGGATGTGTGTGTGTGTGAGCGACAAAAAAAAAAGGATGAACAAGAGTTGTTTGATGAGGCTCGGCTCTATTGTTCTGTACGATGAGGCTCTCTATATCCGAGGAACCCTCAGACAATCAGGCTTTGTTGGAGAAGAGCTTTTTCCCCCTCGCTGATGATTATTCTCATTATGATGAGAGTAGCAGTAAGCTCTGCATGTAGTTTCCAGGCGTGACTACATATTAGTGTGGAACACAAGCCAATATAGTGCATGGGGTCTGTTATTCTGCCTCCGCTGCACTGTGTGATTAGACCTAATGGCTTGCAGATGTATGTAATTATCTTTTTTTTGTGGGTTTAAGCATGTTCTATGTATTAACCCAGTGGTTGCCAGAGACCTGTCAGCACACCCAAGTGTGTGTGCGTGTCTATGCGTCAGTGTTCGTTCTTACTTTTATCCTTGAGAGGAGCGGTTTTAGGATTCATATTAGTGTAATAAGGGGATTTTGGCTGGTCCTTACATATGCAAGGGTCTACTTTATGTCCAGGGTTTTGGGGTTTATGAGAACGAAGGGTTGGATTGAGGGGACACCATTAAGCAAAAGATCATAAAACTTGGAGATGTATTCATTGTAGTACAGACCATACATTTTCTCACGTAAATGAAACACGTTGAAAGATGGCAGGGTCCTGAGATTCTTCTGCCTCTTTTGATCTGCCTGCTTGAATGTGATCCGTGTGAATGTGAATGCAGAATCTGTTAATAGAGATTAACCTTCAGGTAATAAAAAAAAAACTTGAAAGGCACTCTAGAGACGGTTTTGATGTTACCATTCTGGGCTAGAAACATGGCAGACTGATGAGGACCCGCTCCCTATAAAGGGAAACACAATGATACTAGTTTTAGGGGATTATGCACTAATGAAAACAGTTTTGAATATTATATTAAATTTCTGCCAGTAGATCCTCAAAAAACCTACACACTGCTCCTTTTAAAGGCCTAATTAATGTCCACCCACACAGTATCTGCTGTCCTCTCTTGACCTCCTTGGTTACTGTACCTCCATTGTCTCATGTGTTTCTAATTGGACTGCTCGGCCTTTCTTTATCACTGAGATCCCGAGGAGAATCTCTTTTGATGATAAACGCTCGATAAATCCCCACTGCTGTGTCAGGCGTAGTAGACGCAGCGGTGGGCATCGCTTCATCTTGTGTGTGAGAGAGAGAGAGAGGAATGTGAGCCTGTAAGTGGAATAAGCAGACATTGTGGGTTTGGAGTAATGAGATGTTGTGTAGGTGTCTAATGGGATATCCTGTCTGAACTGATCCAGATTATTGATTATCAATAAGGATAAAGTGAATAATCTGGAGATTGCTTTAAAGCAGCATGCTGCCTCGTAGACTCGTTTTATTTTCCTGCCCACTCCAGCAATTTTACATATAAGCTATACGGTAGTTTGAGCGTTATTCTGTGCTCTTTTACATACTTCAGTATGTGTGTCTGTGTGTGTGTGTGTCTGTCTGTCTGCGTGTATTGAGTCCTGAAGGTTATAGAGCACATCCTTCCATCCCTTCATGGTTGTTATGGAAACAGCAAAAGGAAGCAGGATGTAAAACTATGTTTTGAAAAGGGACCTTTAATCGACCATGGACGCATAGCAGTGATTATATCGTGTTTTACTAAAGCCTTTTCACAAACTCAGAAAATGTGTGTGTGTGGGGGGGGGGGGGAGGGGGGGATGTTGAGGTCAGACATGTAGAAATGTGGCTAATATCCAGAAAGATCTCACCAACTGTGGTGAGTGTTTTGATCCCCATTAGGTTAACACCCTGGTTGTCCTGGTCCTGCACAAATGCAACAGGCAAAGTGGGGCGAGATTCCTTCATTTTTATCATCAAGCCTTTCAGGACATCAGTTGTCACGTCGTAAGGTATTCATTCACATTAAATAACTGAGCAATCTGAGAGCAACAAGTTGAAAAACACTTGAAACGTGGCTAATTATATTTTCTGGAGACGAGTGAGCCAGTGATGATGAAAGACTATTTTCAGAATCTGTTTGTTTGGCGGAAAGGACAAACTCGATGCAGAGCAGCAGGACACCCAGCTGACTTGTGGAGCGTCTGATTTCTCTGTGCTTCCGCTCATCGGTGGACAGAGAGAGTGCATGAACATCTCATTCTGTCATCCGTTGCTGCCACGCTGTATAGATCTGATTGTCATAATTGCCCCCATGTCTTGGCATACATGCACACAAACGCACTATAAATTGGCTAACAAAATGCAGCAGCACGTCTGCCACGGCCCTCCCCTATGTGGCGTGTGGTGTCACCATGGTAACTCGCGTGCTGGAGGCTGTAGTCGGAGGTTCATTGAAACTAAGGTACTAAGTTGAAGGACATTCATGACAGGAAAAGACAGATTTAGAGGTGAGAGAAGCTGACTGGGGGATAAATGTGGCATGAGATGTGATCCAGCACAGCTCAGTCTGCATCGGTGCGTTGGAGGAGCTTTCAGACAGGCTTGTAAAGGATTCAACATGTTATTGTATCTCTGTAACCAGTGATATCTATTTACATTGACTCAACAGATGGCAGCATCAATAGTGTTCAAGGTAGTCTCGTTCAACCGTTGGATTCTTTTTTAAATTTTCTGTCACTAAAGCCCGAAATTCAGCCTCCTCAATCAACAGTGTAACATAATCAACCACCTGTAGTATTTTTCAGTGCATGTTTTAAGTAAATAAATAATCTGAGTGTTCTTGTTTCGGGAGTTTATAGCAGCAGATTTAGGGTTCTGGATCGAGACGTTTAATAGTCACACAATCGTGTCCACATACTTCTGGTCACATAGTCTCGCTATCCCTTCTGTGGCACCCTCTCAGTTCAATTGATAAGACGGAAACCGGCCACACACCAAAGTTTTGCTTTCACAGTATTTGTACAGAACAATGTGTTGGGCAGTGTGAGTGTTGCAGAAACATTATACATTTTTTTTGTTTTAAATAAATAAATCTGCGATACTTTAAGCTGAATGAGGATAAATCCTGAATAATTGGAAAATAAGCCTGGAGGTATTTTAAACAAAATGAACCTGAGATGGCCTCAGAAGAGAAGCTACATTTGTCACCAGTTTCACAAGTCAGGGAAACTGGGTTAAGAATTTAACATGGCTTCATGTTGAGGCCCAGAGTTCAGACTGTGATTCATTTTAGGGCGAAATACGTCTTTTTATTCTGTTCACTTTTCCATCTCATTATCTATTTTATCTCTGAAAGAGGAGGAGGAACAGGTTTACTGTTTAAATTCTCCAATTGTCTGTCTGTAGGTAATAATGTTTTTTTGCTTCATGACCATAACTTATATAAATATCACTTTTTCATCATTAGTTTAATTTCTACTTTATTGCATGCAAGTCATACTGTTGGTTTAAAATATAAATGATCCATGCCGCAGTATTTGCTTTCCCGAGACCCAAAATACATGAGAATTTAACTTTTTCAGCAAATAATGATTGTATCAAAGCCAGCGCTAAATATGTATTTTATGGATCTCAGAAGTATGGCTATCAAGATGATATAGAATTAGGGAAATATTTTATTAATATTTTATTTCTTGAAGGACTTAGACTTTCAATCTTACCCTGAAAACAGACACAATCAATCTGACACAATATTTTAATAACAAACAAACTGTCAGTTAAAAGCGGAGCCTAGATGCCTCTATTATCAACAGCTACAGACCAATTTCAAATCTACCCTTCATAAGTAAAATAATTGAGAAAGTTGTCCTCCAACAACTAAATCACTTCCTGGCTTCAACTGGCTGCCACAACAACTTCCAGTCAGGATTTCGACCTTTTCATAGCACCGAGACGGCCCTTATTAAAGTTGTAAATGACATCCGTCTTAACACAGACTCTGGCAAAACTTCAATATTAATGCTATTAGACCTCAGTGCTGCATTTGACACTGTCGACCACTCAATACTCTTGGACAGGTTGGAAAACTGGGTGGGGCTCTCAGGCACAGTCTTAAACTGGTTCAAGTCATATCTACAAGATAGGAACTATTTTGTTTCCATTGGCGACTTTGTATCAGAACCTACCAATGTAACGTGTGGAGTCCCCCAAGGTTCAATCTTGGGGCCAACTTTATTCAACATCTACATGCTCCCACTAGGACAAATCATGCAAAATAATAACATTGACCAGCATTGCTATGCCGATGACACCCAAATCTATGTAGCACTATCACCAAACGACTATCGCCCCATAGATCTTCTGTGCCAGTGCATTGAGCAAGTCAAAGACTGGATGTGCCAAAACTTCCTACAACTAAATGAGGACAAAACTGAGATAATTGTTTTTGGTGCTAAAAAAGAAAGGTTTAAAGTAATTCAACACCTTCACTCTCTGTCCCTGAAAACCTCAAACAAAGCCAGAAACCTTGGGGTTATTATGGATTCTGATTTACATTTCGACAGTCACGTTAAATCAGTAACAAAATCAGCCTACTATCACCTAAAAAATGTAGCAAGACTTAGAGGGCTCATGTCAGCTCAAGACTTAGAAAAACTTGTACATGCCTTTATTACTAGTAGGCTAGACTACTGTAATGGTCTCCTTGCAGGTCTTCCGAAAAAAACTGTCAGGCAGCTACAGCTTGTTCAGAACGCTGCTGCTAGAGTTCTTACAAAGACCAAAAAATGTGAGCACATTACACCAATTCTTAAATCCTTACATTGGCTCCCTGTATGTCAGAGGATTGATTTCAAAATCCTCCTGCTCACATATAAATCACTACATGGTCTAGGACCGAAATATATCACTGATATGCTCCCACTACATAAGCCTTCTAGACCACTAAGATCTTCTGAGACCAATCTGTTAGTGATTCCCAGAGTAAACAACAATCACGGGAGAGCATCATTTAGTCACTATGCAACAAATGGCTGGAATAAACTTCCTGAAGATGTAAGACTTGCCCCAACTCTGACCACTTTTAAAACTAGACTGAAAACTGTTATGTTCACCATAGCTTTCTGCTAAATCTTTTAATGTCTGCACTGTTTTTAATTATTGCAAATATGTTTTTATTCTATTTTCTTTCTGTAATGCATTTTTAAAATTGTTATTATTTTCTTTTAATTCTTCTATTTTTTTTTTCTTTTTTCTTCTCATTTTGTTTTATGATGTGAAGCACTTTGAGTCTGCCTTGTGTATGAAATGTGCTATACAAATAAAGTTGCCTTGCCTTGCCTTGCCTTAAACTTTCCTTTTTTGACCTCCATTTTTTTTTCTCCATTTTTCTTCTTAATCATTCTCAGGATGGGGGCTTCCGACAACATTTACAAAGGGCGCAGTACGTTCATGGAAGAGCTGACCGAAGCCTCTGGGATAATTTTCCGCGCAACTGAACGTTCATTGGTCATCCTTGATGAACTGGGACGGGGCACGAGCACCCACGATGGCATCGCCATCGCTTATGCCACCCTGGAGTACTTCATCAGAGACGTAAGAATGTGTGTTTGTGACACTGTGGTAATATGACTATTTAAAAAGGGAAAGAAACAGATGGCAAGCAAGCCACTGATGGGACATTTGAGTAACAGTTAGTGTGAAATACCAAATAATCTGACACACAATCTGTTGTCCAACACACACATATTCATCCAGCTAAAAGGACAGTCAGGATAAAGAGGCTTAAAGAGGGGCCTCCTGGCAGAGAAGCTCTTGATACCTGAGCAGAATTGTGGACAAGCTTGATCTGTAATGTTAATATTCTTGTTGGGGAGCAGCACTGGAGAAAGAGAGCCTGTCCTTAGGTACCTACTGTTTAAAGGGTCCATGTTGTCCTGCAGCATGCCTCATTTCATTCTCCTGAAACACTCACATAATCAAGGCTGATGATGAGGTCATCCAGTGGCTACTTTTGCACTCTCAGCGGATCATATGTGTCTGTGTGTTGTTGCCGTTTCTTGTACGTTAATTGTATGTTTTCTGCTTATTATGTGTCAGCTGTCGTTAAAATCATGTGTACGTAAAGCAGAAGTGTCTATTTTTTCACCGGCAATTAAGGCCAAGGGGACGAGAGGAACTGGTGCAAACGTTTGATAGAGCTGTATGGGCAATGAATATTTGTAATGCAATGTTGGGGCGACTGTGGCTCAGGTGATAGAGCGGGTTGGCCAATGTTCGGAGGGTTTGATCCCTGCCCTCGTCACTGTGTCATGGTCGTTGTGTTCTTGGGCAAGACACTTCACCCAGCTTGCCTCGTATGAATGTGTATGACTGCTGTATGAGATGGTGGTCGGAGGGGCAGAATGGCAGCCACGCTTCAGTCAGTCTGCCCCAGGGCAGCTGTGGCTACTATCGTAGTTTACTACCACCGGTATGACTGTGTGTGAATGAATGGAACCTGGAACCCTTTCAGAGCGCTTTGAGTGTCTTGAAAATCGCCATACAAATTCAATCCATTATTATTATTATTATTATTATTATTATTATTATGTGTGTGTGTGTGTGTTCTGCTGGGATTATGTGAACTGGCACAGTCAGGAGCCCTTTGGGTGTTGCACAATGTTGCGTATCTCCATTTGGACAGAACTGATGAGTGGCGCCCCGGAGAGAACCAGAGAGGATGGAGGTGTTAGTAAGGGGTAGTTATCAATACCACTAGTGAAGGGAATCGTTGTTCCCCTGTGGAGAACTTGCAGTACTTGTGTTGAGCGAGCCGATCAATTGTGTAAGCACAGAAAAGACATTATTGCAATGAAGACACGGGCAGCGTGCTCAGGGTTTATGTCAATGAGGACACACGGCTGTTCATGTCCTCAGCTGTTTACAACCACGTAGCCAAATCGAACCTTATGCTATAACTTGTAATCGCACTGAACAGTGTTTTCAGCTTGAGTTTGAATGCCTCCGATACGGCCTCAAATGCTGGATTGGGTATTGGCAAGGTTGCAGGTCTATGTACCAATGTGATATCACTTTATTGTATAATTTATCTGCTCCTTTAAAGGAGCACCAAGAACATGTGTCCTTCGCTATACCCGATCTGTACGTCTTGCCCAATCGGTACTGCGCATGTGCAACTCTCAGCAGAGACGGCTCACACATTAGCTTTTTCTTCCAGTGGCTGGACCGATCCGGCAGGTGCTAGCAGAGAGTGTAATGTTAGCCGGAGCTAACGTCGGTCAAACTGTTTAATTCATCTCTGCATGTATTTTTTCAAAGACAAACTACAAGGGCCTAACACTATCGGTGCTTCTCTGGGGGAAAAGCATTTATCAATTCAGATCGTCCCCAATGATTTTAAGGAGTGTGTTAAATCTCATACTTCGTGGAAAAGCACACCACCAGCTGTTTAGCTGAGGGTCAGTGAACTGCAAAAACCGCTGATTCTAAATCTGGTGGTTGTGAAAGCATGAGGCCCAGAGTGCAGCTCTCACTTCAGTCCAGAGTGATAGATACCATTGATGGGTTTCTGGAGTTTTTAGTATACTTAATCCACCGCTGCCTTCTGGCCAATCAAAGTTTTCAAACTGTATCCAATATTTGAGCTTGTATTTCCAAGTTTTCCAAGACCTTAGTCAAAAAGCTCCAAATTGCTGAGTAACCACTGTTCAAATGGAGGAATAAACATTCGTCTTTTGAAAAACTCCTTCCAGTTTTAATGTCTTGCCAGTTCCACATGAATCTTTGGACAGAATCTTGGGGTTATGTAATCCTGCTGGAAAACGTAGAATGATAATGTGTTAGTAGCAGCTAATGCAGCAGGCAGCTGCTGCTGGCAGAAGGAGGGAGCTCTCTAACTACCTGTTGTATAACAGCATTGATTTGTGAGAAAAGCTTTAAAGGAAAGACGAACAAAAGAATATGTACTTGACTGCGAAAGGCCTCCTCGGTACAGGAAGACCTGCAGAGCTTTTCATGCTCACTCCTCTTCCTCCTACTCGTCCTCCTCTGTCCCCTCCTCTTCCTCCTCCTCACCGGACTCCACCGTTGGCGTCAAAAAGTCGGACTTCTCCTCCTTCGACTTGGTTGTTATAGAAACGCACCTTTCCCTGCCCTGCTAGCACTCACCTGTGAGGTAGTTAATAATGTAGATGAGTTTCATAACACCACTCAATAAAAGAGATGGCCTTGAAGCGGGGAGAGAAAAAGAAGCGGAGGAGGGAGGAGCACTAAAACTTCTGACAGAAGTGGCTGGGTTTTTTGGTGATCTCACGACCGGCACACAGCTAGTTTGGTGCATGTTTCTTTCAAGCTGTGACCTCATGCTGTCCTCTTACTCACTCAGACTCACTGAGACTCTCGCTTGTGTTCGCGCCAACAGCAGGTCCTGTATTTAGCTTCACACTAAGCTCATCGCTACACATGGCTCTCCACTCCGTACCGTGACTCAGGCTTGCATGTGACTGCGCCAACGTCGCGACACTGCACCGTAGAACAAGGCAGAATCGGGGGGTGGGGGGGGGGGGCTTGGAATCACCGGAGAGAACTAGAACTCGCTGGAAACTCACTTTTGGCTGCACACTGATGGGTACATTTTTGGTGGAATGTATCGCTCCATGTGGGCGTAAATGGTCCGATGTGCTCACGCTGATGCACAGAGCTACGAAGACCCACGTGTGCTTCACTGCACTCTGCACTCTGTTTCTGCACTGTGCTCATATGCAGCACGTGGAAAAGATGCTAGTCAGTTTTTTGTCTCTCAACTTTGTCCTTTTGTCCTCAATTCCTCAATCACAGATATGCTCTGAGGAGATCGTGGGGATGGAACATCCAGGAGAACAGAAGGGGGGGAGGAAAATCAAAAGCATTGGAAAGCATTACATATTTGATGATTTATCAGAAGCAAATCATATATGATGTATCATTTATAGCATTTAAAGTAGATTATAGTTGTGTTTTCTGCCATATTTGTTGTTTGTCAGCAGGAAAATAGACCAGGCATTGAAACTATCGCTGAAGATCCCGACAACCTTTGGATCTCTACGCTGCTGCACATCCTGTGTAGTCGTGAAGCCTCTGCTATACTTTCTGCACATGAGCTGATGCGGTATTGTGATGAGGTTACCTTTGAATCTATTATGTACTCCGCGGGTTTCTCGCTTAATGGATGCAAAATGAATGTTTCTCATTAAGTCTCGCTGGTCCGAAAAGGCACAAATACTGACAAGGAAGACCAGCAGCTTTTTTTTTAAAGGGAAGGACATAATTGAACAAATGGCATTAGTCTCTAAAGCCAGTGTATATTTTTACCTTTTGAAAGCGCCCTAAAGCACTGGTCCATGTCTTAAACAGTCAGTTCTACCAACGAAAAGACAGTTTGATTGACACAAACACACACACACACACACACACACACACACACACACACACACACACACACACACACACACACACACACACACACACACACACACACACACACACCTTGTTAGTTGTGAGGTGAGAACACAAAGGGTGTTGACTTGAGTCAGAATTGGATTTTTGTCTAATTGGATAGAGAGCAGTAACAAGACAGAGAGACGACAACAGTGGCGTCGAACCCTCCAGCCATTTCCTCGGGATCTGATTACCGAGCGGGAGCACGCTTGCACGTGCACGCACACTCGCATCTTTGACAACACGTCTTAAAGGTCTTCTTGGGGTCCAACTATGATCATGGATGTGCAAGATCATAGATCCTGGAACTCGCTGATCGTTTGGATTGTTACTTAATTTGGAACGATCATTTGCTCATCTACATCGCCCGTGATTAAATCTGATCTGGTTGACTAATTGTTTCAGTGCTGATTTCATCAGATCAGGTCCAGCTCTGCAGAGCACAGCTGTCACTTCACCCGGGGTGGTCTGGTAATGAGCTGCCATTAGCACCTACTCGGACCATTATCAAGGCCGCAGCCTTCCTTTGCCAGGCTCGGTTTGTCTGAACCTTTCGGTGTAGGTGGACTGATTGAAGTAGCTCGCCCGTGTGCACGTGGGTCTGTCGGCCACATGAGTGCGCGGGTCTTTGTGTGTTTGAGGGAGTGTGGGAGTCGCTGTACAGGTCTCTTTCAGAGGGAAGTATTACTAGTGACGTGTGACCTTTCTAAGAACAAGCGGTTAGCGGGGCGATTCTGGGGCCAGCCGAGTTCTGCAGCCGCCTGTCTGCTGCGATGACGGAAGACTCATGTCCACCCGCTGCATGATTTTGAAAATTGCAAAATAAATACATCCCACTCCCACTTCCGTATGAAGAACGCCTCGATGCAGCGTCAACGACTGACGGCTACGGCGGAAAAAGGAGATATGGCACGGGGGACGGAATTTGATGGATTTTCTGTTGATCAGGCCACAACAGGTGTAATGTCGGCATGAAAGCATGGTGGAAGTAGCAAGCTAACGTTAGCTAGCTAATTAGCCAGATGCTAAACGAGAAGATGTAACTCTTCGTCTCCGCACTCACAGGCTAATCAGTCATTAACACTGATTCACCAAATTGTGTAATCTGCTGATAGCTTCATTTCCCGTAAGCGGTAAGAGACAATGAGCTTGTGTTGAGATCGTTATGCCACACAGAAAAAGTCAACATGACAGACGCTGCGGAGAGAGGCGAGGAGGGTAATCTGAACAGATGCATGATTAGGACTGATTTAATGGCATTTCAAGCCCTTTTCAACCATGAAATGCAGATTTCTTTATAAATTTGATAATTTGGTACCTCGAGCACTGATGTGTATCATCACAGTACAGTCACATAATTTAGTTTACAGCTTTAGCAACACAATACTAAAAGTATTTGTTTATCTAATCCAGCATTAGTTACTGTGTTTC
This sequence comes from Eutrigla gurnardus, assembly GCF_963514095.1. Taxonomy (NCBI): domain Eukaryota; kingdom Metazoa; phylum Chordata; class Actinopteri; order Perciformes; family Triglidae; genus Eutrigla; species Eutrigla gurnardus. Next base: position 13,295,031 of record NC_139936.1, on the reverse strand, counting down.
AACAGTTTTTCTTTTGTAAATGCTCGTCGCTTTCACACGTGAGTAGGCTGTTAAAGTATGCAGGAAAGGAAAATGCATTTGTTTCAGTGAAGAGCTCTCAGCAGCTGTCCTGACAGTGCAGCGCTGAGAGGGAAAATGTTTGTTCATCCCCTCGTCTTAACCTTAATGCCAGAGTTCAGTCATGAAGGGTTTGCGTGTCTCCCAGACCTGACGGGAGATAAACCAACGCTGGGATGAGGTGGAGGGCCTTCGCTTAGCTCGATTTCTCACACCGCACTGTATGTACGCGATGACACTGGTGATAATATTCGTGTATTATCTCAGCACACTGCAGGGTGAAGAGGTGATTAAGTAACACTGGGCCAAAGCACAGTAGCTGTAGATGTTCTGCTCTTTTGTTTTTGTTCAGCTACAACCTCTTACTTGGTTCTGGTAACAGACGGAGTTACATAATGCAACATTTGTTATGCCATTTGGTATATGTATCACTTTATCTCCATTGTCTTTTGCCTTTCTCTTCTTTGTTTCCTCCTTCTCTCTCTTGTATGAGGCTGAAGAAAAAGGGAAATCAATATTAGGATTAATATCCACTGAGGGTAAAGCATAAAGAAGAACATTTAGAGGATTGTATCTTAAATGTTTATATTTGAATTAAAATACATTTTATTTATAGTGTCATATCACAACAGAAGTCAACAGTGGCAAGAAAAAACTGTCTTAATAGGCTTTTAGGCAGAAGTAGTATCCACGGTAGAAGGGCTGGTAAAGTTAATGATATCTCAATACTTATTGGAGGGGTTGCCATGGAGATTTGTTCTTACATTCATGGGCCCCAGAGGATGTATCCCATTGACTGGGGTGACTTTTCTTCCAGTGCCAAATTTATCAGGTCAAATGTATCCATTGACATAATTAATATGAATCGACATCTGTTTACAATCCCTTGTAACAGACTGCATGCCCATGACACAATCATTTTGTGCAGCAAACATTTTTTGTTTTTCACCATCTCCTGCCCAAGTAATTATCTGACACCTGAGATTCATCCCTTGTTAGGATCCCGACAGTCCTAATTCCTACTCACTCTGGTGATCCCCTGACGTTTATTTTTGGCACCGCTGGCTTGTTGACATTTGTGGTTTTGAGTGAAATTTAATAGAGACATGTACCCCCCTCTTTGATGCCTTAACTCCTGGCGACTGCACTCACGCTTCAAAAATCCTAAAAGTGGTGTTGATTTGTGAAGATCATATTGCTGAACGAAACGTGGAAGTATCATAAACCTGTGTTTGCCACAGAGATTATTTTCTGCAAAAACCCAAAGTCCAATTTCAAACAACAATTTGTTGTTTTTGAGGTAACCAGTGTGATGCTGGAGTTGGAGTTGGCCCTAAAATACATCATGCCCTACAGCAGCACCCTATTAACATGCTAACATTACCTTTGCCAAATGTCAACATTGCCATTGTGAGCGTGAGCCACATGCTCACAGAGCCACTATAATGGTTACAGACTGTTCATCGTGTTTATTTTGCAGTCATATCGCTTCATCTGGTTTATGAGAATGTTTTTGTTTCATTGCTGTGTTTTATGGGACCGTGGCTCATTGATTTTAATATGTGATCATTATTCAGTCAACAAGGCCTCTCTTACTCCTATTAATCAAATGCAATCTGCATCCAGGCGTGTCAAGCAGATAATAACAAATACGACAGCGGTGTCTTAACGTCTACTTTACTTTTTATATGATTTTCCTGTCCATTTTGTGCACACTGTGATCAAATCTTTTTTTTTTAACAAGCACTCTGCCAAGCTGGTGAGTAGGTGGCAAAGAGGCAGTTCTATTGTCGGTAAAACCAAACAGAGCAGTAGGGTCACCACAAAATGACGTTACTGTACTGCCTGTACTTATTTTTCTTCCTTGTAGCTACCGGAGAGACGTCTTCGACTGTTGTGAACAGTGGAGGTGGCGAGATGCTCCTGCAGGCTGGCCCACCCCCGTAGTGATGACATTCCTCCCTGTAGCTGTGCTTGTTTCTACCCCATTGACTGGAAATGTTCTGCCCAATGTGAACGCGATGGGCAGGTTGCATTTACACCCGGCTCGCCCTGTAAATGCAGTTTCCCTGATCCGTCTCTGGCAGCTTTTAGATCTGGCATCCCGGTGATAACACTTCACTCTCTCCTACCTCTTCTCAGGTGAAAGCCCTCACCCTGTTTGTGACCCATTATCCTCCTCTGTGTGAGTTGGAGCAGATGTATCCTGGACATGTGTCTAACTACCACATGGCTTTCCTACTCAATGAACCTGACATCGCCACTGACACCGACGGTATGTGTCTTTGTGCATTCTTGCGCGCATATGACAACATTATCAATGATTTTAAAAAGTTTTACTGTTGCCTAGCTGATACATTTAGAACAATTTTACATTTTGCAATTTTTATCGATTTTAATGGTGTGTGTGTGTGTGTGTGTGTGTGTGTGTGTGTGTGTGTGTGTGTGTGTGTGTGTGTGTGTGTGTGTGTGTGTGTGTGTGTGTGTGTGTGTGTGTGTGTGTGTGTGTGTGTGTGTGTGTGTGTGTGTGTGTGTGTGTGTGTGTGTGTGTGTGTGTGTGTGTGTGCGTGTGTGTGCGTGCGTGTGTGTGCGTGTGTGCATGTGTGCGTGATGACAGACGGAGAGGTTCAGCCAGAGTTCATCACCTTCCTCTACCAGTTAACTGAAGGAGCAGCGGGGCGGAGCTACGGCCTGAACGTGGCCCGATTGGCTGCTATCCCGGACCCTATACTACACACTGCTGCTCGCAAGGCCCGAGAGCTGGAAAACATGGTCAATGCCAGGAGGTACAGTGAACACGCACATTCACACCGAGCATTTCTTCAAATAAAAAAAAATATATATATCAGCTTCCAAGGGATGAGGAGTACAAACTCAGCTTGTGAAAACCATTTGTGTAATATTTAGTGGCTCTGCAGCCGTGACAAATTATAACAGAAAGCAGAAAGAGTTGTGAAAGATGTGGGAGTTTTATCTGGAGGGGAGGGTCTAAGTGGGCATTCAGACTGAAAGGAGCCCTGCGTTAAAACAACAGAGATGGCTGTGTTGGTTGGGGGATATTATTCAGATCCAGGAAGTCCAGTTTGAGGAACAGATCTGTGAATTTGAAAGAAAACCAAAAAACACTTTTTACAACAAAGGTATCATGAAGGCATGATTATTTTATCTTTTGTCATGTAAGATAAATGGTGGAAATTATGCTGCTCACTTCAAAGTAGTAGTAGTAGTAGTAGTAGTAGTAGTAGTAGTGTGGTTGATGACTGCTATGGCAAATGTTTGAGCCTGGTTCAACATTTTTGCGAGACAACCCTGTGCTTTTTTTTTTATAAATAAAAGAGAGATAAATCCAAAATATCCTGTTCCTTTGATTTTTCGAGTTTCTCGTCCATTGTTCAATACACAGAAGGCTCGACTGGTGGAATGTCATTTCACCACCAAAGAGCAAAACAGAGCTCATGAGTAGTGTGGGTTGACAAGTTTTATTTAGCTGTGGTGCAAATTTCCTTTAGCAGAAAATATTAAAATAGTTTTAAATGAATGTCCCTAATCTGTTTTATCCCATTTGAAATTAATATAAATCTGATGAAATTGCTCATTAAAACCAAATCTATTCAATCAAGTCTATTTTGTCACACTTTTTGTCATATATTTTCTTGGAAGGAGTCCAATTAGGCTAATTTAATTTCCCCTGTATTAATAGCACTGCACAAGCGCACACTAATCGGGAAATACATTTCTTATCAATGACGGGTATGTTTTTCTATTCTGAGTTGGGAGTTGGAAAATATGACAAAGTCTTCGTCCTGTCCTGTCAGAGCTTCAGCATATTCTCCAAATGCAGCCTCCCGTCTCTGTGAATTTGTACACGCCACATCCTCGCCATGTAGCAGACAGCCGGCTGAGAGTTGAGTGCTGCTGAGCCTCTTCCGAAGTAATCCTCACCATATGAAATATCTTGTCAGCACACGCACACACACAAAGCAATGCCTCTCAGTCAATGTAATCCCCCCTATATGAAATGTTTGTCCTTTGTTGGAGTGAAGCCATGCTGAGTACATAATAATGGCACACAGAGGAGTTGAGCGGATGGTCGGAGGTTAAGAACAGGGATTTTATTGTACTCTCATGCAGCTACAGTATGGGAGGATGCAACACATTGTGTGTTAAAGCAACATTTCCATGTCTTTATCTCCGTATGTCTATAGGAAGAAGAAGAAGCTCCTCTCCGATGTTTTGAGCATCTCGGACAGATCGTCCCTCACGGAGTGGCTGCAGTCAAACTCTTGACATTTGCTGCAACAGAACAGCATCAGCACACACGAAGAAGAGGAGAGAAACCAGCTATCAGCTAACTGATGGACGAGTGCTCTCTTTGCTAGTGTGGGTGAAAGTGATTTTTCTCACCATCATGTAACATCATTGTCAAGGCATCAATTAATACCATCCAATCAAGATTCTACCTACCAGACTAAATGTGGTATCAGTGTGTTGGTGATTTAACTAATAAAAAACCCAAACTTGTCACACTTGCTGTTCTTTCTCTGCCAATTTATAATATTGATTTTTTTAAATTATTTTTTATTATGATTTTCCAGGTCCATACAGTCGATGATAATACATTTCGTAGGCTACTTCCCATTTAGCCATCTGCAAACATTGTTGCCCACTGTAAAGTATTGGACTGTGGATCTTGTCTTTTTTTTTTTTATTCCATGCATCCTTCTTCCTTGTCAATGTGACACCTACAATAACAAATGCTTATTTCTCCATAATATTCTTTCCATTTTCAAACCTCTAGTCTTCATCCCCAACCGCTGTTGCCTCGAGTGAGGCTTCAAAAGGCGTTACACAACTTTTTTTTTCTCCCCATACTTCAAAAGGACTGTAAATGGACCCTGGTAACATTTACATAAAGGCGAAAGGAAAGAGATGCTTTAAATTGGTGAGTTTGGTTTTTAAATATCAGATTTGTTTCTTTTTTTTCAATCCATTAATGTGTTCGTTAGTGAGTGCCCTCTTTGATGCAACGCTATTAATAATGCAGAACCAAATGGCAACACGCCACTGAGAAAGTCGGCATTACATATACATCACTCACCCTCAAACACGCACAACCTACCAACTCACGCTCCGCCTTTAATTCCCGAGAGAGAGACAGAGAGAGAGTGTGAGAGAGAAGGAGAGAGAGTGAGAGAGAGGGAGAGAGAGAGAGAGAGTGAGAGAGAAGGAGAGAGAGTGAGAGAGAGGGAGACAGAGAGAGAGAGTGAGAGAGAAGGAGAGAGAGTGAGAGAGAGGGAGAGAGAGAGACTTTGTCAAAGCCGATTACAGTTGATCGGGTCTGTGATTCTGTCGCTGTCTGTTCACTTGAGGTTTATAATCGACACGCCTCTCGCTTTCTGCCGCTTGTTTGTTCATAGTAGCGTGTGTGCGCGTGCCCCTAAAGCCCCCCCCCCCCGGTCTTGTTGAGCGCAGCATGGATTTATTGCAGTGTTTGTGTCACACGGATATCTTTACTACGAGTTCCTCCTCCGAAGCGCTCCTCCCGTCAGCGGGGCAACTTTTTGGTGCGCCGCGGCGCCGCTGAGCCGCGCGTCTCTCGGTGGGGAAAGTTGACACGCAAGCCCCGGCGAACATGGGCTCCGCGCGGTGAAAGCGCCGCTCGTCCCCACTTCCTTCTCTCAGTCACCCCAGAAACCGCGCGACAAAATGCAGAAGAGCGTCCGCTACAACGAAGGGCACGCGCTGTTTCTGTCGGCGGTCGCGCGTAAAGAGGGCACCAAGCGCGGCTACCTGTGCAAGAAGACCGCGGAGAACAGCCGATGGCACGAGAAGTTCTTCGCCCTCTACCAGAATATACTGTTCTACTCCGAGAACGAGCAGAGCGCGAGACCGGCCGGGATTTACCTGTTGGAAGGATGCACCTGCGAGCGCTCGCCGGCGCCAAAGATGTCCGCGACTGGGAAGGAAGCGCTGGAGAAACAGGTGAGAGTTTTAACAGAGCCCTGCTGTGAACGAACCTTCCAGCATCTTTTCTTATCTGATGGTACAACTAACAAAAGCTGCTCAAAGCCCGCTGACGGGCGCGCATTATGAAACAAAAACGGAGACTCTCCAAATAGGTGCCTGGGAGAGTTATGTTATTCATATTAAACATAATTTCCACACAGATTTATATCATTGTTTGTTTCTTAAAACTTTTGATTTTCTTTTTAGAACACTGACATTGTTTGTTTCATCGCGCTCAAACTGCTGCTCATGTTGCAGTAAAAAAAAAAAAAAAAAAAAGATCAAGAGTGTCATGCAGCATCACACTGAAGTGGCTGCAGCAGCTCAGCATCGATAGTTTCAACAAGTCCTACAGAATAAAGTGCTCCCAAGTGCGTCATCGCCCAACGACTCAGATGCGCAGGCTGGTTTCCCACAGCATGTCTTTTCCCAATTAAAAATAATCTGTTCATGTCACATAAATCTATTTCCTCTTTTACTCTTGGATGTTTTTTTTTTTTCTCTCTCTCTCTCTTTGAGTTCATGTAATTTGCTGACCGCAGGCACATAATGTACTTGATTTGTAACCTGTTGAGTACAAAGTCAATGCAGTCTGGCAGCGGGAAGCAACTGGTTCTTGAATTTAACCTCATGAAGGCTGTAAACATAAGAGAACACATTTTAATTGGACTACACCATATGTATGGCATGCATTTTTAATATTTACTTGATTCATCCGCAATAAATCTACATCATATTTACATTCAATGAAATATTAATCACCAGGATGCCATGTTTTTATAGCTGTAACTTGGAATACAAATGCATTTTTGTGCTCTTGGATATGTAACGAATGCTGAATCCTGCAGCGCTGAAAAAGGTCAGCCTCATGACTGAAAGCAGTGATATGCAAGGAAATATCTTGTGCAAATCTGTTGCCGATTGTGCTCCTGGAAGTTGCCTCAGCATTGTTGCTCCAACAGTTAGGTAGACCTTGTTGCTAGGTAACATTTGAAATACGATTTGTCCGTGCATTTCATTGTGAGGGAAAAAAAGAAACATGCATTGATCATCAAGTATATCATAAATCCTTGCAATCAACAAATCTTTGTTATAGAAAGAACAACTTACTTCCACTTCAAGTAATGCCAGAGGAAACAGAATGATTTGTTCCTGTTCCTGAGTGTTCAGCTGGCCTCAGGGAATGCGTGCATGTGTATGCACAGGCATCATGCCCATTAAAATGTAGGGGGAGGGGGGGATACATGGGAGAGTATTGACTTTTTTTTTTCAGTTTCAGCAAGTGTTAAGGAGACAGTAAATGCATGCACAATTAATCATAAGAGAGGTGTGGAAAGGTCAAAAATAGCCACCAATCATCATCACTCAGTACATTCATTCCAGATGTAAGGACTTGCCAGGAGAAATGTGGTTTAAATCAAGTCATACATAGAGGAAGAAAAAGAGCATGTCTTTCTTTCTGTAATTGAGTTGTTACTTATGATGATGAAAGAGGACAAATCTTCTCTTTTCTGTTTCCATTCAGGCCTGAATTCTCTCTCTCTCTCTCTTCCTATCTTTCCGAGCATGGCAATTTTCTGACTGTCTCACCCTCTGCCCATCTGTCTCACTCTCACACTACAGCTGTGATGTTTAATTAGGGTTATTTTCAATCTGCCCTCAGCTGAAACCGTGTGTGCTGCAATGTAACGCTTCAACTAAATAGCCGTGTTCACACCAATGTGAATGCTGCCATTTATGGCTTATGCTGTGTGTGTGTGTGTGTGTGTGTGTGTGTGTGTGTGTGTGTGTGTGTGTGTGTGTGTGTGTGTGTGTGTGTGTGTGTGTGTGTGTGTGTGTGATGATTAAGTCTCAATCAAGGAACATTTCAGTCTGATCCTGGCATTCATTCCTTGTCCGAGGGGTTTGGTAGGATAAAGTGAGAGAAGGCCTTCCATCTTTCCATCAGTTGCTCTTCTCTATTTCTCTGTGCAGTGGAGTGAGTCCGCCAGCAACCTGCAGTATCACACCCCCACAGTGAGCCACAATGCAACCACACAAATAACGCTCTCAAATAATTTGGAGAGCATTCACACTGGTCTGCATGTTTTCCATAGCTGTGGACGTGTATTGTTGATGTGAACGTGTGTGTGTGTGTGTGTGTGTGTATATATATAAAAGGCCAGTAGATTTAGCTGTGTTTAATCATCAAACTGTCCCTCCCCCGATCCGAGAGCACTTGGTCTGTCAAAGACCCCAGAAGGAAGCAGGGTTCATCAGAGGCCGTGAACCCGGGGAGATGCATACAGTGCAGGCTGTTTCCAGATCACTACCCTTATGTCAAATACCGCTGATCGATTCAAAGGCCTGTTGATGTCTTGCACTGCTATTTGCCATGTTGTCGAAACAAACGAGCCATTCCTTCAACAGTCTCAGCAGGACTTTGTCTGTAGGTTGGGAACATCATCAAAGGCAGGATCCAGACAAATATAAAACATTTTTTTTAAATGACCAACAAACATGACAGCTCTAAAATCATTAAGCTGTGGATCAAAGGCATTTCTTCAAAGGGTTTTTCTATGCCTCCGCGCCCGCATGCCATGGCTGAAGACGGCCGTGAAACCGAGACATTATTTTTTCAAGTTGTCCATTGGAGGTGAATTTGTGCTGGGCTAAAAAATTGATCAAAGTTGTCAGTCACCATTCTGCTACAGGTTAGGCAGAGGAGAAATGAGAATACTGCATCCAAAACCAACATCCCAGCAGGTATAAGTGTGTATTACATCACTTCTGGACTGGCGCTTGGCTGTACACGAGGGTGATGAACACTCTTGGGGCATTGGGACCTTCAGTGGTGTTATTGTTATTGCTTGAGCTGCTTCCGTCTGTTATACGTAGGTGCCGATGTGGACAGAGAGAAGGACACGCACACACACAGACACACACACACAGACACACACACACAGACACACACACACACAGAGGCGAGCTTCAAATAAAGTTTAACTTCAGGTAATAGGTTTGTGAAGTAGTTTCATGTGTATTGTTGTCAGTGCAGAGTTTATGACCGATGTAATTTACAGGATCGGGTTAGGCACACTGACAATTCTCAAGATTACAGTAAAACAGATTTACAGTGTGTTTTTTTCCGACACCTCTGCTTCTTCACTGTGGGAGTCGTAGAGCAAACTCTCCAATCCAGCATCTATTGCATTACGGTGGCAAGACGTTTCCGGACTCTTCCTCCTGAGGACTAACTGTAAAGTGACAAATGTGTAAGATGGCAGAAAGAGCTCGATGATAGCGATATATGTATTTTATCTGCATGTCAGTGAACATAAACAGTGGAGGAGGGGAGCAATCTGTTTAATCTCCAGATAAACAGACAGGTAATCCCTGATCAGAGTGTTCTGAGGCAGGCACAACCGTTATTAGTATACTTGTACACTGTGTGTGTGTGTGTGTGTGTGTGTGTGTGTGTGTGTGTGTGTGTGTGTGTGTGTGTGTGTGTGTGTGTGTGTGTGTGTGAGAGAGAGAGAGTTTTATGTGTGTGTGTGTGTGTGTGTGTGTGTGTGTGTGTGTGTGTGTGTGTGTGTGTGTGTGTGTGTGTGTGTGTGAGTGTGTGTGTGAGAGAGAAGGAAGGCCCCATATGGTCTAAGAACTTCGGAGGAAATGAACAGCAAGGAGGGCAATGAAGGAACAGCGGGATGTGGGATGTTGATTCAGTGATTGTCACGTTAGCTGTCACATCATTAGTTGAATTCAGCGGGTACATAAAGTACTACCGCTGTCGGATTAATGTTTTGTATCTCTTCACAATCACAAGTTGACAGGAAATTAAAAATCTGTTCTCGGTTCCTGACGTCAAACTGTTTGGAAATCTGGGATTACAGATTTGGTTATCTGGGGATAGAAATATCCAAAGAGGGCAATTTAATTTCAAGGTAGAAGAGGAACTATGTCAAATTTACATAATTTATTTTTTGTCTTGCCATATTCATTTAGTGCATTTGTATTGGCTGTCCTAAAAAAAAGGAAATAAAGCATTTTAAAGGAAAGAACAGTTTGCCGTCTGGGGAAATATGCGAAAGTTCAAAACGCGGGCTAATTACATGCTGTAACAGCTGAGAGCAGTGACTTAGCCTGTTGTCGTTACCGTGGAGCGGCCATGGCAACCAGCTGCACAGAAGTGCTGGGCTGACTTTTTTTTTTTCCTTTGAAGAAAACCAGCCTTGCTGCTCTCCCTGCTTTCAGTCTTTATGTTAGCTATATGCTATTCATCTCCTGGCGGTAGGTCCACACTTCACACAAAGACATGGTCTTAGTTCATTAATAAACAAAGCAAATAACTGTAGGGGCGCCCATGAAGTTGGAATCATTTGCAGATGTCTTGTCTTTCATGGCACAAACACATGTTATGAATGAACTAATTTCACCTGGGTAATTGGGACACATAATGTAATCATTGGGCTTGGTCAAAAGTGATGACTGATGCATTTAAATAGGAATAAACAGAGGATTGTGTCTGAAAGCAAAATATCCCAACTTGCAACAGTGTATTAAGCTATTGTTGACATGAGAATGGTATTGATTTTCTCATCTAACTCTGTAGGAAAACAAATCGACATATTTATGCAACCTTCCAACGGGCATTTATAGAAATGAAGACTGACCAAAATGTCTCCAGTTTACAGGGAACTATCGATGTGTAGGACCTTCTTATATTCTGTGTAGGACTATTTCTTGGCTGGGTGCAGTCTTCTCATCACTGTGTGTACCAGGCAATCAGAGGACACTCCCAGAAGGTCTCATAAAACCAGTCTTGGCTTTTGTACAGATTAAACCAACAAGATATAACATGTTAAATAGTGAACTTTAGAGGTGCTGGTCGGTTCCCTTTGGACAGAGCCATGCTTGGTGTTTCACCTTTTCCCAGTTGTTATTCTGGGGCATTGAGACCTTCAGTGGTTAAGTTATGCTAATTGGCTGCTTACATTTAACTGTATCAATCTCATCTTTATCTGGGCAAGAATGTGAATACTTTTTTTTATTAACATTATTATGGCAAGTATGATGGATGAGCCCTGGCCACTTATGAAAATAGGTTCATGGGTGTGCAGGCAACTGCTTACAGTAAATGAGGTCAAAATTATATTACTGCGTGCACAAGGTTTTCATGATATTTGCAGTTTGTTTCTTGGTTCTTATCTTTTTTTTTTTAAAAGAAGCATTTTATGAAGCTTCATGCGGCACAGAAAAGGCATTATTGCCCCAGTGGGAGCACGATGAGAGCTGAGAAATGAGAGCAATGGGAGTGATAGTGAGTCTGATACAGTCGGCTGGTGGGTGGAAAATGTGAACCCACGCCACTTCTATCCCTCTAAATCGTCTTCTCACAAATTACTTTTGTTGTTCCAGTAACTGATTTGACTCTTATATTGGCCAACAACATATTGTATGGCCTATGTCACAATTTCAATCTGCAGTAGATATCCTCACTTATTGTACGTACATTTAATTACTCATATTGGTGTTTTGTGCCTCCTTTTTTTATTCAAAGTAATCAGGTTTCCTCTTGTGCATTGTGTTTACAGCTCAACATTTTCATACTTTGTGTATGTTTCTTTCCATACCTAAACAATTGATATTTGTCATGCATATGAAGCCAATAGTCTCTTGCTCATTCGTTTAAGGCATTGTTCCTGCATGAGAATCCAGACAACAGGTGTTATAATATTTGCTCTCGATATACATGTAGTTCTTTTGTAGTATCTCACGTTCTCTTTTCTTCTCTTCTCTTAAGATCAAAATACCATAGTGTATATACTCCCACACATACAGGGAAGCTAGTTTCTGGATAATATCAGTTCCCTGTATAGTCACACACACACACACACACACACACACACACAAATCCGGTCTCTCTGTTGTATTTCTCTGTAATGGTAATTGTTCCCCTGTGGGACTCGGGCTCACTGAGCGGTCCCTGCTTCACCACAGCAGTGCAAAGGTGGAGACGCATTATATATCAGCATCCAGTGGAGCCCATTGTGTTAAAACTGCTTGTTAATGATTTTCCTTTCTACTTTGTAATGACCACATACGAATCATAGGATGAGACAAATACCTGCTATCCGGTACCTTCATGCAAATAATAGTTTGTGATTTTACCTTTGCTTGCTTGCGTGCCCTCTCTAATACTCGCTTTAATGCAAATCAAGTTGGTGGTTCAAGCCTCTGTGGTTTGGCGTTGACATGGTTGTGAAACACAACCTCAAACAAACACTGTACGGTAAATGGAGGTGAGACAAGGCGGTGGCGGGGTGATCAAATATTCTGACCTATAGCTGCTAGTACCAACAACAGTATTTTTTCATGATTATAGTTAAATAACCATGCCAGTGGTTTCGCATGTTTTAGCCCATTTCCTGTACCACAGAATTCCATTTCTTCTCAGTTAACCATTTGCAAACTGCCATGTTTTCAAAATGTGTTTTTTCTACTGTCGTATTCAGATTGGCTTCTATTCTTTCAAGTGTGATATGAATGTGGCATGAGGGTGGTATGTGCAAAATTAACAATTTAAATTGCAGATAAAGTGCTGCTCGACAACGCCACCTGGGGGAATTTCGCCCCCAGGAAATTAGTTTTAAAGGACACAAGTCCGAATGCACCCAGACAAGACGTGAGTTATGAAAATAATTAATTTTATTAATTCTCAATATAAAAATACAAGTTAAATAGTCAGTGACATCCTACTCTTTTAAATGCTGCAATATTTCAACCACCTTTTCTTCACTCAGGTAGCAGTGGCTCAAAAACAAAACGACACAATCAATTATATACAACAAATAAACCTTGGAATAAAGAAAACAAACATAACCATTAAACAAAAACAAAGAAAAGCAAACAGTTAATAGCACACAAAAGCAAAGCAATTAGTCATAATAAACTAAAAAAGGAAACAATATTCATGCAAAACAATCAATAAACATACTAAGGATAATAAATCAGAGCTCACTGGTTGGCTACACAACGGTGGAGCACTTAAGGTCCAATAGGACCAATATTAAGTGGGAACGGGAGCAAGTAAACGGTGATCGTGAGACTGGACATTAAAACACTACAAGACAGCAGTAGAGTCCCGGTGCACCGAAGCGTCAGACGCCGGTAAGTGGAGCACCGCAGCGCACAGCCAGGCCGAGAGCGTACCCGGAAAGCATGCACAAAAGATTTCAATTTTAATACTAATCACTATCTGACCGAAAGGAGTAACCGGTACAGATCACATACCCCGAAGCACAGGTGCGGCTCTGCTAACACAGAGGAGAGGGAGAGCGACAAGCCACAGGTAAATCCTGGAGAGAGTGAATCCGCAGCACGGACAACTCCAATCCCACACAGCAGTAGCCAGCTGACCGCCACGCTGCAAGGCACAAGGATAAAGCAGGTGTAATGCCCAGAGACCGCAGAAATACCCCAATAGCGCAACGCAAAGGACTTACAATTTCAAGGTGGAGAGGGTCCAGCAAAATCGAGGGTCCGGCAAAATCGGCGACGCCAACCGCCACACAGCTCAGACCACACACAGCGCCATGCCACGCCAAGATACCAGCCATGAGGAAGGTGAAGGACAGACTGGATTAAATAGACACCTGCGCCAGGAGCGCTGGCGGCTCCGCCCTACAATCAGTGCAGCGCACTGACACACACCTGGTGTGGATCAAGCAAGGAGGAGGGGGAACGGTGGAAACTACCCGACCATCCTGTCACATTCTACCCCCAAATTTTGCATCGTCGCCCCGACGATGGGTAAAGCACAAAACACACTAGCACCAAGGCCGAAAGACCGCAGACTGTGCATTTGACACCGGCCGAGGAAGATGATTCATGTTTGAATGTTGCCCAGCTGTTGGCCGAGGAGTGCGACGCAGAACTGGCTGACCAGCAGGTGCTAGATGCCTCTGAGCAGAAGGAACTGCTGCAGGGGTCGCAGGAACAGGCCGACTGGCCAAAGCCTCCTGATGGGGCCTTGTGGACCCTGATAGCCTTGAGGCCCCAGAAACAAGTGGTGCGGGAGTGTCGAGAACCAGAACCCATAGATCACCCCCAAGAGAATCATCAGAGGTTTCTGAGGTCCTTGGAGAGGAAGACTGATGGAGAAGAGGAACCGGTTCAGGACCGATCTGGGCCTTAAGCAGGTCACGATGGACGTTCCGGGTCTTCTGCAAATCATCCACTGGTGCAATGGTGTAGACAGGTCCGCCACCAGAAGGAGCTTTCAGGACCTGATAAACAACTGAGCTCCAGATGTCCTGGATCTTATGGCGACCCCTGGTACTGTGATCACGAAGGTAAACCAACTGGCCCACTGTAAGCGGAACATCACGTACCGCCTGATCATGGCGCTCTTTACGACGCTCAGCGGCCACCAGCAACCGCCCTCGAGCATTCCCAAAAGCCACCTGAAGCCTGGCCTGGTGCTCGACCAGCCAGTCTTCAACTCTCCCTGGCGCCGGGTCCTGGACACGACCCAGAAGGAAATCAATGGGGAGCTGGGGTTCACGACCGAACATTAAAAGATGTGGTGATTCGCCAGTACCCTGATGAGGGGTGGTATTGTAACAAAAAAGTACATGGGGAAGACAAGAGACCCAGTCACGTTTCCGTGAGGCTGGCAAGGTACGCAAGAGATTGTGGAGCGTCCTGTTAAACCGCTCACACTGCCCATTTCCAGCAGGGTGATACGGAGTAGTGCGTGACTTGCTGACCCCATACAGGTGACACAACTGCTGGATCAACAAGCTCTCGAAACTCCTGCCCTGATCAGAATGAATGCGACCTGGGACACCAAACCTAAAAAACCAGTCATTTAGCAAAACGTGGGCAACAGTGGATGCCCTCTGATCCCGAGTTGGGACAGCCACAGTGTACTTACTGAACACATCTGTCATCACCAGAACATTTTCAAAACCACTCTGCGAGGGCTCCAACAATGTAAAATCTATGGCTACAATCTCATTTGGCCGTGATGCCAATAAGTGCCCCATGAAGCTACCAGACACTGCTCTGGTGTCTTTCGCAACCTGGCAACGCTCACAACCTTGGACCCATTGCCTGATGTCAGAGGTCATCCCCGGCCAATAACAGCGCTGGCGCACAAGCTCTGTGGTGCGCTCCACACCCTGATGCCCATGTTCTTGATGGAGCTGTGTCAATATGTCCTGTTGAAGGACAGCTGGCAAGACAATCTGAAGGATTTCTTCCCCCCCATCTGAACGATGGACCCGGCGGTACAACACGTCCTCCTCTTCCACAAGACGAGCCCATTGTTTTAATAAAGTCAGAGCCAGCTTGGGGAGCTGCCTTCTCTCCTCTGATGTAGGCTGGATCTGCCTCCGCCAGAATGGCAAGATGTCCTTCAGGAGGGGATCAGCCTCCTGCAAAACACAGAGGTCAGAGAAAGACTGAAGGGGAAAGACCGACACGACAGCCTGCGTTGCTGAAACCTGGCCAGAACGAGGCACTGACTGGAGGATTTCAGGGACAGAGGTGCTGGGCAAGACCTGCTCTGCTAAGTTAGCACTGGATGTGGGCAGCCGGGAGAGTGCGTCAGCATTTTTGTTGCTGCGACCAGATCGATACTTGATCCCAAAATCGAATGCTGCAAGTTGAGCAGCCCAGCGATGTTCAGCAGCCCCTAGTTTGGCTGATTGCAGATAGCTCAAGGGATTGTTATCAGTAAAAACCATGCACTTGTGCCCCAACAGGTACTCACGAAACTTCTCTGTCATAGCCCATTTTAAAGCGAGAAACTCCAACTTCATGGAGCTGTAGTTGACCATGTTCTGCTCCGTCGGTCGAAGGCCCCGACTTGCGTATGCTATTGGCCTAACACCACCTTCGGTCTCCTGTGAGAGTACAGCACCAAGTCCACTGTGGCTGGCATCCGTCTCTAAAATAAAAGGGCGTGAAAAATCAGCAAAAGCAAGCACAGGTGCAGAGGTCAATTTGAACTTGAGAGCCTCAAAGCTCTCTTCACACTCTGGAGTCCACGCAATCTGGAACACTTGTCCAGATCCCTTCTTGGACTTTGTACCAGCCAGCCTGGCCACCAATATGTGCAACGGGCCAGCTAGCTTAGCAAAGCTTTCAACAAAACGCCGGTAATAACTGGCAAAGCCCAAAAAGGAGCGCAGCTCCGACACCTGACTGGGACGCGGCCACTTGGCTACGGCTGCAATCTTCGCAGGATCAGTGGCAACACCCTGGTCAGAGATGATGTGACCTAAGTAGCTGACCTCTCGCCGGAAGAATGAACATTTTTCCAGTTTGACCTTTAGGCCTTCCCTCTGGAGACGATCCAGAACCACCTCCAGTCGTTGAACATGCCGGGAGACTGAAGAGGAAAACACAATGATGTCATCCAGATACAAAAGGAGAGACTGACACTGCTGGTCTCCAAACATCCTCTGCATCAGACGCTGAAAAGTGCTTGGTGCATTGCACAGCCCGAACGGCATACGATTCCATTCAAAGAGGCCGAATGGTGTGCAAAAGGCGGTTTTCTGCTTATCCTGCTCTGAGACTGGTACCTGATGGTAACCGCTCGCTAGGTCAAGAGTGGAGAACCACTGGGCCCCAGAGAGCGCGTCTAGACTCTCCTCAATGCGAGGTAACGGAAAAGCATCCTTTCGCGTCTTTGCGTTAAGCAGGCGGTAGTCGACACACATGCGTAGACTGCCGTCCTTCTTCCGCACCAAGACAATTGGAGAGGCATAAGGACTGCTGCTTTCCCTTATCACCTGGGCTTCAAGAAGTTGATTTATATGAGTCTTGACTGCCTCATACTCTGAAGGTGGAACACGTCTGTACCTCTGCCGAACTGGGATGTCATCCAGCAGGGGGATGTCATGTGAGACCAGATTGGTACAACCAAGGTCACCCTCATGGACAGAGAAGACTGAACTAAACCTCTGCAACAATGACTGGACCTGCACCTGCTCTGATTCTGCCAAACTAGACAAATCAACACCTTTAATGTCACTGTGCCCTGAACCAGCTGCCACCTGAGAAGAAACAGTGGCAGAGGGTCTAACCTCTGTGACACCTGGGGGAAGACTGACCACTTCAACTGGACTCAGGATGCCAAGACAGGTTCGTGGGTAGAGGACAATTTCGGTGGTCCCAACATTAACCACTGGGATGTAAGTTGTACCTCGCACAACCTGAACGAGACAGGGGGAAGCCAGCAACCCAGCAGGCAAACCAGACTCTGGGGGCTCGAAAAATAATGACTGCCCAGAGAACTGTTCAGGGCAAGTGCTAGCAACCATCTGCATTACCCCACCAGGGACACGCACCACTCTGGAGCCTCGAACTCTAGCAGCACCAGTGAATGGAGCATGGTGCTGATTAACCACCTGATGACATTGCTGCAAGGCCTGAATAACGGGATCAGGAGACTGTGTGACTGCAGGCAGGTTAAAAAATGAAAGGCCATGGGCTCCAAAGAGCTCTCGGTAGCAGCGACGAATGACATTCATCCCCAGAATCCCAGGGACAGAAGACCCAGTGCTGACAGGGTCCTTCACCACCAGAATACCACAACGAGGGATCGTCTTCCCACAAAGAATGACATCCAGTTCTAGGTAACCCAGGTAAGGAATAGCGAGACCATTAGCAGCCCGAAGCTGCAACCAATGACATGACTGGAGTCGATCATTCCCCCAAAGTGCAAAGTGCTCAAGAAAGAAGCTCTCAGTGACTGTAGACACCATTGACCCGGTGTCCACCAAGCAGGAAACAGTGACCCCACTCATGACAACGTCAATATTTGGACAGGATGCCATTAACCCGGCCGCAGCTGCTACCTGTGAGCCTGCTAACTCCCCATCTGAACTGTGGCTCAGCAGCTCAGTGGGCTCTAGTTTTCCGGCTGGCGACAGGAGTTGGAGGACCTGGCCACAGTAGAAGACAGACCAGCAGAGGGGCCAGCACGGACCCATTCTCCTTCGCAGTCCCTAGCAAAGTGACCAGGTTGGCGGCAGCGCCGGCAGATCACAGGACCACTACGTGAGGATCTAGCTGGTGGAAAGGAAGGCTGCATGGAGGCAACAGTGCGGGTGAGTTGATCGAGTTGTTCCTGCTGGCGTTTCAACAGTTCTTTTAATTCACCCAGCTCAGAGCCATGTGGAGAGACAGGAGGAGCTGACCGAGAACTGCCCTGCACACCATACTGCAGGCCGTACATGGAGGGAAGGGAGTGGCTGCGTTCCCTTGCACCCCCAGGGAATCCCTCTCTCTCCCACTGCCTACCTTCCCCCCGCACCTCCAACAGGGTAGCAGTGGGTTGGCGGCGAACAAACTGTTTCAGCTCCCGGCGAAGAGCACTGTCCAAGACATGTTCCACAAACTGATCCCGAAGTAAGACCTCTGCATTGAGCAAACCATCAGGTGCACGTTGTTTCACCTGCCCCATAAGAGCCATCAAAGCCAAGGAGAACTCCAACAATGTCTCTCCCTCCTGCTGCTTCCTGGAAAAGAAAGCCTCCTGCAAGGATACATATGACTTAACACAACCATACAACTCGTTCAATATTGCTAGTACGTTAGCTGGGTCGGTCCTCTCGACACTGGTGCGATACTTTATTTCTTCCCTGGCCTCACCCTCCAGATGGTCAAAAATGAAGAAAGCCTGGTCAACCATGGACAGATGGCGTGCACGCATACACGCCTGGACCTCCTCCACCCACTCAGTCATGCCAATGCCAGTTTTACCATTAAACATGGGGCATCTGCGGTCCCTGGGCACGACCACCAACCGCTCAGCCACCGTTGGACCAGCAGGTGGAGCACCACTCGCCACGGCAGGAGGGACAGAGGCAGCCCCACTGGGACCCGCCTGGGGGGCCACACCCTCCAGGAGCAAGCGCTCATTTTCTGCCCTTAGCTGGGCGACCAAATCTCTGAGCTGCTGCATCTCCTCCTCCATGACTGTAGGGGGCAAGCCGCACCAAAGCTTCACACCAAATGGAGTCCTGAAATAACAGGCAGGTTAAATATCTGGACAACTACTGCTGTCTTGTCTCTAAATACACAAAAAAAAACAAGGTTCAGTAATGTACGTCTCCCACTGACACAATACTGAGTAATTTTTATTTTTTTTTATTTTTTTTTCAATTAAAAATATTATTTTACTAAAAATAAATCACGTCTGTCTCTAAGGGTGCAAATCCTGCCGACAACGCCATGTGTGGCATGAGGGTGGTATGTGCAAAATTAACAATTTAAATAGCAGATAAAGTGCTGCTCGACAACGCCACCTGGGGGAATTTCGCCCCCAGGAAATTAGTTTTAAAGGACACAAGTCCGAATGCACCCAGACAAGACGTGAGTTATGAAAATAATTAATTTTATTAATTCTCAATATAAAAATACAAGTTAAATAGTCAGTGACATCCTACTCTTTTAAATGCTGCAATATTTCAACCACCTTTTCTTCACTCAGGTAGCAGTGGCTCAAAAACAAAACGACACAATCAATTATATACAACAAATAAACCTTGGAATAAAGAAAACAAACATAACCATTAAACAAAAACAAAGAAAAGCAAACAGTTAATAGCACACAAAAGCAAATCAATTAGTCATAATAAACTAAAAAGGAAACAATATTCATGCAAAACAATCAATAAACATACTAAGGATAATAAATCAGAGCTCACTGGTTGGCTACACAACGGTGGAGCACTTAAGGTCCAATAGGACCAATAGTAAGTGGGAAAGGGAGCAAGTAAACGGTGATCGTGAGACTGGACGTTAAAACACTACAAGACAGCAGTAGAGTCCCGGTGCACCGAAGCGTCAGACGCCGGTAAGTGGAGCACCGCAGCGCACAGCCAGGCCGAGAGCGTACCCCGAAGCACAGGTGCGGCTCTGCTAACACAGAGGAGAGGGAGAGCGACAAGCCACAGGTAAATCCTGGAGAGAGTGAATCCGCAGCACGGACAACTCCAATCCCACACAGCAGTAGCCAGCTGACCGCCACGAATTTCAAGGTGGAGAGGGTCCAGCAAAATCGAGGGTCCGGCAAAATCGGCGACGCCAACCGCCACACAGCTCAGACCACACACAGCGCCATGCCACGCCAAGATACCAGCCATGAGGGAGGTGAAGGACAGACTGGATTAAATAGACACCTGCGCCAGGAGCGCTGGCGGCTCCGCCCTACAATCAGTGCAGCGCACTGACACACACCTGGTGTGGATCAAGCAAGGAGGAGGGGGAACGGTGGAAACTACCCGACCATCCTGTCACATGAAGAAAGCAGACATTGGAAACTTGCTTTAGTCCAACAAACCAGTCTGTAAGTTTTCATTATGAGGTAATGGAGTGCTGGCTTTTCAAATCAATTAACACAAAGAAAACATTTACAAACAGTGAATTCAAACTCTGTCTTCAGTGTGTGACATCATAAAAGATGTTACACTTTATTGACTTATATGTTTTCATGTGAGGAAATTACCATATAGATTTCTAATACATGGTCAGTTTATGTGTCTGTAAACTGGCCCAGCCGTCCTTTGAGGATACTCCACTGTTAGTCTATGAAATCATACTTGATTGTTTATGTAGGAGTTTAATATGCAGTACTGTACAGATTGAGAATGTAGCATGCAATTTCAAACACAGCCCTCTTTTCAGGATTGGTTAGCCACATGCATATTTGATCCTCACATCATCAATGATCTGCATCAGATGATTCTCAACAATAGTGCCACCTGATTTCCACCTGACCAGGAGTCAAATCAGACCAGAGTAATCCCAGAGACTGCTTACTGGTTTCCATGCTGTGTGGCAATAAATGGAAAAAAATGGAACAGCATGGAAATGACATCCAAACATCCATAAGTGTATAACTTGCAAAACTACTGGTAATTTGTCAACCAAAGCTTACATCATAGTGTTCTGTTCTGTTGTAGCCTATACTTAATGCAGGCATGTGACTGTACAGGTTCTTTATTGTTATTCACTCAGCCTTTCCGTATTCTCAGCCTTTACACATTCAGTCCCAGTGGGGATCCAACTTTTAACACTTTCAGCATCCGTGCCATTTCCAACCCATTGCATGAACAAAATCAAAACAGTAAAAAAGGCTGAGAGTGAGAATGGAAGGGAATAAAAAACAACTCCATCTGTGGTACTGTACAACCTCTCATCAGTGCAGATACCAAAGTAGACCGTAGCGTTGCCTCATTAACTGCTATTCCAGTCCTCTAATCATCGGCGGATCCCAACATTCTGTCATCTCTGCTTTTAAATATTTATAACACTCGAGTATTTCTGGATCCCCCAGCCATCGTTTGCTTAATGAATCTATTACCGCCATGTCCAGTTTCATCGTTGACTTTGTAATCTTTAATAAAAAAAAAAAGTCTTTCAGCTCCATGAACCTGAGAGTGTGTGTGGTAAATGTTAATTTCCCAACGTTTCAGTCTGTTGGACAGTTGAAGCAGTCTCGCTCCTCACCTCTGACTTTTTTCACGGCTGACCCGGAATTGGTTCTGAATAATAACATTTCAGTTTATTGTGCCTGTGTCTTGCTCATTGTTGGTAAACATATGAGTCAGTCAGATTTTCTATATAAATCATCCTCAGATTTGGCGAAAAAGCTGAGTGATAAATTGGTCGTTGGTGACATAAATAGAAGTCTCTTTGTTTCTTTTGTTTTTCCTCTCTGTCACTATTAGTTTGAATTAAATCTCTTACAGTACAGTGAAGGCCCTGAGGGATGGAGGGTACGTTTGAGCTGATTTGAACGGAGAGCACGCTTGTAATCCTGAATGGTATTGTAGCGTTGGGAAGCTGTGTGTGCACAGCTCAGGGATAGTTGGGCCTCTTACTGCTTTTACTGTAGTCCTCTTTGACTAATGAGGACAGAGTAGAGTGTTACAATGTATTTCATTGCACTGCATTGTTAATGTTTTCAATGCCATGAGGTCCAGCGTGATGCAAATCTCCTATAAAGGATGTGCTACCATTAAACTTTAATGATTGCCTGGGGGCAATTGGGTCACCGCTACAACACATAGTAGGTGTGTATACACGAGGGGCAAAATAGAATAGAAATATAAAAGTAGGACACAAATATGAAGCAGATTTGACTTATCAAAACATGCAAAATGAAAACTTTAAAGTTAAGCAGAAGGATAATGGAAAAGCTAGACTTTACATTCAAAGAGTGCAAATATTTATATTTCAAATGAATTCAGTCTGCATCCTTGGGGACTAACAGTTTGCAAATGTGGAAGGAAATGCATTGAAAACTCTTGAAATTGAAACTTTTCAATTGTTAAATGTTTTAAATTAAATTAAACTTATTGAAATTAATGTGTTATGTTGCTGTCTTCTTTTTCACTGCCTAAATGGCTCTTTTATCCCTGTGTGCATGAATGATATACAAAACGGGGATCTACTTGTAATATATATATATATATATATATATATATATATATATATTTGCAGAGTGGTATTTTTACTATTTCTTCCACTTTTTATCATAAAATAGGAGAACCCACTACAGTCAAAACCACCATGTGATAATAATGACAGGGACATCTGTGATTAAAGCAGCCATGTGAGTCAATATATGAAAAAATGCCCTATTCAATTTAATAAGGCTATAAATGCACACATATTGTGCACTGTGAAAATCAATAACCATTAACAAACATCATTTCTGATATCTTAAATGTGTGGATAACAGGTTCAGAATTTCCATCTCTAAATGAGCAAATCGTTTTGCTTTCTGCTTCATGCTGCTGCCTTCATGTCTGAAATAGCAGGAAGCATCAATAAAAGCATGAAATAAATAGCGGCAACACTGAAAAACAGCAAAACGGAAGTGCAAAACGATATTGAGTTGCCATGGAAATGTTATCCTGTTAGGTGGTGATACAATTTAGAAATATGTATGTACTCGGTTAAGAAATGTTATGTAACTGCTCCCTCTCGCGACCCTTCTCTTTCTCGCTGTCAAAGAGCGTTAGAGCAAAGATTATTGTTGATGCAATAAAATCCAGTCAGCCAGTGAATCGAAATGACAGATACATAAAAGCAGGGATAGGAGGATGGTGTGTGTCTGTCTGTCTGTCTGTCTGTCTGTCTGTCTGTCTGTCTGTCTGTCTGTCTGTCTGTCTGTGTGTGTGTGTGTGTGTGTGTGTGTGTGTGTGTGTGTGTGTGTGTGTGTCTGTGTGTGTGTGTGTGTTCCAATAACAATGGCGAACTCTGTCCCCAGCCTCCCACTGCAGGGGGCTAAAGCCCATCCATCCTCCTGCAGGGTAAACGTCTCTCCCCTGGACTCAGTTTGGGTCAACGAATCCTTACTGAGAGAGACACAAAGAGGGTATGAAGGGATGTCGGGATGGAAGAGGAGTGGGAGTGGGTTTCGACAACAAGAGAAGTGAGGATGCTGGTTGAGCAGGGCGAGGAGGAGGAGTGGGATGATAGGTGAAGTGCAAAGAGAGACAGAGAGAGGAGGAGGAGGAGGAGGAGGAGGAGGAGGAGGAAGAGAGTGGTGGTTGGATGATGAGAAGAGAAGAGGAGGAGGAGAGAGAAAGTCCATGCAGAGCTCAGTCTTCTCTGACTAAGAATAGCAGCTCTTCTGGTAACCCAGTGCCCCAGGACGTGACCATTTGAATAAAAGCCTCTATCACTTCATGTAATGCCTGGTGTGTGTGTGTGTGTGTGTGTGTGTGCGTGCTCATCTGTAGGTGTGTGTGCTTACATGTGTTAGCATGTGTCTTTCTGAAAGAGCGGACTAGTATTTTGAAGGCAGATAAATTCATCAGAATAATAAAGTAAGACAGACAGGAAATGGGAGAGAGAGACAGGAAGGGGGCTAATTGATGGTGATGATAGTAGGCTGGTGGAGAAGGGAAGCACAGACGATACTTGGTGCTTTATTTCAGTGAGAAAATGACTCTGTAACCCTCCCCCTAGTCCTGTCTCACTGCCTGTGTGCTCTGCCTGTTTCATGTTAGGTCTGTGGGACTTTGTACGGGATGAATCTGGGCACGAAAAGAGCGTGAAAAGTCGAAAGCCATGTTTCCATATGTACGTGCCATATGTCTGATTAGCAGTGGCATGCATCTCAAAGGAGCAACCAAAAGTATCTTGTTCTGTAAAATGAGGCAGCTGGCACAAGTGAGAAGCGGCGTGAGTGTGTCGACGTGTTAGGTGTCAGGGTCACACTTTGAAACTTTTCTCTTTATCTCTCTCCCTTCAGCACTACTTCCTCATCGTGTTTGGTCATGACGGACAGAAGCCTCTGGAACTGCGGACAGAGGAGGAGAGTGAGTGTGATGAATGGGTGGAGGCCATCCAGCAGGCAAGGTAAACACCTGGTCCAATTTCCCCTCTCTGGTTTGTGCAGGAGGAAATATGACATCGTACTTCATGACCACAGTTTGATGTGATGTGTCAGACCATTATGATTAGGGAGCATTAATATGGCCATAGTTGTGTTTTTTTTTTTTTCATTTTATAGCCCATTAAATATAAGTCACTAACTGCAAAGCTGATTGTGTTCCAAAGAGTACTTAACTTTTTGCACCTTCTTCCCTTCCTTCCACGGATCCATTCAATTCAGTTTAATTCAATGTAGTATGCAAAGACCGGAAAATTCCCATTTTTGGTTGAAGGGTGCAGACGCAAGGCAAAGGAGTTCCCTTATTATTTTTACTATCTATCTTTACTCCTGAACAAGAGATACTTGAACTCCCTCACTTGGGGCAGAAATGAGATCTCTTTTCTAACAGAGAACCATGACCTCAGACCTGGATGCCACGGTCTGATGGCACCAATAGAACCACATCGTCTGATAGGGCAGATGATGGTTTCTGAAGTCCCCGAATCTGACGCCCTCCTCCCCATGAATGCACTTTAAGATTTTGTCTGTCAACCATCCATTATCTCTAGATAGATAGATAGATAGATAGATAGATGGATAGATATTGTATTTTATGGGTGCCATACAATCTCAACCACATCAGTTGTTCCTGAGGTCATCAATGCTTCTTTTCTGAAACCCTTCATAGAAATGCTTATGTGAAGAATCTCCTTCTAAAAGGCTTTTTTTTCCGGGGTAATCAAGTGCTGTAGTGAATTTGTGTCCAGTGGGAAATTCGGAGGGTCTGTGGTTGCTTTTTGGCCTCAGATGCCAGACATTTAATGAGTCTCAAATGGCCTGTGCTGTTTTTTTCCTTTCATTATTCATTATTCATTTGTCATCATTATTGTAAAGCACTTTGAACTGCATTTATTTTATAAAAGGTGCTATACAAATCCAGTTTATTATTGTATTATTATCATTTTAATTTCCAGAATAGTAGACAGCCAAGTGCATTGTTGCCTCCTGCCGGTTAAAAACAACAACACATTTGGTCTTTGCAAATGGAAATGACGTAGATGATTAAGTGCATATAAAGCGGCCGCCTGTGGAGACGCTTTCTAAAGGCACGTGTGAACTAATGTAAGTGCATGTTAATGCCACGTCTAAACAGTGATGGCCTCATGTAACTTCCAGCCCAAAAAGGAGATTAATCAAAAAACATATGAGCACCGGTAGAATATTGTCAGTAGATGTAATTTGCATTGTTGTTAATAAGCCAAAAACTGCAAAAGACATCCCTATGGTCCATTTAAAGCTTCTGAAAACTTAAAATATTTAATATTTCTTGACTATAAACAGTCTAATTAAGCAAAACATGAACAATCAGAGAAACATCCTTAGTTTAGTTATTATTATAAAACTGAGCAAATCTTCTCTTCATCAGGACTTAGATTTGATTTATGGTGCTGGTAACATAACTAAACATTCCCACAACTGGCATCAGATTTTTATTCAAACATTGATAAACACAGATGTGTGCACTGAAATATGTGACATCACCTTTTCCAATCTGGCAAATCGGTGAGGACGGAAATATTTGTAAAATAACCAAACTGCTCACAGTGAGAAGCTGGTTTAGAAAGCAGGTTTACAAGGCTTTATGTTTTTTATAGCCTCCCCCCAGCATTCACACTATCTAAAAGCAAGTGTATTTGTTATTGCCAAATCACACAATGGTGGACAGAAACAAGAAATACAAATGATTTTATTTGTGCCTCATTTGTGGTCTTCTCTTTATTTTCAGTTACTCCGACATCATCATTGAACGGGAGGTGCTGATGCAGAAATACATCCACCTCATACAGATCGTGGAGACGGAGAAGGTGGCCGCCAATCAGCTGCGAACCCAGCTGGAAGATCAGGGCACGGAAATCGAGAGGCTCAAAGCAGAGGTACAACACGCTATCATAAAAATTGATAATATGTCATTAATGTCACTGCAATCAATTAAAAGTCAAAGGTGCCTGGTGGAGAACAAACATTCACTTTATATACCGATCAGCCATTACATTATGAACACTGACAGTTGAAGTGAATAACATTGATTATCTCGTTGCAATGGCACCTAGCAGTGGCTGGTGTATATTAGGCAGCAAGTGCACATTTTGTCCTCAAAGACGATGTGTTGGAAGCAGGAAGAAATGGCCAAGCGTAAGGATTTTAGTGACTTTGACAAGGGCTAATTTGTGATGTCTAGATGATTCCGTCAGAGCATCTCCAAAACTGCAGCTCTCGTGGGATGTTCCCAGTCTGCAGTGGTCAGGACCTACCAGCTACCGCCACCAGGATGCACTATGGGAAGAAGGCAAGCCGACGGAGGCAGTGTGATGCTTTGGGCAATGTTTTGCAAGAAAAGCTTGGGTCCTGCCATTCATGTGGACGTTGTTGTTGACCGCACCCCTTCATGGAAACAGTATTCCTTGATGGCAGTGGCCTCTTTCAGCAGGATAATGGGCCCTGCCACCCCGCAAAAAACCTCAAAATTCTCCAGATCTCAATCCAATTGAGCATATGTGGGATGTGGTGGACAAACAAGTCCGATCCACATAGACCTCACCTCGCTTACAGGATCGGCTACTGGCAGATACCACAGCACACCTTCAGAGGTCTAGTGGAGACCATTCCCTGGGAAAAGGGGACCTACTCAGTATTAGGCAGGTGGTCATAATGTCATGGCTGAACTGTGATATATATGCAGTGTGTGTGTGGTGTTTCTTCTCACAGCTGTGTTTATGGCAGCAGGGGCGGGTGTTAACAGTACTGATTCACCTCCGAGCGTAGGAGGAGAAGCCCACCGCTCAATAAAGACAGCCCATCAGCTTCCTCACAAACAGCTGCCAAACTGCTACGCTTATCGAACGCAACACCTTTTTGTTCTGCCGTCACAGCACGATAAATGTTTGTGCTCTCACACACACACACACACACACACACACACACACACACACACACACACACACACACACACAAAACAACTGGCCGCTACGACGTTGTTAATCAGAACTAATTACAATTCCCTCTGACACACACAGACGACAGCAGGTAATTATTGGTTTACGGTAATTAGATCAATAGCTCTAATCGTTTCTGAAGTAAACAATAAGGGAGCTTTCTTCGGACTCTGACATCACTGTCAGTTATTTGATGCCTTTGTCGCACATTCACTCAGTTTGTTTTAATGCAAAACAGTGAAACACAGTATGTTGCCTTAAACACCGACTTATTGACAGTTTCACTGTATGTTTTACTTGATATGATAAGTTATGCTACTAATTACATGGTATCAACTGAATGGATAGTTTGTTATACGGAACTAGGAAATCATTCAAACCATGTAGCTGCTTTGCTTTGATTCGCCAGATCATTTCTGTCCCAGATGAGAAGCAATCCCCGTGTCCATGTTTTCTCTAATGTGCCACATAGATGGCCAGAAGGCACTGCAGAGTTATTCTCAATGTACAGGTGCTTGATTGAAATTGAATGCTGGTCTGAGCAGCAGTTGGCCCCCAGGGGAAGCTGTTTGCTCATTGGCTAACATCTCCATTAATCACAGCTCCACTGCTATTTCCAATTCTGTCTTGGATCATCTGTGTCAATAAAGGCTCGTATAAATGTTTTTCTCTTTGAGGCTCTGTCTTTGGGAAGAAATAACACCGTTTTTGAATGGTTTCGCTCGTTCCGCTGCTTTTAGTTGTAATCCCCCCTTAGAGCAACACGTGTGGACGCTTCTCCTCGCTACACACTGATTATATCTCATTGCCGTGATACGGCGAGCCCCGTTGATAATGAAAATGCTAACCACACACATTTTATATTAGGGAACATCTGCTTGTGTAATTGGGCTCCTCATGAAAAAAGGGATTACACTTTGAGAGCCAGTATGCAGTTGGTGATCCGTCTCATTAAAGCACACTCCTGTTTGTTTGTTTATGTGTGTGTTGCTCTGAGCTCATGAATAATTAAACCAACTAGCCACTGTAACTGTCAACAGTTGGCAGACCGGCTCCTCTCTGCTGCCATTTGCATGACAGCGCTGGTGAATAAGAACATTCGCGAGGATGAAAGTGTGTGGCTGCAAATGGCTTTGCTTTCATCTTTCATGCGTTTCTCCATCTGTGATAAACGGATGTTGTCAAGAGGCCTGAAGGTAAAAACAAATAGGTGGAATGAATATAGCACAGAGATGGCACAGAGATGGCGTCTGCTGGGTTAACTTCTTCACAGAAGACAGCAATGCAGAGAAAAATCTTTTAGCAGCTATGTTCGAAGTTAGTCATCACTGTTATTTAAAGAGAAGTGGTGCTGTCTACTATTAAGGTTTACTACTGTGTGTGAAATGAGATTTTTTCACCCACAGCTTAATAACATTTTGAGTTTGGCATCTGCCTTTTTCGCCTTTTTGATCTGTATCATGTACTTCCAGGTTTACAAACCTAGAAGTCAGATGAGGAATAGTATTATAGAAGAGTACTATAATAGTAAATCCAATGCACCAATGGGCCCCAGTCTCTATAGTTGAGGATGACATTTACTTTGTGGTAGGCAGCTGACTTTTCTCACCTGCAGCGATGTCTGAAGGCTAATCTGACACTTGGGTTTGAAAAGAGTATTTCATGGCTGTAACTATGATACAAAAAACTGTCATGAATAGATACATTAGGTTATTAAAAGGCCTTGATATTAGGATTTCCATTCATTGTTTTGTGCTGGAAAATATAATGCAGATAATCAAGCATATCAAAGCCTTAATTTGCTGGCTGTCACCAGCTGATAGCAGCCCTCCCCGTTCTCCGTCTCTCTTTCTGAATGGAGACACCAAATCGACAAAGATGAGGAAGTGTGATGCCTATCTGGTGCAAACACACCAACTGTTCACCAAGCACCCATTGATGACTAACACATGTACGACATTCAACCAAATTTCTCTTAATCCCTTTAGAAATATAATGCTTTCACTTACTATTATACCTCAGAAGGCCATTGTTTCAATTTCATGTGATTTTACTGTATTTTAATACATCTTTTGTGCATCTATTTACACCCACATCATGCTCATATTGTTTATGATTGAATTTTTCTTAAAAGATTATAGCTCTGAACAAAACTAAGGAGCGAATGCGGCCTTACCATGTCAACCATGAAAATGAAGACCCAGATATCAAAAAGATCAAAAAGGTAAAAACATATTTTCTACATGGGTTTTCATTTTTCTCTTTTCTTGCAAGTGTTGTGTGTGCATTTTGTATACGCTCCATATGTACAACTGTGTCCAAGCTACCTCGTTTTTACTTCTTCAGGTGCAGAGTTTCATGCGGGGCTGGCTCTGTCGGAGGAAGTGGAAGATCATCGTTCAGGACTACATCTGCTCTCCTCACGCCGAGAGCATGAGGAAGAGGAACCAGATCGTCTTCAACATGGTGGAGGCAGAAACAGAGTATGGAAATACTACGTGTATATATATATATATATATATATATATATATATATATATATATATAATATATATATATATAACCCCAGACATTATTAGAGGATACACACTGTATGACATATACATATATGTTCTTCTGTTTGTCCCTGTGTGTGTGACGGCAGGTACGTCCACCAGCTCTACATCCTGGTCAACTGTTTCCTCAGGCCCCTGAGGATGGCTGCCAGCTCCAAGAAACCCCCCATCAGCCACGACGATGTCAGCAGCATCTTCCTCAATAGGTGCGGAGAGTTTCTGTCCATCTCTGTTTGTGAACTGTATCACAAAAGTGTTAATTTTGCTGGCGGCGCAAGCAGAGAGAGTAACAGAGGATTTAAAAATGAAAACCAAAAAGAGAAATTTGTTTGACTGTGTCTTCAGTGAGACCATCATGTTCCTACATGAGATTTTCCATCAAGGCCTGAAAGCGAGGCTAGCCAACTGGCCAACTCTGGTGCTGGGTAAGCTGTTACTTAGCCTCACACACAAACACACACAACAACACACTGTATGCAAACACTCTGCAGCTCGTCAGTGACATCAAGGACAGGTTTTCAGTTATCCACTTTATCTCATTCAAAC
Source organism: Eutrigla gurnardus (assembly GCF_963514095.1). Lineage (NCBI taxonomy): Eukaryota > Metazoa > Chordata > Actinopteri > Perciformes > Triglidae > Eutrigla > Eutrigla gurnardus. The sequence goes on along the minus strand of NC_139936.1, from coordinate 13,264,483 downwards.
ATCAGCCTTGACGTCTTATTGCCGCATTCATTTAGGCATTCACACACACACACACACACACACACACACACACACACACGCTCATTCCCCTATCTCGGTCTGCAACAAGCACACTCATTGTCTTGACAGACAATGACCACCCAAACCAGAAGGCATCCCACAAAGTCACCTCCTAAAACAGAAGCCTCCTCCGACAGATAAGCGTCACTTAGGCGACAGACTGCTGAACGACACAACAGCAAATTACTTGTGATAAATTCAAAAAGAATAGGTTTGAATGCTCAAACACCGTTATCTGAGACCATGGTTCAGGCTCATGGTAAATATAGATTTGGGGGATTTTTTCAAGAGTTTGTTTTACATCAAATCAATTTTTCATAGAATATTCAAAAAAGATTCTTAGCCTCCAAAATATTATTTATATATATTTGACATCTTATCAGGTGGTCTGATTGAGATCAATATCTATTTTCCAAGAGAAAAGAACAAAAAGAAGGTGTCTGACAATAAAGCTTTAACATCAAAGAGAATGCACGAGAACCTGAAACCAATTCTGCCAACATATGGTGAATGCTGGATTTAAATGAGAGAAGAGGTAGAAGAGTTTTTTAAATGAATAACATGGCTATTTCTTCATGACTGTAAGGAGGTATATTCCAGTGTGTGATACAGAATACAATAAGTCTGAAATTTGTCATATACGATAAAGACTTATATGTGTGCCATTTAGACCTTTAATGACAGGAAGGTCAGTGTCATAGGTGGAGAATATGTTGTTCTCAGCAATTGAACAAAAAACTGGAAAAAATATGAACACAGGCCCTAAGGGCTTAGAATGTTGTTAGCAACAGACAGCTAGTTTGGATAGCAGAAAAATTAAACAGCTTAATGGCATTGGGAGGCCACACCGATATTACGTTTTAAGCATTGATAATTTATTAAATAAACGTCAACAAAAGATGCCATGTGTAGGTCAAATCATAAGTGTGGTGCAGGTCAGCAGTGTAATGCAGTGTAAAAGTCGAGGTGCGGGGAGAGGAGAGTAAGGAGCTGCAGCCTGCCCTCCATGACTGAAGGCCCGAGCAGCAGACGAGAGCCCGAGCCACAGTGGAGGAACTCCTTTTATTCTTCCTCCAATCAGCAGCCCATTAGCTGCCAAGCTAACCCCAAACAACTCCCCCTGCAGACCAGTAGAGAGAGAGGCAGAAAGATGTTATCAGGCAAGCCAGGTAGAGTGAGGCAACCCCCCCTCCCACACACACACACACACACACACACACACAAACAAAACTCAAACATAATCATGGGTCTCTGGAAAGCTGGACAATTCCCAAACACCCATAATAATTATAATGAAAAACCATACCGAAATACCAAGTGCGTGAACAGGATTCCGAAAGAACCATTCACTCCCATCCACTCAACCATTCCCTCACAACAAGCTATGATAAAACAGAAAAAGGCCATTTATTGAATACATAAAGACCCTTGTCAATTTGCACGTTCACAAAAACCTGGCAAAAGGCTCAAATGAACCATGTCTGCGATGGAATTGTTCCAGTAATGGTTGCCAGAGAAACCGAATGTTCACACTGGAACCAACTGATGGTGGCACATTCTTGAAAACTGCATTTCGTCACGTTGGCTTACATAGTATACTGTATATACAGTAGGTGTGTGTTTTTGTTTCTAGCTGACCTTTTTGACATCCTGCTGCCCATGCTGAACATCTATCAGGAGTTTGTGCGTAACCATCAGTACAGCCTGCAGGTTTTGGCCAACTGTAAGCAGAACAGAGACTTTGACAAGCTGCTGAAACAGTACGAGTCCAACGCTGCCTGTGAGGGGAGGATGCTCGAGACCTTCCTCACGTATCCCATGTTCCAGGTAGATCCTGGCCTCCAGCTCACGCACAATTTCTCACAGACATATTGTAACGTAAATACAAACATCGACGATCATTATGTTAATTCATCCATGTGTTTAACAACCTTTTTTCCCTTTCGCATTTCCGTTTTCTCCTACAAGATTCCTCGCTACATTATAACCTTGCATGAGTTACTGGCACACACGCCTCATGAGCACGTGGAACGTAAGAGTCTTGAATTCGCCAAGTCCAAATTAGAGGAACTGTCCAGGTATGTGTCTGGAGAATTTTCAGAATCGTCATTCTTCCTGATACATTTTGATATTTAAACACTGAACTAACTGGCGTGTGTGTGTGTGTGTGTGTGTGTGTGTGTGTGTGTGTGTGTGTGTGTGTGTGTGTGTGTGTCAGAGTAATGCATGACGAGGTAAGCGACACAGAGAACATCCGGAAGAACCTGGCCATAGAGAGGATGATAGTGGAGGGCTGTGACATCCTCCTGGATACCAGCCAGACCTTCGTCAGGCAGGGTTAGTCTTCATCATCTCTCAGCGCTTCTCACCAGCCAAGCAAAGCTCTGTGGGTTTTTCTGACAGTAAGACACCTCCTGCTTGTCAGCCTGTGATCTGAGAGCATAGTGGAGCTCAGTCGCCAAGTCATGGCATAAGCTACTGTAATACTTTCTACTGGGGGAGATCTGCCTCTATGTCAGTTTGCCCAGTGAACATGTGATTCTACAAATTGGCTATTCTAACGTCTCAAAGGCATTCCTCAGTGCAACAAGTGGTTAGAGAGACGCTCCAGTAAAGGCACTGGTCCGAGACCTGCATGATGATGTGCTCTTGGGAAAGAACCATATCTGCAGCAGTAAGACGTATGCTGATTGCCACAGTGTGCAAACCCTAATAAGCCATCGTATCTGACCTCTTCACTTGTCACTTAAGCGTGGTGTGCTGACACCATGTTATTGCTTCAAGCAGAGATGCAGTTTATGCCACCGAATCCACCCTTTTTTAATGATCTCCTCCTGCGTTTTTCCATCTTCCGTCTCCAGCAAAACACAGGAAATGCATGTGTACCGAAAGGAGTAGGTCAGAAATGTTGCTTTTTACACATGTGTATTTGTGCCACCGCAGCTGCTTAGCAAACACAACCCTCAGCTTAGTGTCAGCTTAATGAAATGTAATGTAATCCTGCTCCCCTCCTGCTCCCCAGGCTCTCTGATCCAGCTGCCGTCTGTGGAGCGAGGGAAGCTAAGTAAGGTCCGCCTGGGCTCCCTCTCTCTGAAGAAGGAAGGGGAACGGCAGTGCTTCCTCTTCACCAAACACTTCCTCGTCTGTACACGCAGCTCAGGGGGGAAACTGCACCTTCTTAAGGTGAGAGTAGATTTCAGGGTGGAAATGCATTTTGTTAACGATCGCAACTTTTTAACAAAATAAAAAAAAAATTGTGCGATTCAACTCTTGATTTCGACTCCGCAGCAAGGCGGAGTTTTGTCCCTCATCGATTGCACTCTCATAGAGGAACCAGATGCCAGCGACGAGGAGTGTAAGTTTACCACATCTGTGAAGTGCTGTGTCTGCGTCAGTCGACAAACAAGCAGCTCTTATTGCCTCATTTAGGCCCCCGGAGGTTAATTCAGTGTCAGATTCTAAGTGTCCAGAAATGACTTCCTTTAAATATCAGACGATCACCCCTTTAAATGTCGGGCTTTAATCTTTTGACATTGATGATCTTTGTCCTTTATTATTATTATTATTATTTTGGCCTGAGGATTCATTTTGCAAATAGGGAGTCTGATGAAAAACCCACACACATATACACACTTCAACACACACACATCTTTACACTTAAAGCCTCAGGGGCACGTACAATGCAGATAGCAGGTCGACTTACTGCAATTAACCCTCTGTGTGTTCATGTGTGTGTGTACAAGCACAAGCTTTTTTTTTATTATCCTCATTATTAAGAGAAGCTCTTTCTTTTCCCTCTATCACACAGCTAAAGCTGGCGGTCAGGTGTTTGGCCAGCTGGACTTTAAGCTTGTGGTTGAGCCGTCAGACGCACCTTCCTTCACTGTGGTGCTACTGTCACCGTCGCGGCAGGAGAAGGCAGCGTGGACCAGCGATATTAGCCAGGTAAGAAGTCAAGAAACAAGCACACAGCCAGACAAACACAGGAACCACCAACAAGAACCTCCATATAACGCCGGCGTGTCTCCGCTGGGCATTGAGAAGGCTTAGTGAGAAGTAAACACAGACACGGGTGCAGTTCCCCAGGGGCGAGCTCGCCTCACTGCCTCGGTACACAGCAGCACCACAGAAGCATGTCAGACCTCGTTCCTATCACACAGAGAAAAAGTTACATTGACGGTTTTAAATGGCTCATGGTTTCTTCAATTCCTTGTCAGCCAGACTTTTGAAGCATTTCTCTTGCATTTGTTTTAATTCGATGGGAGTGCCCAGATAAACAAAGGAGTGCAAGGAAGATTTGTTGAAATGAACCTCCAGCAGTTCGCTCTCTGACATGTTTAGTGGTGTTACAGACTCCACCCATCATCCCGTCATCGAATGTATTCTCACTTTCCCATCATTCCTTCTCTTTATTCTCTCATTGCTGATCTTCCTGTTGTCTCTGTCTCTGTAGTGTATAGATAACATCCGCTGTAATGGCTTGATGACCAGTGTATTTGAGGAGAACTCTAAAGTCACTGTGCCTCATATGATCAAGTAAGTATGTACATGTGTGTGTGTGAGGAGGAAATCCCATCTCCTAATGCCAGTGTTGTAAAATATATGATGTAGGCATAGGTGAAAATGTTACAGTTGATGTGTCGATGTACCGTAAATTGTTAGGCTGTTTGTTATGTATTATGCTTTTTTTTTTATTATTATTTCTTTTACATTTATTTCTGCTCAAAAGTATTCTTTGGTATCCACTATTATTTCTAGCCTCCCTCTTTGGAATATGTTGGATTTTCTTTATTCATTTCTCTCTTTTTTACTTGGCTGTTTTTGCTCAGCTACTTTCATAACCTTTTCCTTGTTTATCAGTCCAGCAGTCACCCACGCTTGTGTGTGTGTATGTGCGTACGTGTGTATCCATCAGATCCGATGTGCGTCTCCATAAAGATGATGTTGACATTTGCTTCAGCAAGACGCTCAACTCCTGCAAGGTCCCCCAGATCCGCTACGCCAGCGTGGAGCGGCTGCTCGAGAGGCTGACCGACCTGCGCTTCCTCTCCATAGACTTCCTCAACACTTTCCTGCACACGTACAGGATTTTCACCACGGCAACGGTGGTCATGGACAAACTGGCCGACATCTACAAGAAGCCCTTCTCCTCCATACCTATCAGGTCATACAACGCAAACACACAAAATATGCTTTCGCAAACACTGGAGAGGCATTGATTCAGACAGAACTTGTGTTTGTGTGTCTGTCTGTATTTTGTTTGTATGAATGTGTGAAATATGCAAGAATGTGGATTTGCATTACACAAGTCTTACAAGAGTGTTTTATTGGCATGATGCATTCAGATGTGGGTCAATGTGGTTTGGACTGTTTGTCCAAAAGGTTGAATACCTGCTGGTTGAAATACAAACCAGACAACAAAGGTTTTGGCACAGACCATAGGAATATACTTCTTCCTCTCCCGACTTTATACAGGCTCTCTCTCTCTTCTTCTGCTCCAAGGGCAGGTGTGAATGTAAAGGCTAACACACTGTGTGCTGTGGCTGCCTTCACTGGAGGAGAACAAGGAAGACTCATCCAGAGTCCAGAGGTGTGCAGGAAGGCTATTGGTTAAACATGGCAGCAACAGGATATGCTTAACTATGTAATGGATGCGGTCCCTGTCTAGTCTTCTAGTCAAACCTTCCACTTTATTGTCTCCTACATTCACCAGAGAGCCAGTACAATAGGATGATTATGAACATGATGTTTTGTGTTCTAATGGGTTGTTAAATATTCAGTTTTAATTTCATTTTGTGCTTTTAAGCCATGCTGGCTCTACGTTGACCAAATACCCAAAAAAACAAATGCATTCCCGTCAGCTGTAATTTGCATTTAAAGCTAAATATCAAACGTGTTCACATACTGAACCAAGATAGAAACAGGAAACTGTATGCCTGCTAAACATGCATACTGTCTGCCTTAGCACAGCCTCAAGAGCGGCGAGCATGGCTGTAGACTTTTATATATGTATGTAGTTGCATTTCATGGCTTTTACAAATTTTGTGTATTATATCTTTTACATTTCATCATTAATAATTCTTTCTTTTTCTTTTGAGCATTTGTTGGCAAAGATTGGAGCTCTACAATTTCCAATTTTGATTAGAATCCGAAATGATTAGAATGAACCTTTAAAGGGGCTTTTCAAGTCAAAGTCCCCATTTGGTTGATTTAAATGTTTTCTCTATTCCCCGTTTCATTTTCGCCCCTTTCTGCTAGAGGCCCCTCCTGTTTTGGACACATACATAAACACATTAATGCATGAACACAGATTTTAACACAGCTCTCTGGATCGGTTTTCAATGGACTTTTCCGCTGCCCCTCATCCTCCTCAAACACACCTTTTCACCCATGATCCCTCCGTCATCTTCCCTCAAACCACCTTCAAGCTTTGTCACATCTTGTGCTTTTTGCATTTTCATGTTTCAGTCCAACCACCACCCTCATCCATTTAGTCATCTGTCCTTCTTGTGTCTTCATTTCCCTTCTAACTACAGGGCGCAGTACCACTCATTTGACCGTCTGTCCATCTCATCCATCTGTCCCGACTACAGTCTGAAGATCAAGAAGATAGCCATGGATCAGTCCAAGTAACTGACTCTCCTCTCTCTGTCCTCCACCTGACTGTCTCTTTCCAACGTTACCCGCCTGTCCTTCCTCTCCTCTGGTCTTGGGCTGACACTTCACTGATGCATGACTTTCCCCTTTATTTCTTTATTTACCGGCTATCTTTCTCTTTAAGCGAATGGTTCGATGCACAGCAGTTTTAATATCACCAGTTTGAAACATTTTAGGTTGATGATACATAGGCGAGAATGCAAGGAGGGAAATTCTTTCTGGAGCATGTTCTCTCACTGGAGCATCACTTCCTCAAGGCTGTTTCTTTCCTCTGCATTCACATCACTCCCTTTTGTGTCTCTCCTCCTCTATATTCTTCTCGTGAGCATCTTCCACTGCTTGCTTCAAAGTCCTTCAGTAGTGCTCCTCTCCGCTTGTCATGAATCGTTCCTTCCTTTATCTCCTGTCCATTCCCTCCCCCTACTCTACGATCTGGGATGCAGTTTCTTCCTCGATTTCCTCCTGAAAAACTGGCTTGTGTGAATAAATGATGGATGTGTTTATTCGTGCATGATTACTCCTCCCTTGATGCAGCTCTGTACTCACGACTGAGTGGTGTTAATGTCATCATGAAATGCTTGTTGATTAAAGCTTTTGCACTTTCATTGCCTGGAGAATAAAACGTTTCATTGTTTCAAATGTAGTCTGCAATGATGATTTTTTTTTGTTATTCTATTCTATGACGTTCCTGCTTTAGGAAAATAATCAAACTACTTAAATCAATAATGTTTTAACCTTTAAAGGTTTTTTCACATACACGTTTACTGAACAGTTTTAGGGTAGTTTGAACTCAATCGCCTGCTGAAGACCAGAATAGAGGGTAAAACCACCATATAAAGTTAATATGGCAAACATGCCAAACAGTTTTCCACATCCAGAAGACATAGAGCAACATAAGCAGTCCTGTAATGATCACTTGATGAATAAAAATGCAATATTCACTCTCTTTTTAGCTCTGTTGGTCTCCACCAACTGAGGGAAATCTCAAATCTATTGTAATATCTTGTGAGCTGCTAAATGTTCCACTATGTTCATCTGTTAAATCATTAAAGATTACAATACGAGCAAATTTAAATTCACGTTAACTTGTTCAGGGTACCTCCTGTTCATTAAAACTGGGGAACCATGTATACCAAGTTTCCTAATGCTTTCATCTGATGTGGATGTAAACACCCCTAAATTAAAGACATTGTTTTACCAACCCAGTCTGCTGGAGTACAGACACAACACAATAACAATTGTGTCACTTATATCTTCAGACTGCAAAGCCCATTCTTAATAAGTCACTCTAGATAACTAATTTCACAAATGTAACAAACCTCGAGGTCCCCAGTGTGTCTTAAATCTGAAATGTTTCAATGAGACAAAACATTTTGCTCACGATTTTTCTTCCCCCCCTTTCAGGTCCTTGGAGCTGTTCTTTGCCACCAACCAGAACAACAGAAGTGGCGAGCACAGCAACGACAAATCTCCTCGTCTCTGCCGCAAGTTCTCTTCTCCTCCTCCTCTGTCCATCCCGTCCCGCACCTCCTCCCCGGTCCGCACGCGAAAGCTTTCCCTCCACTCTCCCGTCACTGCCAGGGTCGGAGGTCTCGAGCTAACCAGTCCTCTGTCAAACTCCAGCGTCAACCTTAACACTACCGGGTCTGCTGCCAGTAGCCCCACGTCAGCCCACACTCCTCCAACCCCAACTCCGACCACCTCCCCTCCACCCAGCAACTCCAAGCCACCGCAGGACCAAGTCCCTCCCATTCCCTTGTCCCCAGACCAGAGTCCCTGCCCGAGTGCAGAAGGGGAGGAGGTGCCCAAGGTCGACCCTTTCTGTGGCAAACTGAGACGGAGCATCCGCAGAGGTGTGTTCTAGTTTCCACACAAATACAATGCAAACACGTATTCTATATAGAACATCAGGGCTGAATGTATTTATTATTTATTCATATTAATTCCAATACATACGCAGTTGATCCTTTGAAGTTTGTTTGACCTCTCACCTCACCCATCATCAATGACGTGATAGGATATGGTTAGAGGTGAGGCACCGTTAACTGTTTTACGTTTCATGCTTCCACAGTGACAGTGGTTCTGATAGAGGGTTTAGTGGTGTCCTGCAATAAATCATGTCAAAAGGGGATTATTGTTCTTTTTAATCTCACAATAATAGTGGATGATAAAAAAGCTGTAACGGCTGAATTGTGGAGCAGATGATTTAAAGTCTCATTCTGTGCTTCTACACTGTGCTTGGCTTATTAGGCTGTACGTTATCTGTGACTGAATGTCGATAAACAGTTTACACTAAAGCATTATTGGTGTACTGAAAAAGAGCTGGAGGTCATTGCACAGTGTGAAGGGTTCCCTGTAAGAGGCGCCTGGACATCATTATTACCTTTAATTTGTCTTGAGTCAGCTGACCACTAACAGTGGTGTCAAACGGGCCAATCAGGCTAGAGAGAGTTAGTGTCTCTGCATCTGAAGCAGCACTGCAAGGACAAGCTGCAGTTAGACCCTCAACATGTGTGTGTGTGTGTGTGTGTGTGTGTGTGTGTGTGTGTGTGTGTGTGTGTGTGTGTGTGTGTGGCAGCTGCTAACCGCTCAGTAGGAGACAAACAGCCGTGAGCGATCGTACCATCAAGCTATTCTCACCTCCTCTGCACACTGTCTCTCAGTTTTGTTAGCTGTTAAACCTTTATTTTGTTGCATATATATATACACATGCAGATATTTGCATATCTTTCTTGTCGTATGCTGAGCTTACTCCTCTGTCTTGGTGCTTTTTCTGTTGCTGAAGAATTGGCAGCACATCCGAGCATATGTTGAAGAGTCATCAGGTGAAACCCGTCGCAGTCAATCTCTCCGTGTTGCTCATCTGTTCGAAAGAAACGGTGCTATTTCCAAAGCAAAACACCAGAATGCATAAGCACAGTAGTAACATCTAGAGTAGAACTCCTGGTAAGAGTGACAGGGAAAACCGGTACAAATGAATGTAGAAACATAATATATGACAGGGAACACGGGGTCACTGGATGGTTTGATGTGAAAGTTTGTCTTGGCATTCACACCAGATCTAAACCCACTGTTCATACATGTACATGAAGACCAGTTAATATCACCGGCGTAGCATTGACTTACACAAACTGTGTGGGGGAACAAACGCAAGTCTTGATGTTATCCACTGTCTATACTGAGTAATCTATACATGGCTGTGAACTAAAGTGTAATAAAGTTCTCCTCAAAAAGTTCTGGCCACCGCTATGATCATAATCATCATCATCATCATTATTCTTGTCCCCTTCTCCTTTACTCCCGTCTAGCTGTGCTGGAGTCGGTGTCACTGGAGAAAATCATCCCAGAGTCTCCTCAGAGCAGCGAAGCAGGAGACATATCTCCGAGTCGCTCCCCTTCAACACCTCGACACCTCCGCTACAGGCAGCCTGGAGGTAACAGTCTGTGTGTGTGTGTGTGTGTGTGTGCGTGTGTGTGTGTGTGTGTGTGTGTGTGTGTGTGTGTGTGTGTGTGTGTGTGTGTGTGTGTGTGTGTGTGTGTGTGTGTGTGTGTGTTTTATGACTCATAACTAGTCCATAGTGTCACAGCTAGAGGCCCTCACAGTGGGCAGTGCTGTGCCCACTGACAGAGCAAGGCAAAAGGTCCCTAACCCTGGAGGCTGACATCTTTAATACAGCAGCATAACACATCGTTCACATTCAGTCAGACCATGGCATTAATGTTCCAGTGTGACTGAGTGATGATGATGATGATGATGATGATGTATAAACAAATTAGCTAACTTAACTTGTAATACTGCTGACACAGAGACTGTAATGTGCAGATTGTGTTTTCTGTATTCTGTTTTTTTAAAGGTCATCACTATGAATAGTAAGACAAACTTTGAATGGTTTGTCTTGTATGTATTTATTGTGAATATAAATACGTACGTGTGAATCTTTCAGCTGTAGGTTCCCAAGCAACTACCATCTATTTGGTTATATATAATAAATTTACTTTTTATAGTAAAACGACTGCTCATGGTGACAGCAGCAAAACGTATCACAGTATCGTTGCCTTTGATGATGAGTTTGTGTGTCTGCAGTCCAGTCAGGGGAAAACTCACGCTGCCCAGTCTCTCCTGCTTCAGCCTTTGCAATTGCCACGGCAGCAGCAGGACATGGTTCACCACCAGGTACACACACACACACACACACACAAGGCAAGGCAAGGCAAGGCAACTTTATTTGTATAGCACATTTCATACACAAGGCAGACTCAAAGTGCTTCACATCATAAAACAAAGTGAGAAGAAAAAAAATAGAAGAATTAAAAGAAAATAATAAAAAAAATTAAAAATGCATTACAGAAAGAAAGGAGAATAAAAACATATTTGCAATAATTAAAAACAGTGCAGACATTCAAAAGATTTAGCAGAAAGCTATGGTGAACATAACAGTTTTCAGTCTAGTTTTAAAAGTGGTCAGAGTTGGGGCAAGTCTTACATCTTCAGGAAGTTTATTCCAGCCATTTGTTGCATAGTGACTAAATGATGCTCTCCCGTGATTGTTGTTTACTCTGGGAATCACTAACAGATTGGTCTCAGAAGATCTTAGTGGTCTAGAAGGCTTATGTAGTGGGAGCATATCAGTGATATACTTCGGTCCTAGACCATGTAGTGATTTATATGTGAGCAGGAGGATTTTGAAATCAATCCTCTGACATACAGGGAGCCAATGTAAGGATTTAAGAATTGGTGTAATGTGCTCACATTTTTTGGTCTTTGTAAGAACTCTAGCAGCAGCGTTCTGAACAAGCTGTAGCTGCCTGACAGTTTTTTTCGGAAGACTTGCAAGGAGACCATTACAGTAGTCTAGCCTACTAGTAATAAAGGCATGTACAAGTTTTTCTAAGTCTTGAGCTGACATGAGCCCTCTAAGTCTTGCTACATTTTTTAGGTGATAGTAGGCTGATTTTGTTACTGATTTAACGTGACTGTCGAAATGTAAATCAGAATCCATAATAACCCCAAGATTTCTGGCTTTGTTTGAGGTTTTTCAGGGACAGAGAGTGAAGGTGTTGAATTACTTTAAACCTTTCTTTTTTAGCACCAAAAACAATTATCTCAGTTTTGTCCTCATTTAGTTGTAGGAAGTTTTGGCACATCCAGTCTTTTACTTGCTCAACACACAAAGATTACTTCTGTAAAAGTTTTAAATACTTTTAATGAAGCATTACTCTTACTTTTCAATTTCAATACTTTCCAACCGCTGACATATATTTATATTTGTCGGTAAATACTGTTAAACCTCAGGTCATCATTAAAACCTTTTGATGATCAAATAGCAATAACATATTCTCTCTGTGTCTTTTTGTTTTTTCTTAAATCTAGTGTTTACTAACTCTGAAAGAACTTGTGATAAAGAGTTCATCATCCGCCGGGCTGCAACTAACCGAGTTCTCAACGTGCTGCGCCACTGGGTTTCCAAACACTCACAGGTCCGTCTGCATGCGTGTGTGCGTGTGTGTGTGTGTGTGTGTGTGTGTGTGTGGTTTCCTGTTTATGCTGGGCTTATCAAGTCTGTGGTCTCATTAAAGGTGTCCAATGCGTTCTCTCTCTGCTCCTCTGCTTTCACTTGAGTGCGTAAACAGCCACACACACACACAAACACTGGCTGAATCCTCTTGCTGCGTGTCAATTGGACGACCAGTTCAACTCGCCACGGTCCACCTCCTCTTCTGCTAAACAGCCAGCGTTGCCTCTAATGAAGTGAATATCACTGTAATTGCCTGACCGCCCGCTTAGAGGTCTAACTGCATCGATCTCTTTTATGTATTTTTCTTCAGTAACACAAACTGCTGCGATGACAGGCCGGCTTTCATCAGCTTATTAGTAGAGACAAAGCAAGACATACATACTGTACACCCACTCACATTTCTCTTTGGGAGGCCAAAGAACAAAGAGCTTGTTAAAAGTGACCTTTGAACAAGAGTTGAATTGAGGTGGCAGTGAAAAGGGAAAAAGAGGAGGAAAAGGAGATGTAAAGGCTGGAAGGACGAAGGGGGCTCATGAGTGATTGATGATTGGTCATATGATGATATAATATGAGACTACATTCATGTTTCAACCGCCAGATATTATGCCACTCTTTATACTGTTGTGGTAGCTTTAAATACCTCTGAGTGTACTTTACCTTGGAACATCAGGTATGTTAATTAGCTTTCCAGAGTGTACGTTATACATCCACTTCACTGCCTGGTGTCAGCCAACCCAAACTATTATGAAAACTAAAAGCAATGTGCATAATGCAACACAGATATACAATATATATAATCACCATCAATTCATTGTAAAGACCCCATTTAACATATATTATGTAAGATGCATAAGGAATCTCTTGTCACTAGAAATATCAATATTATGGTCTAAAATGAAATAATGCCATGATAGAAGATTTTGTGAAGAACACTTAGAAAGTGTTCGCACTTAGAGAGAACACTTCACTTTTTTAGTTAAGTATGGTTTATTTAGATTTTAAATCAGAATTAGGTTTAGGTCACTGTTAGGGTCCGACTTATGCAGTGGTGGAGTTGGTTTCAAATATAGAGGTTAATTTGTGTTTGTGTTCAGGACTTTGAAATGAACGGGGAACTGAAGATGTCGGTGATCTGTCTCCTGGAGGAGGTGCTCAGAGATCCAGACCTCCTCCCTCAGGAGAGAAAAGCCACCGCCAACATACTAAGGTATCAAACACACACACAGATATGCACACACACACACACAGATATGCACACACACACACTTGAACGCAACACTTAAAAGTTGAGTTTGTTGTCTGCCATCAAAGTGTCTTCCATTTAATATTTGGTTAACATGAAAGCTTCTTCTTATTCTATTCTATTATTTTGTTTATTTATTCTATTCTGCTCTATTTAATCTATTTTTTTCTATTTTGTTCTGTTCTGTTTCGGTCTATTTTGTTTTGTTCTATTCTAATCTGTTGTATTCTGTTATGTTCCTGTTATTTTTTTGTTCTGTTGTATTCTGTTCTGTTTTTTTCTTTATTCTGTTTTAGTCTATTTTATTCTACTCTGTCACCTAGTGCCCTTTCTCAAGACGAGCAGGACGATGCCCAGCTGAGGATAGAGGACATCTTACAGATGGTGAGAAAAACGTATTTATTTTTTTACAGCGAAGATCTTTTTAGGATTTTTAGGATAATACAATATAATGATATTATTCTGTTGGGTAAATGAAGCAGCAGCAGACTGCGGAGAAAAGAAATTCTACTGCATAATGTAAACCTCTTGTAATTGCAGACTGGCGGATTGATGCAGTTTTTAATTTGGATATTATCTGGTTCTCTATGGGATGACCCGCTTCTATGAAGCCAGTGAACTTCAGTACTTACACATTAATATGCACCCCCCCCCCCCCCCCCAAATACCAAATAATCAGGAGTTATGAATGCCCCTGGTTAATTATCTAAACTTAATAAAGAGTGGGAATCACACACACACACACACACACACACACACACACACACACCCGATCCTGACCGTGACAGTCTCCAGGGAACCGTCAACTGTCATAACGCACATCCATCATAGCTCGTCTCTTTATTAGATATTCATATCTGCTTGTTATCTGTGTTATGGTGTGAATATTTGTTAGTTTCTGACTGTGTGTGTGTGTGTGTGTGTGTGTTTAGGCGGACTGTCCGAAGGCAGAGTGTTTTGAGTCTCTCCCAGCGATGGAGCTGGCCGAGCAGATCACTCTTCTGGATCACATCGTCTTCAGGAGCATCCCTTATGAGTCAGTCCTCTCATAGTTCTCACACACTGTGATCTGCCATCAGGCCAAACCAAACAAAATCACCTTTACGGATACTGCTTATTATGAGAGCAACTTTAGTTTAACTTTATATGGACAAATGATTTTACATTGATCGATAAGATATCGACATCACAATGTGGTAAACTGCTAGTATGAGGAAGGGTTTCCCCTCAGATCAGCAACACATCTGTAACACCTGCTTTACCTGATGTAACTTCTATCTATTGATATTACTGGGCTTCCTGTTAGTTTGTGACATCGCATTTGGACTCATGTGTCTGTCCCCACTCTTTAAGAGAGTTCCTGGGGCAGGGCTGGATGAAGGTTGATAAGACAGAGAGGACACCATACATCATGAAAACTACTCAACACTTCAATGATGTAAGCTCTTTCAGTATCTTATCACTACTTCTTTTTTTCCTTACCCTTCTGTAAATATCCAAAACACGTCCTTAACACATTCTCTTTTTTTTCTTTCTTCCCTTTTCCAGATGAGCAACCTGGTAGCATCACAGATTATGACCCACACCGATGTGGGCTCGAGGGCCAACTCCATAGAGAAGTGGATTGCTGTGGCTGACATCTGCCGCTGTCTCAACAACTACAACGGCGTGCTGGAGATCACATCGGCGCTCAATCGCAGTGCCATCTACCGTTTGAAGAAGACCTGGGCTAAAGTCAGCAAACAGGTGGAATAATTGCCCATCAATCCTCTCTGTGAATATTAAGTTTACCTAAGCATAGACGATCAGGAGAATGTTCTTTGGTCTCTGTAATGTCTTCAAATGTAGGTAGACTTGATTTCATTAGAGAATTCAAAGACGATGCAGAGAGGCATTTACCTGTAATGTTTAGTATCTACTCTCTGTCCATTTCTGATGAACACTAAATCAATTACAGCCTGTCTGTCTCTCAGCTAAGCCATGCTGACTATACAGGACCAAAGCAAATTTGATTTTGCCATTTCATTATGGTTATGTTTTATTAAGAGTAAGTGGACCTTGGGCTAATGCGACTGTGTTGTTTGTCCTACATTGTTCATAATAGTCTTTTTGTAATGATTTTAAATGCTGATTTGTGGTCTTGCAGACTAAAGCCCTCATGGACAAACTGCAGAAGACCGTGTCCTCTGAGGGAAGGTTTAAAAATCTGAGGGAGACCCTGAAAAAGTGAGACTTTGTCGATGATAACATGATACATATAACAAATAAGACAATTAAAATGTGCTTTTATCTATTTTTCAATGCATATTATTCCTTAACTCTTTCTTCCTCCAGCTGCAACCCTCCAAGTGTACCATACCTGGGAATGTATCTAACAGATCTGGCCTTTATCGAGGAGGGAACGCCCAATTTTACTGAGGAAGGTCTTGTCAACTTCTCCAAAATGAGGATGGTAGGCACATACATATGTCCAAAATTATTTAAATCACCCTGGCATGTATATTTTTTACTTTAATCATCAACTACATTCCACATTTTCTTTAGATATCGCACATCATCAGAGAGATCCGACAGTTTCAGCAGACTCCGTACAGAATAGAGCATCAAGCCAAGGTACGTTTTCTGTGAATACGCCTTTTATTTCTGACGAGCAGCACTGAACATCATGGAATGTACAGTACATTAAAAACATAATAGATTATAAACTGTATTTATATACAACTGTTAGAAACCACAGCTAGAAAATGCTTTAAAACAACAACAAACACAGTAATACTTTCAAATAAAATTTAAGCAATTATGATACAAAGTATTGTAAGAATTATGATTTATGGAAGTCCTGGTATCAGCAGCTGTTGTGATGGATTATTAAAATACCTTTGATATATGGTAATCTGGAAAATACATGTTTCTGACCTTAAAACACGGCCCTGCAGAATCCATCTTGAATCACCGATCCTGTTTCTGCTTCAAGATATTCATCTTTCAAACATCCACTGAGTATCAGTGTAACGCTTGCAGCGATTAGCTGGACCAATCAGAGAACCGTGGAAAGTAGTTCAGATGAAGCCATCTATGAGATCTAAATTTAATTGGAGTTAAGCAGCACATTTGCAAAGCTATCTGGCTTCCTTGCCTATGTAGCCTCAAGACCATCTAGTTGCCAAAATGTTAAACATCTCAGCGTTTAATTGAAAATAAAATACAGTTGCTGTACACTGCTGGTGCTGAAACTTACAATATCCCCCCCCCTGTTGTTTATGTTTTCTGTCCAGGTGACCCAGTACCTTCTGGATAAGACTCTCATCATGGATGAAGATACGCTCTATGATCTCTCGCTGAAGATTGAGCCCAGGCTTCCTGCCTGAGTTGCAGCAGTTTGTGGCCAGTGGGAGCCTGCCGAACCTTGACCCTCCCTCCCCAAGGGCAATACGCCCACGTAATCTCATCAATCAAGAGGAAATCAGGGAGTTTTGGAGAGCGACGTGGAAACAAAGAGCGATACTGATTGAAGTGAAGGATATCTTTAGAGTGTGAGGGCAGTTGAACAAGCTTTTGCTAGAGGCTGAGGGAGCATGACAAGAGGAAAGTCTGAGATTTTCTAAGGTGTTGGATTGATTGTTTTTGAGGAGAACAAGTTTCGGTGGCATCGTGTGAGGGTTTTGAGGAAATGACGAGAGCGTGGAGCACATGACATCACGCTCTCTCAGAGAGCCTAACAGTGCAAGAAAGGCTTAGAGCATGGAGTGAATGGATGAAATACATTGGATGTAATGGAGATGTAGCATATACAGATTGTGTGACAGAGAGATGTCTGAGCTCGTGTCTCTGCGTGTTGTCTGTGTTCTGTTGCCTGTGCATTTACGTGCCATGTCCCAAAAAATGCTTTCTGTCATGATGGTCATCTGCATTAAACTTGCATGATTTCTGCTTGGGATGTAATTGTAAATGGCCTTCAACCTGACCCCTGACCCTCAGCTTAGCATGCTTCGCTCTTACCGGGGTGACCCTCTAAGCCACTATGCATCCTCAATGGGCTAGGTATGTCAAAAATGCCTCCAAGACTTCAAATTAAATGATTTCCATTGATGAAACAATGAATTTTATATTTGCCATTAGTCAGCTCATGCTGAAAAGACTTCCCATGAGAATGGAGAGCTATTTCTATATATATATATAAAAAAAATGTCCACATGAATGATACAAAATTTTAAAAAAATCAGTGCCTTCCACAAGTATAGGTACATTTCCCCACAGTTGCTAATTTACAAGCATAAAGTTTTACATAAATCCTGCTTGGAAACGTTTCCTTTAAAAATGGGGTTATAGTTTCACTCATTCAATAACTCATTTATTGTTAATTGTATTTCCTCTCCAGAAAATAGGTTATGTAGACTAAACAGTAGCATGTTAGTGTAAACAAAGTAATGTCATTGCAGCAAATATCTCCCTCTAGTGTTTAAACATTGCTATAACCTCCACTAACCCAAAGCTTTCGCAGTGTTGGTGTGTTCGTTTGATTTGTTGAGCTTTTACAAATCGTCCGATACCGACATGTGTAGTCAGGTCCCGGTGTGTAACCCTTGGATGTAGGCTGGGACAGTTTTTGCACTCTCTGCGATGTAGCTTCGCTTGAGTGTCAGTATGATTGTTATTTACCATGCTATTTATTTCATCAGATACTGTATTTATGTTATTTTTGTACGTGACTCCACACATATCGTATGATTGATGAAGAAGTAGTTGGAATTTAATGCTGTGAATATTGATTTCTTGTTAGGTTTTTTTGTTGTTTTTTTAGTTTTTTTGTCTGTCTTGCTTTAATGTTGAACTGTAGTTTTGCATCCGAGGCTCTAGCTAGAAATATGTTCAACTTTATTCTAAAAGAAACAACAAAAAAATGTATTTTGAAGGTAAAAAAAAAAAAGAAAATGTAGCATTTGAACATAGTTGTCCTGCATGCACACAACCGCTGCATGTTGTGCATGTCTGACTGGACGTTCCCTGTAAGTTCTCTCTCTGCTTTTCTATATTAATATTGTCTTTATAGCTGTCAGAAGGCCCCGTTAAAAGAAACAATATTTTGTTCCTCAAATCTGGCACATTTGTCCCTAGCTCAAGTCTTTTCGGCTATGTCATCTGCAAAACAGCCTGTTACGGTGTAGCAGTGTTGGAAGTTCTGCAGGCCTCAAAGAAAACTTAATTAAACATTAACCTTCTTTCAGATTGATTAGAGGAAAGGTTTTCAAGGCTTTGCTTTTGGAAAAACTCGTCCTTTGCACTGCGTCTGTTAGGTTTGGGAATACAGGATGCTACGATTGTATTGTAATATCATTTCATTGTTTTGTTTGTGTAATTGTTTGCATTTTTCACTTGTAGATGCAGGAGAAATAAATTCAACATGCCTTAAGTGTTTGTGCTTTTTCTTTGGACTGTGCGATCATTTAAATGATATTACGTTGCTCCTGCTTCCTCTGCTAAATGCTAATCATTTTATCAATGTAATAAGGGTTTCAACAAACTCTGGCATGGGCCTAAATTATAAAAAATATATGGGACAAATAAATACTTTAAGCAAAGTTAAACCAACCTCTTGATGCTGAGATTTGAGAGAAGACATAAAACCGGACTCAAACATGACTTCTTTTTTATTTATTTTTTACTGTAATGATACAATCTAGATAGTTGTGTTCATTCTATTTTATCTATTTTTGGACATGCTATAGCCTACTAGAACCTTTTTCAACATACTATAGTATGACTTTTTTTATGACCTATTTTATGACTTTTTTCAACATGATAGAACAAACAAACTAATATAATGTACCCAACCACATTAGTTGTCTGACTACTTCCACACACAAAAACACACATACAAGCACGTGCACATAGTATAGTATGTCGAAAATGAAAGAAAAATCCCTCGGATCGTATGTCAAGCAAAGTCTTGAGTGTTGCGAGTCCAAAACAGTCATAAAAACCCTTAATCAAATAATAAAATAAAAAAAGTCATAGTATATAGTATGTCTAAAATTCACAAAAAAGTCAGTCGACAGAATACTAGCTTTGCATTGCTGGCTGCCTTCCCGTCTGTGACCTCTCCCTGCATGAAAACTGTGACAGTTGAATTTAACTTTGGGTTTTGGCTGATTCCTATTTGTGAGTTTTTTCATGACATTATATATTAGTTTTTATGATTATTGTCTATCCTCAATAACAGGGTCAAAGACGTCATCAAATGCCTGATGGGGGAAATCAAACAAGGATATTCCTGGGATGACCTGATGAGGAGAAAATATTTGGTCAATGTATAAAGTAGTAGAAAGAGGAAGTGATGGCTGAATATAAAAAAATAAAACCTTTCCCTTGTCCACACCCTCCATGTCTGAAAGTGGACTTTAAACTTAGTAATACAAAACATTAATACATTAAGTTAAACCTCTAGCTGAAGTGTCACAGAGCTCTTGAACACACACAAACACACACACACACACACACACACACACACACACACACACACACACACACACACACACACACACACACACACACAAACACACGCACAGTTATCTTCTTGCTCAATTTAAGACACCAAGTATAGTAAATGGTCCTCATTTACTATACTACTAGTTTACTGATTCATGGTAGGAATAACTATATGTGACACTAAAGCTAAGACTTACAGTTCTGTTCTGTGTGTAAAGGAGCAAATAATTTAAGGTCTTTAATTAGTGTCGTTTGTAGAAAGAGTACATGATATTTCCTATAGTTGAGTTAGTTTTCATGCTGTATGAATACATGCATGAATGTGAGTGTGTGTGTGCGTGTGCACGCCGGTGCGAGTGCACGTGTGAAGAGGCAGGCAGACATGCTGACTGACAGTAGAAAGAGGATTTTCTGTCTGCTGCCCAGTGAGAGGCTAATCCTGAGCCAGTGTCCCCATCTCTCTGATCCCATCTCTGTTCTTGAGTCTGCTCTCACTCTGCAGATAACGCTTCTCCTGGCTGAGCTGCAGGAAACACACGGGCCCCTCGCTGCCTCGACTATTCCCAGAAACTTCAGGTGAGTGATGGATTCTCTCTCTCTCTCACAGCTCTTTCTCTGTGTTTCCTGCCTCCTTATGCAGACATACTTCCCTTGAAGATAAGTAAGGCTAGTCATTGTTAACAGCAGCTAGTTAGGCTGCCTTTCAGACACTATTCCCCCGTGTTTTTGATCAAACGAGGGTGTTCCTCTGAAAATATTCTATTGTTGTGTGAGTATGCAGAAAGAGCTCATTATGATTTATCCTATTTTGAATGTTTTTAATCCTCTATAATATAGGTTAACAACAGGAATGCATATTTAAAGAGAGCTCTTCTCTAATCTTCTAATTTTCATCAGCTGTCTCTGCCTTTTGAAGACTTACAGCACACTGTAAAGACTATATAGCAGCCTCTTGCATTGGGGCCTCTTAATCCGTCCGATATGAACAGGGACAATCTCCTGTTAACAACTGGTTCCCTTTAATTCGTCCGTTGCTCAAATCTCCAGCAGTGTCTCCCATGTCTATGACTTAAAGTGCATCTTACATTTAACAGTTCTTTACCCAGTTCAGAAAGGTCAAAGGGTACAGGTGTCTCTCGTCATTACTTTCCCTCTTCATTTAATCTTCTATAGTCTCGGATGAGAATCCCTCTAATCCTACCTTTTCCACTCTCTTTCTGACTCGTTCACCCCTCCTCCTGACCTTAATGTGACACATCCTATACTGCAACTCCTACTGTATTACACGTGTCTGTATTATTTCTGAGGTACTCATAGATACAAACTGGATTTTATTGTGGGTCATGTGCAACGATACAGCAGCGTCTCATAGTTCTGTAATAAAAATGTGATGATTGTGTATGATACTGTATCTACTGACAGGTGTTACATGACATTTTACGGCGGTATCTCTCTCAGTATCCAATCAGAAATCATTTAATCACCTGAGCTGGTGGCTCACCCAAGGCGACCAATCAGAAGGCTTCTGTCTACTTCTAGAATAATCTCGTCATGCATACTGCAGCAGTATCTGTTACCTAAGCTTTTGATGGCTTAATGCAGTTACCTGCGAAGATGTGTGTTAATACATCTTTACGTAAACTTAAGATGACTGTTGAACTGTGACAGTGGAAAGGTATCAATAGGTACCATCTTACTGTGGTCACAGAGCAAACACACACACACACACACACACACACACACACACACACACACACACACACACACACAGTAGAATACATTTTAAGTGCTGCAGACCTGTCAGTAGTCATTTAAATACAAAAGTGACAACTTTTGATGGACGGAAAGTCAGCTTTGACCTCTGACCTTTCACCAGGTAATAACTAAGATCACACAAACCATGGCGAACTCCTTCACCCGTATGATGTCTGGCCGTAACACGGCAGTGATTTTGGCCAGCATGGGAGCTGGCACACTAGCAACTGGATACCTTCTCAGTGACAACGCTGCTGCTGCTGCTGCTGCTGAGAAGAGGAGGCTCTATCCACCCAGGTACATGATTGAGTGTGCGTCATATATATACAGTATATACATATACACACACTCTTACTCTTTTCCCCTCCCTTTACCTCAATTAGCAAACTCAATAATTAATATTAGTGTATCGTGATTGGATAATTTAAGCAACAAAGGGACTAATCTATGAAAACAGCTACACCAGTAGTGAAGCTTCTTTTTCCAAACACTAACTTAGTTGTTCACAACTTTCTAGCGCTGATTTCCCTGACCTGAGGAAGCACAACAACTGCATGGCAGCCGCCCTGACCCCAACCATTTATGGGCGCCTGAGGGACAAGACAACCCCCAATGACTGGACCCTGGACCAATGCATCCAGACCGGGGTGGACAACCCTGGACACCCCTTCATTAAGACTGTGGGCATGGTGGCTGGAGATGAGGAGAGCTATGAGGTTGGAGTTCCGTGTTTGCAGTGAGTTGCTGTATCTAGAATGCTGAAAATGAGGGGGAAACTGACTGTTTGCTTTTTCCCATCAGGTGTTTGCAGAGCTCTTTGACCCTGTCATCAAGGACAGACACAATGGCTACGACCCTCGCACCATGAAGCACCCCACCGACCTGGATGCCTCCAAGGTTACACCTGCATTCCTCTTTTATTTCCTGCATCACACGGTCTTGTTACATAATTTCCTGCTTCCATTCCTTCATATAGTGATCAAATACTTTCTCCCGATCAGATCACCTCTGGCATGTTTGATGAGCGCTACGTGCTCTCAAGTCGAGTCCGTACCGGACGTAGCATCCGTGGACTGAGTCTTCCCCCTGCATGCTCGCGCTCTGAGCGCCGCGAGGTGGAGCGCGTGGTCGTGACAGCTCTGTCTGGCCTGAAGGGAGACCTGAACGGTCGCTACTACAGCCTGAATGACATGTCTGACAGAGAGCAGCAACAGCTTATTGATGTTAGTGCACAATCACAAATACAGAGACAAGGTTCTGTGCTTTCTTTTTGATGACCATTGCCATCTCATCTCCTCTCTGTCCCCTTTCTGGCCAATCAGGATCACTTACTGTTTGATAAACCTGTGTCACCTCTGCTCATGGCAGCTGGGATGGCCAGAGATTGGCCTGATGCTCGTGGGATCTGGTAAGACTAGGAGAAACTTAGTCTAGAAGAAATAGGATGCTGCTGTTTTTGTAGCTTAGCTGTACTCAATGCATACTTTGCCTAGAAACATAGTTTCTAAAGAGATATACAACAGAGTAAAGGACTATTCTGACTGGAGAGATGTGGATTAAACAGTAGAATTAGACACTACACTGTTTTTCTGTCAAAATATGTAAGAACAGATTATGTAGAAACACTGTGCCCCCATTAATGTGAGAAAACAACTATTAGATTCAGACTGACTCTCTGCTATGACTCAATGTGTTTTTTTCATGTAGTGCTTACTACATCAAGTAACATTGCAAAACAGCTCCGCCACGCCAAAACCATTATTTTATTTCATACTCAAATTAATCATTTACATGCATTTCAAACAGCCGTTCTGCACTGATCAGAATTCTCTCTCCTCTACAAATTAAAATAATCTCTTTCCTCCCCCCAAACTCCAACTTCAGGATGATTTACTGTTTGATTAAGTAGTGTTGCTCCGACCCCCACCTCATCACCTGTGCCTTCAGTACTAGGAGGGGTATCAAAACCCTGGTTTCTAATAGAGTTTAATTCTGTCTTCCTGATTGTCTCAGGCACAACATCGAGAAGAACTTCTTAATCTGGATCAACGAGGAGGACCACACAAGGGTCATATCCATGGAGAAAGGAGGGAATATGAAGAGAGTGTTTGAAAGGTTCTGCAGAGGTCTTAAACAGGTGTGCATGTCTTCTTACGCAACCATGGCCCAGGGGGGATTTTTAAAACTCTTTCAGTTTCAGTCCTTCCTTCCAAAATAAATATAGATGATCCAGACAGTTGATCTTAGTGCACGGTAACAAAGCATTGCATTTTAGAATCAAGAAATCAAGAAGCAGGGCCTTATTTGCTTCGTCCGAAGAGTATTTAATCTCCAGTCTGTTGCAAATATATTTAAAAAAAAAAGTAAAACTATTAATAGTCTTTTCTTCAACGTTTAGGTGGAGCATCTAATTCAGGAACGAGGCTGGGAGTTCATGTGGAATGATCGTCTGGGCTACATCCTCACCTGCCCCTCTAACCTGGGCACTGGGCTGAGGGCTGGTGTTCATATCCGCCTGCCCATCCTAAGCAGGGTAATGCAGGAAACACACACGAGTTCAAATTAAACAACATGTATTTTCCTCTTATATTGTAGTAGAAAATCCAATCATTTGGCTTGTGTGATGTTTATGATCTAGGACCCTCGCTTCAAGAAGATCCTGGATAACCTGAGGCTACAGAAGAGAGGCACAGGAGGTGTCGACACAGCCGCTACGGGAGACACCGTGGACATCTCCAACCTCGACCGTCTGGGCAAGTCGGAGGTAAAGGAAGGCTGCGGCTGGAGTAAAAGTAGAAATGAGCAGCAGGCATGGAGAGAGTCAGACAGAGGACAGCAGACATCTCAACAGGTGTTGGGCTGTGAATAAGCGTACCCACTGCTGTTCTTTAATCTGTAATCCAGGCAAGGATGTGCCAGTTGAGGTTAAAAGAACTGAGCCTTTCCTGCTGCACTTCCTCACAGGCTGTGCTGACGGCCTCCAACCAGCACCACCAATCAAAGCCTATTAAGGTATAGATAGGTAAGGTCAGGGTTATGGCTGTGGTTAGACGCTGCCAATTGCATTCAAGCAGAGGAAGTCCTGCCTGAAAGGCTAAACGTGGGGGCGCAGCAATGCAATGAAATAGGGTAAAAAAAAAAAAAAAAACCTAGTTCTTTCCTGACTTTCCTGACTTGATGTAGAAAAACAACAAAGAAAACAAGACGTGTCCCTCGTGAATGTGCTGTATTTTGTGGATGTTTCTAATATTGTTAACTATAAGTGAAATATACTCACTTTATTCCAGTTTATGAAGTCCTTCTCTCTTCAAAATTAAACTAAATCCTGCAGCCTCGGTGACACAAACGAAGAACCACTTAGTTAGCTAAATATCAGGACCATAGTAAATATTTTTGCACTGATAAAAATACAAATGTTAACTGAACCTGTGTTACAGCTTTACACATGATCGTCATGTCATTTCTGACACTAGTTACCATTGATCCACAGGTGGAGCTGGTACAGCTAGTGGTTGACGGCGTAAACTATCTAATTGAATGTGAGAAGAGGCTGGAGAGGGGGCAGGACATCAAGATCCCCTCCCCCCTCCCTCAGTTCCGGAAGTGAACCTCACCTCAGCTGGGAATCCTGGAATAGAGCAGGCGCTCCAACCGCTGGTCGTCGAACTGTTGGTCTTACAAGATATTCATGGCATGTATAGCACTGTACTGACTAACATGCTAAATAAATGAATTACATGTACACAAATATTGTGTAAATATATGTTGTATTATTGGCAGGTGGTTTACAATTGCCCCCCGCTGCTACTCTGTCAAGCTGCCCATGGAGCTTGACAGAGTAGCCCCCCGCTGCTACTCTGTCAAGCTGCCCATGGAGCGCACACTGTCAATAACTGCACATCTAATTCTGGGGATATCAACACAGAAGGGTCTATAATATGCTTTATATGGATATATCCAGGATCTCAAAATGGCAGTGGAAACTAAGGAGATAAAAACAGAAGCTAAAGCCTACAGATCAGTGTAAAAGGAAACCACCACACCATTACTTCAAGCTCATATTTGTCACACAGGGGCTTTTTTTATGCAGAACCAGTAGGCTACTTTTCATACTTCTTAAGTACGGTTTTACTTCTACTTGGGTAGAAGATCTGAATACTTCTTCAACCACTTAATGTCTATTAATTCCAGCCAAGTCATATTTGTTTACTCAGAAGTGGAAAACAAACTGTTACTAGATTAGAATGTCTCTGCTATCATAATTTCAGAGCTCATTCCTGGTCGATCAGAAACTACACCTTCCACTGCTATGCTATCCTTCTCTCCCTCAGACGGAGATTTTGTTATTAAGACATGGCCGGCTGCCAAACTTAATAAGATGTTGCTATATTGGACAATAATGTCCCAGCCTTTGCAAGCTCGACACCTGCTTGTCCTGCTTGTCCTGACTCACTATTAAGACTATCGCCACTGTTACTGCAGCAAGTATTTTTTTATATTCTTCTATGAAATATAAATACAAATAAAAAAAAAAGGAATTTGAAATTTGCCCAAAAGATGGATTACTCCTCGGCAGGAGGTGTCACCTGGCAACGAGACCTCAGCTGCCTCCTATACAAGGCCTTTAATCCGTGGGTAAAAGCCCAAGCTCATTACCAACTGACACCAGACAGGCTAGACAGAGGTGGCTGGTTAACACTACAGTCATTTCATCTCATTTACATGCTTAGGCAATACGAAGTGGGGGCTTATACTTTATAAATAAAGGCATCCTGCCACCAGATATTAGTGTTTTAATTATTTGAGTGTATGGCCCTTTTAAATCCTCTCGCTCAGAGAGACTTTCTGATTCGCTCTTCCAGCAGATTAATGACGTAGATCTATTAATGCTATTAGAGATCTACACTAAAGAGCTCAGAAACTGTGTGTGTATGTATGATATAAATGGGTTTTCTGAACAGAGAGATAGTGAACAATCAAATGTATCATCAGCGTAAAAGTTGAGGCTATTTCTCGAGCTATTCTAGGAGTATTCTTCTAGTGTAAACATTGATTAGTTACACATTGACATCCCTAGGTGTGGTAGCTTCAGTCTCGGCTTCACCACAGATGGCTCAAGTGTTTCTGTTGAATGCTTTGCACACATACGGGACAAATAGTAAGAGTTTGCGTATCTTGTGTTGAAACTAACACTGGAATTCTTTTGAAAAAATGAATCCATGATGAATTGTTGGGACTGTTGCGAGCCATCAACATGTACAAATAAATGAACATTAATGCATGACTGGCGGACACTCCCCTTACACGAAATGCCCAAACATAATTATATATTTTTTTGTTACACTATAAAACAGCAAAGAAGCTGATAGTGTTCATTTGATATCACAGCTCTGACACATGTTTTAGATCTTGGGGACTTTCCTATTTCATCAACACAAAATGAGGCTGTTGGTATCTTTCGCCATCATCTGTATAATGCTGACAGGAGGTAAGAGCAGAATGAGCAATAAGCACAGAAATGAATGCAGAAATGTTGCTGTGTTTTTTTAACCATTGTGAACATTTTTCATTCCTGCAGCGTGCGGGTTAAAGTGTTTTACCTGCTGGAGTGCAAACCCCGGCACCTGCACTCAGGTATGGCACTGTCCTCAACATTATGATCGCTGTGGCACCACCATTGGTAAGTTGAATTTACCACATTTGATATTGTTATTCTATATGGTGGAATTTGCATAGTCTGTACATAACTTTATTTACTGGAACTGTACTTTCTCTGCCGCAGTTGCTGAAAATATGATCACCAAAGAATGCATGAGAAGGGACACATGCAATAACGTAGATTCTGTGGGTGTCAGATGCTGTGCTGAAGACCTGTGTAATGGAGTGAAACACGTTGGAGTCTTTGTCCCTCTCCTTCTAGCGCCTCTAGCCATCGTTTCACTCCTCGTTTGAAGCTTAATGTCTTCACATTTTCATGCTTTAAAAATCTGCTGTGGTGTTCAATAGTGGAAGAAGCATCCTGGTAATCCAACAAGCTTTGAGGCACTGGTGATCTTTCAAAAAAACATTTGGAGCCCCAAAGGAAGCTTTTGATATTTAGAATCCTGGTGGAGAAGAATTTGCTTTTTGCACTGTTTGTCTTTAATTTTAATGTTGGTATATTTTCCTCTTATTTCTTAGCCACTTCCACATTAAACAGTGTATATTTAGAACGAAATGTACTGAATATAAACTGGTTTTACAAAATAAATATTGATTTATTTGAACTTTGAACAGCTTTGCTGCATTTTATTTTTTATGACTTTGCTCTTTAAAAAAAACTCTAAAAAAATAAAAAACTAACCAAGAGGCACAACTAAGTTGTTTGTTTATTTCTATATAGCGGCATTTAAGAGGAAACAACGTTTTGTTTGGAAAATACATCACCATGTGTGTAGTTAATGAAACCAGGCAGTAGAGGGCAGTAGAGGAGAAATCAAAGGGTGGCACAAAAACTTGTATGGTGAGATTGTAGGATTGATTGAAGTAAAATGTGTATCTTGTGATACCTTGTAAAATGTAGATGTGCATCAGTTCTCACATGTTTTCGTCTAATATCAGTTCAGGGAATCTCCATCTCCATTTTTCTTCTACTTTTACTTTTCATACCTTACAGTACATTTTCCTAATTATACTTACATACTTCTACTTAAGTACACTTTCAATGCAGGAATTTGACTACACTCACAGTAGTACGCTCATGTACGGATCAGAATACTTCCTTCCCTACTGGTTTTAATGGTTTTAATGATCACATTTTTTTTAGGAACCTATGCATTGTATTTTACATTATATCAGACAAATGTAATAACTGTAACAGCTATTACTCAAGTAAAAATAAAAGGTGCAGACCAATTTTAGGGGTAATTATATTACAAGTATATAATTATAGGACACTATTGAAAGTGAAGTCATTGTCAAAAAATTTACCAACTTACCAGGTGTGCACTTCTGAAAGACCAAATCAAAATCAAACTGTTGATTATCAGCTCTGATCTCTATAGAAAGCGGTTTATTACACATAATAAACAAATAATATATATAAATAATAAATGAACTTACATGCTGTTGTTCAGTCACTCCTGAGGTAATGTGGTCTGCAAAATAAAAGGCAAAAGACGAAAAATGTATATAAAATTTGGTTTAACCATAATGCAATACACATATCTCCTCTGTTTAAACTGCATTCATCACAGTTCACAAGAGGAAGTTATTCACAGATGTTTGTGGTTGATATTGTTTCCTGTCATCCATAACTGTTTGAAAATCCATCTATAATCCTACATTAAAAAAAAACACATTTTAAATAAACTCCCATACCTCTAATTATTTCGTACTGCTAATTAAGAATATATTGTCTGTCAAAAGCGCTGTCTGTCATTTTAATAAAAGGAGCTATGGCTCATTAGGATCTTGGCACTGAGTGTCTGTAAATTTAGCTCTATGAGTCATGTCAATGAACTGAGCACTATTAAATTGATTACCATGACAAACTGTTTATTATTGTTATATAACTGCTAAGAAATCCCCAAATTACTCTGAACACATGCAGTACAGTACAACCACATTTTTTAAAGACTGTAAGTCATAACGGAGTATGATATGTCACATAAATCACATACTGTATAGTGTCTGAACAATGCACCGTGTGTAATTTGTTGTAATTTGTTTCCTCTGGGGTCATTTGCTGATGTGAACTTGTGAAGGAGATTGAGTTAATGCTCTCTAAATAGGCATAAAGAGCCACAGAGGTCACATCGAAACGGGTAGCTAATATATGAGCAATAGACCCATGAGTGTGTTTTTACTCATGAATGCTCATTTATGCTTGTAAATGCTTACAATATTTATTAGTGGACTGATGGTGAATTTATGTAATATATGTTGGATTATAGAAAATAAAAGTGTATCTGTTTCATTTTCATTTCATTATTTCATTTGATGATGAGTTACCTTAAAAGGTACCATCACATTAAAATATCAGCATTCATAACAGACTGATTATATTGTTAGATTATGTTGGTGTGTAAAATGTTATCATAAACACTATCAGCTCCCCCCAAAACTATGAAAATACTATCCAGAGTTTACACAATAACAACATCTGGAGTCACACTATTTATGCCACTCGGGTTTGGAAAGTCTACAACTATATTCAATTAAAAGTACTTATACTTTAAATTATTTTTATTCAAGAAAAGGTGAGTTAGTTACTTATAAAAGTGAAGACGTTAGTCAGATGTGGAAATGTATTTCATTTTGAAAAGTAACAGTAGTTTTCAATCAGGCTGATTATCAATTATACAACCGCCTTCCTCGATGGAACCCGACAAGAAGAAACCAGAAAGGTTTTGGCACAAAAACTACTCATGGTGTGGTTCCTGGTACAGGAAGTTTTCTCAGGGGGGTCTCTTCTAGACTGCAGATAGATCCTTCTCAATTGAGTGTGGGGGCAAAGACTTCACCATGCAGCGAAAACGTGGTCAAGTCTGTTCATTTGGAAAGGGCAACAGTGGATGGTGTAACGTCAGCATTTAGAGGACTGGCCCCTTAGGGCCAAATCACCTCTCTGAACACCAGTCTTGTGCAACACAAAGTCCTCTTCAATTTGCTCCAGGTTCAACTTCTTGTTGCTTGAGTGTTCCCAAATCCTGATATGCCCTCCTCAATGTTTCCAAACACTTTGGACTGAATGAGTCTCTGTAGTCACATGGGATTAACAGGCACTAGAACGAAAGGCATGAAGAAGCAGTGACCATCATCAAAGCTACTCTTGTGAATAGGACAAAAACATCACTCAGATGTGATAATGTCAAGCAGACAGTTACACATCAGTTGATGCACAATGGTGACGCAGTCTTATATGCTTTGATAGCACTGACCAAGGGACAAGTCCGCTACGCCCTAAATTAAAAAGGATAGCTCGCCATTGAGTTTGGTCACCACAAATTCCAGCACTTCATATACAGAAAACACATCAAATGTGGAATCAATCACAAGCTGGCGTCGACATTCAAGAAACGGGTGTTGAGGGCATCACCGAGGAAACTACAATCCTACCAGCTGAATATAATACACAGGGGAAGTGCAATGATTTTGGTGGGGCCAACATACTGGGACAGATTAAAGATGGCTGAATAAGCAAGAGTGTCATGCCAGTCGCTGACTTGCTATTGGTCAGCCCATAAGAGACAAACAGCAGGAATACTCACTGAACAGGTTCCTCAGTAAAAGAAGTCACAGCTGGAAGATCGAGGATCGAGCATGAGCATCTTTGAACGCCAAGTAGCTAAAGTACTTAAGTACAAGTAAAACTACAGGTTTTTTTTGTAGTACACAAGATGACATGACAAATTACAAATATTGGACTGTTTTAATCCACTACAATTTTTGACAGCTATAGTTACTAGTTACTCTGCAGATTCAAAATATTTGGTGCCCCTGTGGCTTTGAGGTTAAGATCCACGCCACAAAATCCAATTTGCTTGCAACTCTTTCTACCTCATTTTCTGTCATAGCTTCTGTCTATAAGAATGACTTAAAATGTCCCCAAAAATATTTAGAACTAACTAAAACAAGCATGCAAATATGAGTATTTAATAAAGTAAAAGAAAGCATGTGTGAAAGCATGAGTAATAGATCATGCTTAATGATTATTTTTTCTAACTTTGATTCTTAACATTTTGCTGATAATTTAAAAAAATTAAATGCAAAACATGTACTTGTAGTGTTTTTACACTTATGAAGGGTATTTACTAAGGCGGAACAAATTATGCATAAAAGCTTTTTAAAATATGTCATATGTGACTATGTGACTCCAGATATTCTCTTCGTCGTGTTTTCACTAACCAGTCCAGCGTGAATAATATCTTAAATAAACATAATTTCCTCATCCGGTTACTTCAATGTTATTCAAGACAAACATGTCTCTTGCTGTAATGGGTCACGTCCACAAGGACTTATGACCCTCTTTGGCCCTGCAAGTGACAAACTAATTTCCCATCCACCATGACAGGCCACTATAAATAAATTACTGAATATTCAACACCACTGGACCAAATGCTAGGAACAAATAATCAGACGTTATCCGTTTCGATGGCATCCAAAATGTGTGTTCACTTCTGTAATGAAGACTGAAAATTGCAACACATCGAGCGAAAAAAAAAGAGACATCCGCTGTTAATTGAATCATCGTGGTTGAGCAGGTTTGAGATTAATTCCACGTAAGGAGAAGATCAAAAGTGAGCCAGTTAGAAGGAAGTCGAGGGGAATGAGAGCGCTGAAGCTTGTGGGATAATCCCATTAAGAGCTGCGCATTCTGACTGAGGATCCACAGCTGTACAGTATGTAAGAGATTAGCGTTCGATGGAGAGGGGTCACAAGCAAACCTGTGTTTACTCAGTTTTAGAACATTCTGGTGTATTATTCTGTGCTCTCAGTATTAAGCCTTCTTAATTATTTTGAGCAAGGATCAACCACTATGGGAGCTATTTCAGTGTTTGTCTCGGGAACAGATTGGATTACAAAAACCAAGAGAAATGCATGCGTCATTGCTTAATACGGATTGGCAAGGAAATATTTTATTAATTTATATATATATATATATATATATGTATACACACACACATATATATACATACACACACACACACACACACACACACACACACACACACACACACACACACACACACACACATATAAGCAAGATACACTGGCGACAGGATGGGGTCTGTACCCAGCAAAGTCCTGGTTTTAACGGAGCCAACGGGTTACATCAACAGAGGTTATTTATCCAAGCTCAAAACAGTACAAATATGTGTTGGGCGAAGGCAAATTACAACGTTATCATGATGTGTTTTAATGGAAACACTTAAAATGTTGTTTTTGGTGGGAAGCTTGAATATATAAAGTTATTTGCAGGAGATAGTTTTCACAGCAATATAAAATTGATATTAGAGAGGGAACTATGACCTGTTTAACTTCCTAACACTATTTCTAAGCAGATTATGATATATAATTAAAACTACTAATGTCAGTCTGGACCAATGTGGTGTCATCAGCATAGCTAAAAATAGGCAAGATTGAAAATCTCCTGACTGACTTGAAAATGCCTGCTCCCTCATCAATTGCCCTGACCATAACAACACAGTGGATCAGTTGTTTCTCAATCAAACTCATAAATTTGATAAATTTTTGCTCGAAAAAAAATCTTCTGCTTGATACATCTGTTAAAAACCTAGTGCCACACAAGCACATCACCACGTATCGTATTTAGTCTTAGACCACAGAACATTCCCTCAAATGGGTGCATCCTGCAGAAGCATTGTAGTAAAACACACACCAAGTGAGCATGCTGTTCTATAATGAAGTGCAGGAAGACCAATAAAAAAAGAGTGACTCACAAAAGCAGAACCTTAAACATCTTTGCTTTATCATGCAAGTGATATTTATTTTTTTAATTGTCAAGGCATTATAAATATAAGAGACAGTGGGATGTAAAACCTTGCAAAGAATACAGAAACTGATATGTCAAACGGCAAGAAAGAAAACAATGACATCCACCATCCTCCATAAATTCGATTCAATTCTTATGATCAAAGCGAAAATAATTAGGACACAAACTAAAATATTTGGCAAAAAACAATACAAAAAAATGCATTGACGGCATTAGTCAAGCTGTTGTATTTACAGAGAGATGGATAACTATGTGTGTGTGTGTGTGTGTGTGTGTGTGCGTACAGTATGAGTGTGATTTCATTCCACTGAGCAGAAGTTATCCAGAGCATTCTCTCGGGTCTTGGGCAGCTCACGTTGTTCCAGTAGTCGGTACTGGAAAGAAACGCGGTTGATATAGTTGCCACTGGACACCAGCCTCACCACCGAGTTATCACAACCGATCTTCATCTGGGCTGAAAATCCAGAGAGAAGAACAGATACTTGACACTGGACCACATGCAGATCATTCTTGTTCTCTAGTCAGCCTTTCTTAGCCTGGTTATGACAAGTATGTGTCTTTGTTCGGCGGGTGAGGTGCACCTCAACCCAGATCATAGTAAATAAAAAATATATTATAATATAGTATTGGTGTATATTTCTCTGAAAAAATAAAAATACAATTTGCACTGCAAATATTTCACCATAATGGAAGCACATTATGAACTGACCTCACCATGAGAGTAACCTGCTTCTGTTACAATGATCATAATGTGCAGCTGGAATTTAGTTTTAATATTTTTGTACAACCACATGGAAAATGTGTCTAACTGTGTTTTATAAAAAATGGGGTAATTTTCAGAGAAACGATATTAGTTTAAAATTAAAAAAATGTGTGAGTTCAGGCCTAGCATAGCATAGCATAGCATAGCATAGCATAGCTTAGCACAGTGTATTATTTCTTCACACTGGAGGGAAACAGAAGGGGCTTGGACTCACCGAGCCCAGTAAGGGAGAAACAGAGGTCAGCTATGGGGAACATCATAGAGGTGTCCACTCCATTTCCCCCGAGCAGCTCCACATAGTCACCTGACCCCGAACAGCCTGCCCACATCTGCCTCTGTAAAAAGAAATAAACCACAAAATGTTGTAGTGTTGAGGTGCAGCTAAAGCAAGCCTTTCACTTATCAAATCAAAGTGCCTTATTAAAGGTACACTGTGGAGTTTTGACCACTTGTGGTGCCAGGGAGCAATGCCGTGATGAGCAGATTCCAGTTTTGGTTGTATCTTGTGCCTACGAGCACATCCTAGTAGTTAAAGTAGTTTATGTACACCGGCCAGCCAATCAAGGTGCAGTTTACATACATGCCTTTCCAAAAATGTCATCATTTTATCCTATTTGACATTTGTATGAAATTGTCATAATTAGCATAGTAATTCTTGAGCTACGGCCAAAAAACGTGTTTTGTGAGGTCACAGAGACCTTTGACCACCAAATTCTGATCAGTTCATCCTTGATTCCAGCTGGAAATTTGAGCCAAATTTGAAGAAATTCCTCAAGGTGTTTCTGAAGCATGGCATGGGACAGTTGTAAGGCAATAAAGGGGTACCTCAAGTTTCTATCCTAGGCCCATCATTCTTTCTATCCCCGCTCCTCATTCAGCACAAACTTTTTCACATAAAATACATGTGGTTTGCATTTAAAACTGTTATTACAAATCACCTTAGAAATTGTGATGCTCACAATGTTCCTCAACATCGGAATGGAAATGTCAGGCTATTGTATTTGGCCCAGCAAAATGCAGAACTTGCAGTTTAATGTCAAAAGTCTGGCAGCCAGTGTCAGATCAACTGCCAACATCTTCAGGCTTCCTTTTGTTTAGTCTTATATCAACATGGTTTCCACCGTTTCAGTCCTGCTGTAACATCTTGGTGTTTATTATTGAAAGTTCCTGTAACCGGATTTGAACCATGAAGTGAATATTTCTAGCTTATAAAAGAGCTACAATAAAGTTGCGTAAAGCAGGGGGGAGCTACAGACATGGCACGAGTGACCCCGTTAACGTTTGACTCAAGCATTTTTCTTTTCTGCAATTTAAATAAATTACATTATATAAACGGTAGCTGTCCAACATCTCTATCGAACATTCAGTTACAGACTGTCCTCGGTTTTGCCCGAGAGAGCAGCTGATTGAAGCTCCTACATCAGCCACTGTGCACTCACACAGGTGTTTTCACTTTGCCGAATTAGAACTTTTGCCACGTAAGTCTAATTAAACTTTGTTTCACCTGTTATAGCACAACTGCCAAACACTATTTGCCAAAATGAACATATGGGTTATTTTTAATCAAAACTATCCAGAAACTTGGCCTTTAGAAGTCTACTTTAGAAGTTCTCTGCCAATATTTCAGTTATGATACCCATGCTCTCATGTCTGTACGGTTGTATTAATATATAGCTGGAGCCAGAAGACAGGTTTTGTTTCATTTGGACAGATCCAGGCTCGCTGTTTTTCCTCTCTTTCCAGTCTTTTGGCTAAACTAAACAGCAAAAAAGCAAATGAGATTCATTCCAAAACCTTTTGAGAAAAAATACAGTATTTAAAATGTATTAACATCACTTAACCCTACTTTGGTTTTTCATGAAAGTATTTAAAATGATAAATTAAGTAAATATAGTATTCCACAAATGTGATAATAATGTGATGATCCAGATATTCCTGGATCTTGAGCCCAACAATCAGACTGCCATTTTGTATAATTTCAGTTGACAAAAACCTGCAACCAACTCATTGATGTCGTACATGCTTGCTTTTCCATTGCAATTTCCATGATTATATTAGGAAGGCAGATTTATTGGAAGATGACATCCAACTTCTAATCATTTCTGCTAAGATGAGATGTGTGCAGCCATTCGCAGGTCTGGAATCAGGCTTCTGGAGCAGGTGTTTCCCCTCTGATCGCTTTACTGTTCACACCACACAACTTGCTATCTAGTGATTGGGAGTCTGTAAGTCGTTGCGTTCACCAAAGCAACAAGTGACTTATTATTTCCCATGTGGAAATCAGTCAGCTTTGGTCTGCGTTACACAGGCAACACATACAGTAAAGTTCCTATTGTTACAGGTGGCCATTCCTCCAGGTTTCCCCTCAACCCTCGTGCTCTCATCTCATATCTCAGCAGGTCCAGATATTTAGCGTGCCAAATATCTGGAAAGCATCTGCGATGTATTGTTCACACATCGCTCTGGCACCAATTTGCGAGTCTCAAGCCAACGCAGAGTTGCCTCTGATCTGGGGCTTTTGTCGGGGAGCTAAATGTAATGTGTCCAAAGCTTTTCGTAAATGGAATTCAATTTGACTGGAGCCTGATTTACTTTGTTGGTGAAGTTTGCTAAATGGAAAGAAGATTATGTCAGTTCACATGATTAGTGTGGCCAGTATACAGATTAAACATATATTTCATAAATTGAGAGTACTTCTTCAATGAGAGGTTTCTTTAATAGAAAGGGGGGGAGGGGGTGTTGTTCGTGTTCATTCTTGTGTATCTTACCTTTGGGCTGAGCTCATTGCTCTTGGCCTGCCCCAGGCTCAGATCTGTCAGTCGGATCTCCACAGGGTAGATGATGGAGAAGCTGCAGTTTCGGCGCTGGTGCGGCATCACCATGGTGAAGCTGCCCTCTGGACTCTGAGACATGATGTTACAGGCTTTATACACACACACACACACACACACACACACACACACACACACACACACACACACACACACACACACACACACACACACACACACAAAGAGAGAAACTCATTACTGACACCTCATGTCACAAATTGGACATGATCGAGGCTGACTGCGGGGAGGGGACACAATTAGGGCTGAGCATAGAAATCTAATTACAGTTCTGATGACAAAGATAAGAAAATAATGAAATTTGAATTGATAGCAGTATGGTAGACTAGACAGACACCAGCAGGAGTCGGAATAGTTTACTCCTGCAGGGGTGTTGCTCATTTAGAAACATTTTTGTGGTGAAGGAGCCGTGCCAATCAAAACTGAGGGGAGAATGTTCACATGGATATTATTGAGTGATATTTGTTCTGCAAGATTTGAAGAGGAGATTTGTGGTTCTCTTAGTTGTTATGTATGTGAGTTTTTTTTTTCTTTTCTTTTTTTACATTTTAAGGTTTGTAACTGTCTCTCACACATAAAGGAGCAGAGTGAATATAAATAAAATCTGCTTTTGTGAAATATTTGTTATTTACTCGACATGTGTCAAGGGAGATTACTTGTTGGTTAATCTATATATTATATGTATAATATCTCATTGTTTGCTGTACAGCTTGTGACACAGCAGAGACTTGGGATCCGATTCAATTAAGGACCAGGATTCTGGACAGCTGCAGTTGATGGCCAATATATGAAAACAAGATTTCTGTTTCCCTGCCGATAATTCATTCAAACGTCCTTTTTTCGTGTGTCGGTGCTCTCCCGTTGTCTGCCTTTGTCTTACAGCCACAGTGTGATTGTTATGTTGCTTGACACAGTGCTAACACCGTGTTTGTCAAGCAGCTGGAAAACAGGTGCATGCGTCTCATTCAATCTCTTCCTGTCGCTCTGGGCCTTGATTAATGTTCGACCAGGCGCAAATGTCCAGGTAGAGCACACATGAATGCACACAAGTCACCTGTCTAGCCCTCCATTTAACACACACACATATACAAAATAAACAATGCAAATCTGATTTAGATTAGCCTTGAAGCTTATTACATTTCTTATTATTATTTTCTTACAATTTAGCTTTTGTGGATGTTGTTTCTGTTTATTTTGCTTTTAGACAATTTCTTTGCACTCAAGTGATGTTGCAGCGGGACTCACGGAAGGGGTTGTGTAGCTTTCTGACAGCGAGGGTGAAGCCACTATCGGGGCTGTGAATGCGAAAGAAGATCATGGCGACGTTCTGAGAGGAGCGGCTGGTGGCTGCTGGTGCTGTGGAGGAGCAGTAGTCGGTGTATCGCTGGTGTAGAGGGAGTTGGTGGTCCTGCCTGCTGGGGAACTTCTCTCCCTTCAGGACCCAGCCGTCAAACATCTGCGAAGGAAAAAGGTTCTTCCCTTTATTAATTCATGATTTCCCTCACCATGTATTCACTTGGCAACATATTCTTTAAATTACTTGAGGGGAAAGCATTAGTAATGTTTTGGGAGCCAAAGATGTATCCATGTAGATTACTTCTTCCAGTACCACTCCACTAGCCCTTTGCATACAGCAGGGAGTAATAATTGAGAATAATCATTATCTTAAAAGCTAGAATAGGAATTTGTAGCGGGTGTGAAGCTAAATGGAATGACATAAGGGAAGTAGATGCAAAAGTGCAGCTCAAGTTTGAACATTTTGCTGTTGGCTTGAAATATGAGAATTGAGTACATCAGTTTTACTCTGGCTCAGAGGAAGGAGCGGGTCATCCACTAATTGGAAGATCGGGAGTTTGAACCCGGTTCCTCCAGTCCTCGGACAAAATACTGAACCCAGATCGCTCCTGAAAGCTGTGCCATCGGTGTGAGATGAGATGTGTGCCATTTGGTTGTTGAGCATCGTTCTCCTGCTAAAAAGTTCTGATCCGTGCGTGTCCACCCAGCCTGTCACCCCAGTCGGTGAGATCAAATGTATCCCTGTCATGCATTTTACCACTTTGGCCCATGAAATGAAACCGCAATGTAACTGGCAGGCTTGGCTGCACAACTAAAGCCTTCCCACACTTCGCTCTGAGTAATGTGACCAATGCATAGAGGATCCAGTGGGGTGTTTGGCCCTTAAACGCCGCCTTAACCCTGTTTGCCACCATCTTAATCACACGGGAGAAGATGAAATGGGATTCAGAGTTGAAAAGCCCCGAACTTCCTGTCTTCCACCTACGAAGGGGTCGGGGCATGTGTGGGTGTTGTTTTTCGGGTGGGTGGAGCCAACCTTGATGAAGTCCCCGGCGCTGCAGTCAATTTTGACGTCAGACAGCTCCAGGCTGATGACCTCACTGGGCTCAGCGATGATGAAAGCGGCACAGGCCAGCTGTGGTTGAGACGCCACGAAGGTGAAATAGCCATCAGTGGCCAGCATGTCCAAACATCCTACAAACCACACACACACATTACTAAGAGGGGATTCACACACTTTCACTGGGCTGTTGACCACCATAAACATCAAGGATTTAGTGTGATCTTCCAAAAAGGGTCATGACCTCACAGTTTGATTGGGTAATCTGCTCTATGCTCAAACACAACAAGTCTCCAAGTGTTTGCCCATGTTTATCGGAGTTGCCTTTACTGCTCAAACAGAGCTCATGTGGCTCTGGGGAGTTTGTGCCAAAATTATAATTGGACTTTCATAAAATATTGGCACTCTGTTCATTCCTGACATTTTGCTATATGCATCAATGGATGCCCTATATTACAGCAGGTGTATTATTATGTACAATACAGATGTAGGGGTTGATTGATTAAGTGATTAATTGACTGATTGATGGATGGAGTATTAAAATGTCTCCCTGTCTGGACATCAGAACTGCGCATACCTGCTCCAAATCGTTTAAATTCGTCACTTAAAATACTTTTAATTATGTAAAGGGTTCACTTGTTGTTCGCCAAGTCGCTAAGCATAAGCAGCTACTGAATAAAGCCATTGTTGATTGCAGCACTTACTGAGAGGTCGGCGGAAAATAAAATCCTCGGATTCTCTTTTCTGGTCCAAACTGAGCAGAGAATATAATCCATTTGCTGGTTCGTTGTCCTGAATGGAAAAAAAAGGGAAAACATAACAGAAATATAAAAGATTAGGTTGTCGCAGAAACTTTCAAGAATGATTGATTAACAACCAAAAGCATTACCTCAATGTAGCGACTGAGCCCCGTCCTCGTTGAGAGGGAGATGAGGAAGAGGAAGAGCTGTGCGCGCAGAGCCACCGACATGCTGAAGTGCGTCTGTTGGTAAAGTGAAGCGCGGGGGGGAAATAATGGCGCTGTGTGAGAGCTGGCGGCTTTTATAGCAGCACAGGCGCAGACAGGCAGGCCTACACCGCTGGGTCACCGGGAAACACTGAGTCGGGAGGACTTTTAGAGTCCTTTTAATCATGTGTGAAATCCATCAAAAGACAGAATGCAAACCTGTCAAATTGCATGAGTGCTTAGTATGGCTGTTTAATTGCACTTTAAACGAACACGACACAATAATGAAGTTTAAAACATACAGTGTAAAATACTTCACATCTTATAAATATGTTTTTAGGCTAAGTATTTTAAACATTTGAACCTAATTGGCTCATTTACACGAGCTCTGTGGAAGAATGGATATAAAAAAACACAATGTAATTAAATGATTAATTTGCATACGCATGTTAATATTGTTAAAACATGAATTTCCCCTGTTCTTATCATGTAAGGGATGGATGTTTGCGACACATCGTAGTGTTTTTGCGAGTGGGAAGCCAGTGAGGGATCATAGTGCAGTGGTGGTTTTAAAGGTCAGAGAAGTTGGGGCTTTGGGAGGAAACACTTCTCTAATAGCACTGATGCTGGACTGAATCGCCTCAGTCAATATTAATATCCAATATGTATCATAGTGTAGTTTTGCTCAACTCCACTCAATCTGTCTCCATTGAAACAACTGGAGCTGTTCCTCATTTTGCCTGTTATCTCTCTTCCTGTTCCAACATCAATGACTTGTGGCCTTCTTCGTCTCTCCATCATTATAACAGGGGAATCATGGAAACGTTTTTCTGATCTCTTTCGAAACCAAGAGTTGAGAGCGGCTAGTTTGAGTGACTTCGGAGAGTATTTCTTTCTTTATATTCAATAAGGGTACTAACGAAAACAATCATATAATCAGACTAGATCATAGTTTTGCTTAATGCCATGACAGTCCTTTTACATTTGATGATATACTTCTGGCATGCATTATTTTGGCAGGCACGTGTTTCTTTCCCACCATAGACTCCCATAGACTCGCCATACATGTCCACATGGAGAGATAGTCACAATATGGCCACTTATTGAGTTAATACCAGTGATGCTCCACTTTTCTGTATGTGAGACCCAAACAGACAGCCAAAGCATTAAAGGTGTAGTGTGTCGTGGCATCTAGCTGTGAAGTTGGAGTTTGCAACCAACTGAAACTTCTCCCAAGAGCGTCGGAAACTACGGTCCATGAGAAAAGGACTCACTCTAATATATAAACGGCTCACAAATCTTATATTCAGTTGACAATAAACTAGATAAAACATACTTACTGACATTATATTCCATAACTGCTAAAAGATCCCCCCAATGAACCAAACAAACAGCTGTATTCAAAAGGACAGCATTAATTACATCTGCTCACACAACAAGAGCATACAGAGTCGGAGAGAGAGAAGCTGCGATGTAATGTATTTCTGCGGTGACATAGCAAATTCATTTAGATGAGACTAATCCTTTGCGTCCACGCTGCTTCTGTGAAAGGTCACACTCGGATGCAGCCCAGTGTAAGAGAAGACGATCACCCCGCCAGCACTCCTACTTCAGCCTGCACTTTCTCTCGTGCGTCTGACATAAAGAGAGACTCTGTGTGAAACTCTTAAGCTGACGATAGCTGACATTTTCTCGACATGATGAAGGTCTGTGATGCCAGGAAAAAACCCCCCCCCAAACAATAATGAAGATAATGAATAACATTTGGTCTAACAGTCCCCTCGCCTGTTGTCTTCCAATGCTGATGACCTATTCAAGGTGTATTACTCTCATTTAAAAGCCAGGGGTCAGTGATGATAATTAGTTGTCTGACAAAGTCCTTGTGTTGAGAAGATGTCTAGACCTATTAGCCAGGGACTCGCTGCTAAAGTGTGCTTTGCTAATGTGAATGACAGCAGAGGAAAGGGAAAATGTTAGCAAAATGCTAGCCGGTGTGTGTATCTGTGTGTGTGTGTGTTGCATGTCCCTTGGCAATTTCACACAAACGCTGCGATGTGTGTGATGCGGTGCTGTGAAACATACTGCAATTGTTTAAATCCAATTTACTAAATGAATCAATGGATTTTAATGAACAAGTTACCCCACAGTCTCATTATACCATTATATAGTGTTCTGAATGATGAACAGATATGTCAATTCGCATTATGCTAGTCTGTTCACAGAGTTGATCATCTAATCTAATATAATATAATCAACCCCTTTATCATGCTGCGTTACCAAGAGAGGAACTCTCCGAGCACTTTTCTCATTTATGTCCACATTGCAGAAATCAGGATTTAAACAAAGTAAGAGAGGCAGATTTAATCATCAACAAAATAACACATACAATATGAAATCAGCTTCTAGAACCAGCGTTTAGTTTGAGCAAAGCTGGCCAAAGTTCCTGCTCTGATTCTGCTAAAAAATGGAACATGAAATTCAGACATGATTTATTATAATACCATAGTTAATTAAAAAAAAAAGCTCCACGACCACAACATAAAAATAAATTCATGTGACAGCTGCCTCTAGCTCATCGGCACAAAAGACTGCAACACCATCTGCTGGAA
Organism: Eutrigla gurnardus; assembly: GCF_963514095.1. Taxonomy (NCBI): domain Eukaryota; kingdom Metazoa; phylum Chordata; class Actinopteri; order Perciformes; family Triglidae; genus Eutrigla; species Eutrigla gurnardus. The sequence continues at coordinate 13,221,746 of NC_139936.1, read as the reverse complement.
AATGTTGGGAAAGGTTTACATCTTTCATTGCACCTGCAAGTGAGGATCAAGAAACTACACATTTCCGTAAAATGCAGCTAATTCGCTTCATCTGAGACGGACAGAAGCAGCTCGTGACATTTTAAGTGAAGTGATTTTGGAGCGCCCTTTGGAGTGTCTGTGATGGCTGCCTCGTCTGGCCAGATGTGACAGTTGACCCTCCATGTGGTCAAAGTTAAATCACAATGATCGCTGACTCCAGACATTAGCATCTTACCCCTTCCCCGTATCCCAGCATGCCACCTCCTTCTGCACACCTGCTCCCTGGCAAAGATAACACATACGGCTAAGTGTTTTTGCCTAGTTGTTCATTGTGTGTTGCCTGCCTTACACACTCACACATGCACACGCACACACTTCTTGGGGGATCTGTCTGTCAACACAGCGGCCCTGCTCGGCTCTAGTGCCTGACTGACCCATTCATCTCCTGCGGAGGCCATAATGAGCCGACCCTCCCCATCTAAACCGACCTGACAGAGAGAGATTACTTTAAAGCCTGCATGGATTTTCTCCCTTGTCTCCTCCTCCCCATTCCTCTCCCCTGAAAGTGGTTAATTCAGAGTGCATTAATGAGGAGCGATGGATAACACACTCTTCTTTTAATTACCTTCCAACGGAGTTCTTCGGGGGAGGCCTGGCGACTCCCATCTTGATGCTGGCCTGTTTGTTTGGTTTGCTTTAAAACCTTCTATCTAAGTCTTCTATCGAATGAATGTTGTAGTCTGGATGAATCATAACGAAGCATTTACAGGTCAGTCATTAAGATACTGTAAATCAAGGTGACCTAATAGTGATCTAAAAAAATAAAACTCCGTAAAAAATAATCTTGGTTATTCACTTATTCATATATTTAAATTATATTGGTAACACTTTTCAACATCAGGTAATTATTGGCAAGGTCATTGGACAAACAATGATACCATAAAAAACAATGCATCGATAATCTTAGTGTATAGTGATTATAGGTAAAGTACGTACTAAAAAGAGCCACTGGATCATCTGTTTGTTCTCTTTGGAAAGTTAACGCAACAAATACACTTACATATTGTACCGTGATGATTGGTGGTGCAGGTAGACGATGAGAATAATTCTGCATAATGGTATAATTACACACTGCACTGTGGGATATTTGTTCTGAAGCAGCGAGGGACCTCTTAACTCAAGGAAAAACAATCAGACACAATCAGAGTGTAGTGGCCCCTAATTTAACTAAAGGGCCGAGGGAGTAAAATCATTGCTTTGAAAAACAAACACCAATCTTGTTCGGTTGGTTGGCCAACAAAAAAAAATAAAAAAAAAATCACCACATTGCATATATATGTGTATATCCAACTAGAATGTATCATTATGTGTTTTGTCCTCATAACTCACTCATTACTAAGTCACTCAAGCCTGATCAAGACAAAGTTGAAATTAATTGAAACTATGAAGCGATGCTATTGAACATCCTCTCTTGTAAGATGACTTGTTCTATCAAGCAAACAATTCATATCAGACTGGCACAGTTTTGTTGTTGTTGTGGTTGTTTTTTTTTTGCACTGGGGTCAGGAGAAAACAAGAGAGATTATTTCAGTGAGAACAAACCTGCATCGGTAAAATGTATAATAGGGTACCTGCTGGGTTAATGAGTTAGGCCCACTTCCACTTCCTTGTACAACGTCTCAGGAGGCTCCTTATATGTCAGACAGTGGCCTTTCAGCTTATGTCTTGGAAATTATTCTTCCAGCTGCAGGCGGTGACCATTTCCAATTACCGGTACAAAAACAGCAGAGCATCAATTGCCTCTTTGCATTTGGAGGCTCCTGTCTGATGCTTTTATCCATGCCAGTAGCTTCCTGTAGCATGTGCTGGCTAGGACGGCTGCACCTGTGCCAAAAGAAAGAGAATCACTGTAGGAGACATATTCACGGTTGACTTTTTAGACAAAACTCTTCTTGTTTTTGCAAAAAGAGTCAATTGCTAATTCTCAGTTTGACTGAGCCCTTGAGCATTTTGCTCCCTGACTCCTACATCCTTGTGGATGAGTTAGTACTCTCCTAGTGGATTGGTTGGTCAAACGTCCTAGATTGCCAGCCAAATCTGTTTCTGATTGATCTTATACATGCGATTAGGATATATAAACATGCGGTTTGAAGTTCCCTGGTTGAAGTTCATTCAAACTTTGAAACATGTCTGCTCAGGGCAGGTGGGTGGGCCTTTGACACTCAGTAAATGTGTTCCTTCATCATCCCGCCTCCACTGTGGTCTGGCCAGTTTTATCCAGCCTAATACACATTGATTAGTTCACATAATCAATGCACTCAATGACAATGATTCAGTGCACTGTATAAATGGATCGACTGCAATCAGCTATGAACAGCAACCTTCTTTTTCATGCATTTTTCTGCATTTTATTAGCTTTGTTTTAATGGAGCAATAATTGCACAATTCTCCGTAGAGTTAACAGACATTTTTCATTAAATGATACCGAGACGATATAAAAATCTATTGACCATCTGTCTTGTCTTTTAAAAAATAAATAAATAAATGTATGAATGAATGAAAAGCAGCATTGTGATCGTCTCAACAGCCACCACAAGGTGGCAGTGTTTAGCTGCTGCTGGCATCGAATGTATTGACAGCTCTTTGTTGGTTTCTTGTCTTGTTGCACACTAAATCAGGTTTTCTGTATCTCAGCAGAGGTGATTCAACTGAATAAAACAAGACATTTGAAAAGAAATTTCAGTTATAATGAAGGGGTTCAAATCAGGAAACAACTGTTGGATATTGTAGCCAAGCGGTTTTGTGTTACAGAACTTTAGATTCAGGTTCGACATGTAAAAAGACATCTGGCCTGTCAGTCTAGGTGAGGAAACTTTTTGGGGAATACCACCACACATCTGCTGATATAAAAAAAACATATAAAGGTCCAAAAAAGAGCCATGTCATGTATCGCCTTACCCAACAGTTTGAATTCAAGGAAGAAGTGCAATTGGAAAACCCCAACGTGAAGCATCTAACTTCGCTATACTCCTGGTTTCCGTGGCCATGCATGACCAGGTCATGTAATGAATGTTGATAAAGTAGAAAAGCCTGTTTAATCAGGACGGATCACTGTGCAGAGGTGGAGAATGTCAGAGAGAGCAGGCACAGCTGCTTAGTGAGAAATCCAATATTGACTGTCGGGATAAATGTCCTGCATATTCTCTCATCTGTCCCAGGGGCCGTGGTATTATGCCTCTCACGTTAGCACTCCTAATTGGATTAAAAATGGCTTGTTATTGGGAGAAAAATGACTGAGAAAACTATCATGATTATTGCCTCTCAACAATGTTGGCTCCCAGAGCTGGAGAGGTGAAGTAATTGTCGTGGCTTCGGAAAATGTCAAAAAAAAAATTTGTGGCGCCGCAGTCTGTTTGAAAACAAACAGTTGCTTTGATTGATTGCATTATGAGAACAAACCAAGGGGAGACAACGCAGTCACATTCAGCGGCTCATTGGTTGTCTTATCCTGGTACAATGAAGGAAGAAATGTCACCTCAAAGTGTAGCATTCATTTGCAACATTTTATACTTTTCAAAAATGTTTAGAGGATCAACTCCTATGCCTTGTGTGAGTGTGTGTGTGTGTATTGCACACATGCATGCATGGCTGTGAATGCATGCGTGAACAGGAATGTAACAGACAAATCCATCAGATGTCCACTGGGTTTTGGTTTGTATACCACCAGGAGCACCCATTAACAGAAAATAAATGCCTGACGCCATAAAGCTGACAGTGTCTCATTCATACTGACACTCTGGCTAAATTACACGTAAAAGCACTGATAACATCATCATTAAATATTGATTTTAAGGGTGCTTGAAATACGAAAAAAAAAAACACATCTACACATTATATTGCAGATATAATGTGTAGCGTCAGAGCAGATTTGAGCAGAGTGGTTAAAAAAAAAAAGGCAGCCACGGTGGCTTCCTGTGGGTAAAAATATGGATAGAAGAGAAGCGGAAGAAGAAAAAGCAGGGAGTAGGGGGTGAAGAGGAGAGGGAGGTAAGGGCTTGGGAGGGGTAGAAAGAGATTTAAGGCTGAGGCTCAGAGCAGATGTTAGTGTTGATGATGATGGATGCGGGTTGTTGAGATGCAGAGTTGTTATCATGAGAGGCACTCGCAGCCTCCTCGCAGCACACTTTCCCCCCAGATGTCACTCTGCGTGCGCGCACGTGCACGTGTGTGTATGTGTGATACGCAGCGGCGGAGAGGGAGAAGCTGAAATGATCAGGCCACATGCCCAAATTAGGCGCTAACACTAAAACTACTTTATCCATCTTGGTATTTTCCATGAAGAGCTAAAGATTGAAAATTATTTTAATGCAAGAAATGTCCTCTGGTGTCTCAACTCGGATCAGCTACAAGTAATCGCAACAAAGAGCAGAAGCAGCGAGAAACTGCAAAAGACTGATTTGTCACAGATGAGGCTAATGAACAACTATCTTCTACACTCTTCGACGCAGATGTAGTGAAAAGCAACCTCCTCTAAAGGTCGAAATTGGATAAATTTGAAGATTTTTCCCCCTTCATCTCACACAAGGAGGGACATTTTCTTGCCTTCAACCACATATCACTGGGCTACCACACACACACACACACACACACACACACACACACACGCAGGCAGCAGGTGGTGGATGTGTGTATGAACGGGACATGTTGAGTGGTTACCTCCTCTACACTCTAACCAGATAAAAGGTGCAGGACAGAAACACGTCGGTAATTGATTGCTAATTAGTTCTTTTGTTGTCATCCATTGTGTCCTGACAGAGCTTTGCCCTGGGCTGTCTATTCACCAGCAGAGTCTGTGGCCTCGCAGCGAGGAAATAAGTGTAGCCAGTCCATAATGAGACAGACTCATGTAACCCCAGCAGGCGAAGGAAGCCGCTTAACAAAGCACCTGTTATTGAACTGCTGGATGCAAATGCAGAAGACACGACAATGTAAACGGTGGATTTTTTTTGTAAGCAGTGTCCCCCCCCCATCCACCCCCCACCCACCCACCTCGGCTGCAGTCTCCTTTACAGTAGGCCTATGTGGTGTAGCACACTATGAGCCATTTACATATACCCGCTATACTATACTCACATCTCTCTCCCTCTCTCATCAGTGCATGAGAAATTACCTAATGAGGAATGGGTCGCACATTTCCACAAACTCATTAACCCGCGAGCGAGTGAGACTAATTGCAGCGTTTGGGTAATGTGATTTCACATCTGTTACTGCAGCCCAGGACACAGTAGTCAGCACAGGGCTGGATCTGGTGGGCTGAGCCACACATAGAGCTAGATTTACCAGAACAACACACACCCGGGCTGCAGCTCCAGCCTGGAGCGAGGTTGGCTTTGGTTGTAACGGTTGAGCAACTGTTGTCACACAATGTTGTTTAATTACATGCCTATATGGGTAGCTTGGTCACCTGCATTAATTCTGGGAAAAATACAGATATTTTATATTTATAAAATATTTTTATTTTTAATAATATTAATAATAATAATAATAATAATATTTTTTCCTCTATGCTTCTGAAAGATCATTTCCCGTAAATAAATAAAGGGTTCAACATCCAGGAGTATACATTTTTTTCCTCTTTCACTGCTATAAATTAAACCTAGCAAAATATGATTTCTATATTAAGGTGATCCTTCCTCATTTTCAGTAATTAGTCTTTCTTCCAGTCTATTTAAATAACACACGTGGCCTGTTTATCATATCAGTCTGTAAATGTAATCACAGTGTGATCATGGGTCCTGCTGCATAATACACTCGCAAATAGCTTGGAAATAATGTACAATTTGTTTTTTACTGTATGTTAGCGAACGTCAGTCTCTTTCATTCATGGTAGTTGCGTATAACTGAAACAGGATTTAACACACACACACACACACACACACACACACACACACACACACACACACACACAAACGCATCCCAGAAAGGAATAAATCTTTTCCTCAAGGTCTTGACTTGGGTTGGTATTTTCAATAATTCAGTAAATTACTGCAAACAAATTTATGTTAATAGAAAAGGTGGGAACCAACTGTTTAATATGGGAAAAGTAATATACTTTTGTTAATTATGATTAATCCTTTGTTTAACCCCCCCTGCATTGTTACAGAAACTCCAATTATAAGTTTACAGGCAGTGGGACTGCTTATGGTAATGCCATATCTCATCAATTACCATCCCGTGACCGTAAATTGGCCTCAGAGCTGACAACGAGATGAGGTTAACACGCTGATTAATTTGAGCTGCTGTGATTTCAGGCTCAAGTTGACACTTATAATCTTTGACACAGACAGTGAGGTCTGCTCACTTTCATAATGGAAAAAAATGTTATTTACTTCTCTCGGAGCTAAGTTTGTAGACATTACGTCTCACATCAGGATGATTTGAAAATCAAAGTAACGCGGCAAGGTGAGCTTCTCTTATTACACAACTGATGGGCGAGTAATGACGAAGTTTAAATACATGTCAAATGATCAAAAGGTGTAAAAGCTGAACTGCTTAATCTGTGTTTTTGTGATGACATGAATCTATAGTAAAGACTAGACAAGCTACGCCTACTAAGAATGAATGGAAAACGCCTTAGTTTAAAAACTTCAGTATAACAGTGTCATTTTAGATTCATGGATGTATCGGATTATGTTTGCCCATCCCTTTAAGAACATATAATTGATATTTGTACTTTAGTAAATGTTTATGTCCTAGTGTGCTGCTAGGTCCAGTTATGTGAAAATGCAAAAATATGTTCTGCATTTGATTTAATTTATTTGCTATAAAATGGCTCTGATCAAAAAGTTTAATTAGTTATGAATGTAATTGATATTTTGCTTATTGGATTTGCGCTCATCACTTTGGTAGGGGTGGACGGCTCCCTCTATAAACAGCTGTGCTGCAAACAGTCTTGCACAATTCGGAGGACTGGCTCTACCTTTTTATTATAGCTATGAAGTCAATAGGCCTACCTACACTTAAAATCGTGGGAATAAAATTGTGAAACGTTCCCTTATTAAACCATTTTAATGACACCAAAGTGTAGTGATTTAGAAAGTCTTTCATGTTAAATGGCACCGTTGCTTCCCTGTGGCTCCTACTGCAATGTATAGTAACCTGCAGGTATCAGGCTGCAGTGTGACCCACATACAGCCTGAGAAGTGTAGCCTATTAATAGGATTATTAATAGGCTGGAATATAGTGGAATCCAGTCGCCATAATGTTTCTCTAACATTCCCATGAGAACTGTGCAGGTTTGTATTTTCATCTCTTCTGGCATTTCTATAATAACTCCAGTTGGATATTATAACAAGTTTAGTTTTTGCAGCAACTAATCAATCGTGTCATATCTACTTTGTGAGGATCACAGCAGCCAACTTCTCCAAAGCTATAGAAACTTGACACACACACACACACACACACACACACACACACACACACACACACACACACACACACACACACACACACACACACACACACACACACACAGGACTGTGGTTCCTTTAGTTACAGTCCATCCAGGCTGCTCGGTGGGGATGACCGTCATGGTTAAAAGCAATGACCGTCACATTCCCAGCATCTTTACCGCTCCTGTCTGCCACACTGGGACCAGTCACCTTTCATAAAGCCTTAAACCCTGTCACCTCGAACACTAGTCACCGAGCAACGAGCACGAACAATAGAAGTTTGTGCAACAAAATTACATCTTGGAATATTTTGCCCGCTGTCCTTACAGTAGCATACACTAAAAGCTTGGTAAAAACTACAATTGTTTGTGGCTATAATCCAAATAAACCATCAATAAACTACCAGAAGGACAGATCAGTACGGAAATCACACATAGGCTATAAAGTGCCTACAGGAAGTTGTAAAAAGTGGTCGGTATATGTGGTTAAACTTAATGGAGACATGAATCATTCTTGTTTTGACATTCTTGAAAATTATTTTTTATTCGTTTGTTCATTTTAAATTGGTACAAACCCGTCAATGTGGTGCATCTGATCAAACATTTAAGAAATGTGTCAAGTAATAGCACATACAATAAGTTAAAACATGTCACAAAAAAGACCAGCGGGTACATAGCAAGAATGTTTTATCTACACAAAACATCCTAAAAACAGCGTAGGCCTACTGAAAGTTCAACGTTTTTTTGTTTATTTTATTGTTCTTTTTTTTTCAAACTCTTTAGATGTATGCTCTCATCTCATGCAGACGAGACCGAGATCGCCTAAAAGAAGAACCTCTTCAATCTGAGTGGGCATCATTTTCTCCTTAAATTATCCAAGCGTTTAAATCCACATGCACATTGCATGCCCAGAGACCCCCAGTTCAATAGGCCCAACCTACAGTGTGGTGCGTGTGTGGTAGGCTGTTACCAAAATGTTTACCCACTCTTATAAATAACCGTTTGACATAACACAACTTCACCTGAACACAATAACGTGTGCGCGTAAAGACACACTCAATGAAAACGCAAATACGACGATTGTTTGGCTCTCAGTAATTAGGGCCTATAGTCTAGAGATCATTACAATAGTATTTATCATCGATAGTTGATAAAAATCCTTTTGAATTAAGATAAATAACCCAAACCCAAGATATTTTTTTCCTTCCATTTGTCCATCAGTGCTGTCCTTCTCTTTTTGACATTATGTCTATTATAGATGAGTTCACATACAGTCTCCATTTTCTCACATTTCTGGCCTGATTAGCTCGCTCGTTCTCTCGTTTTGATCTAATAGCGGGAATACAAACAAAAAGGAGCCACAGGGGTGGGTCAGGGGGTGCGGGGAGGGGGAGGGGGGGTAAGAGGAGAGGAGTGCGGTTGGGTGTTTTTGAAAAGTCACTAAGTGAAACTCATGGACACTGTGTGCTCCAGCGCTTTGCGTCGCAGCGATGCGATGCTTGTCCCTCTCCACATGTCACTGTCCGGGGAAGTACACAGCTGCGGGGAGCCCGTTACGTTCGGGCCGGAGAGAGAGGCCGACATTCCCGGGAAGTGCGACTGGTAGAGGTGGGACTGCAGACCGGAGCCGTTAGAGGAAAGGCCGTTGGAGAGACCCATGGAGTTTTGTGGCGGCCCGGGGCCCAGGCTGCACTGTGACAGGGACTGCATGCCCGGCTGACGACCCAGGGACGGCGGGAGCTGAAGCTGGGAGACTCCCGGCATCCCCGTAGCCCAGCGAGTGTCGTTGGCGTGGAAGGAGCACAGGCTGTTCTCCATGGCGGCCGCGGCAGAGAACTGTGGCAGGCCCGGTGTTGGGAGCAGCGTCCCCGGGGAGCGGAAAACATTGGTGGTCTTCTTCCTTTTCTTCCATTTGGCGCGTCTATTCTGAAACCAAACCTGCGGGCAAAGAGACACGACCGTGAGTGGTCCGAAGGACACAGTGAGGAGCATATGTCTGGAGCTATATCTGTTGGAAACATGCCCTTACAATAGCCCGCGGGTTTGTGAAGGCATGGGAAGGAAATACCATTTACGCACGATGATCTCATGAGATCAGTGTGTAAATGGTAGTTTTCGAACATACAGACTATATTTGGGGTTCTAATAGGACAAGCGGGAATTTATATTATCAACACAACAAAAATGATCAGGCCAATATAATTGTATCCCATAGCAGGGACAGAGCGGCCGATGTGGTTGGATCAGCGTCCTCCATCCCCCGGTGAAATCCACCCTGCTAGTATCCTTGACAACACAAATTCTTTACCATCTGTGGGGCCTGGTCTGAATCTGACCCTCTAACTGCGTGTACTGAGCTCGGGAACATGAAGACATACATGGAGACATTCTGCAATTTGCCTAAAGCTCCAATAAAAAATATCCAATGCCTAATAGACGGGACTTTGAAGGAGTATCAGTGGAATCTGTCTAATTTCAGTAGGATAAATTGCACTAGTATAGCCTATATATTCTTTTTAAAATTAAGCTATTGTAAATACCAACAATTCGGCTGCTGCAACATAATATCCTCCGTTTGGCGGAAATTAAACATTCCAAATGCTAGGGTCGTGAATTTAATTGTAAATGAAATAGCTCACAAACGCAGCCGTCATAAGGGCTTCTATTACTGGTGTTCCGCAGCAGTGGGCCGAACAATTTATCTTTCTAACATCTTATTTAAAAGCAGATTAACGGAAAATCACCCTAAATATGGCACGGAGTAATACAAATGTGCGTTATAAATGTACACATTCCATGTGAAAATAAACACAAACACACCGACACACGTATGAAGGGAAAATAATAATAAAAAAATAAAAAAATAAAACGCACGCGCGTCCCTGTTGGGGCTTTATAAAGATTTCACCATCTTCGGGTTGTGATTAATGCGCGCGCGAGGCCGTGAGTCGATGCCTCCGTATTAAAAGTGAAATCTCGCTCTCATTCTGCTCAGTCATCCGTGAAACGTCGCCCAAACCCATTACACTCGGGGGAAAGAAAATGCAATTTCTCATTCCATTAAAAAAAAGTACAATATATTCTTGAGTCCTATTAAGACGTCGCTGATAGAGCGTTTTAGAAAAGGAGAGGCTGCGGAGGCAGCAGGCACGCGGGGCCAACACGCCCACCGAAGACTCCACCTCGCAAGACCTGCACTAATGTTTACCAACAGCGAGCAGGAGCCGACCGGCACCGAGCGGTTAGGATGCTGCACCGCCTAGAATAAGGAATTGATTATTAAGGTGACTAATGATGATACTGGTTTTATTGCTTTCAGTGGGATCATTTGCATGAATTTCACATCGCTGGTTAATAACCCGTTGACTGTTATAAATAAGACTGAAATTGGTTGATAATGTGTTTGGTTTATTAGAGCCTGATATGATCCTGCATACTTGTTCAAATAAATAAATAAATAAATAATAAGCACTGCGTGCCATGTCCATATTAAATTGTTTTAAACGTGGTACAATTCCCCCAAATAAAATGTATTGACTAAAATTATAAATCATAAATCAGTCAAATTAAACACATAGGTGCCACACACCCCCACCCTAATAATTCTTGTTTCATATTTTGTGAAAAAAATGACTCAATATGTCTAAAATATTTACTTAACATTTTGTCATGTTAAGATAGAAAGATAGAAAAACAATTACCAAAGCTTTAACACCATGGTATTTTATACAACTTTTGCAGGTCCACAGAAACAGAAACGAAAATTAAGCAAATGCAAAGATGAAGAACTTTTACACACCCTCTAGTTTAAACATTTCCGGGGACAGTAAACACATGTGGCGTTGAACTACAATTTCTAAAACCCACCTGGATACGTTTGAAATTATGATCGTCGTATTCTTCGTTACCCGCAAGTGAGTATTGTTTCAGCACCTTGGACAGAGCCACATTACAGACAGAGTAAATTAAATGGGACGCGACTTCTTAGAATTAAATACTGCTTCCCATCACGTTAAAACCCGAACAAAACATAGCATATCGGAATCATATGATCTAACAAGAATATATTTGACAGTTATTGGACTATCGGAACCCTTCACATACACGGTGCTTATTCACGTGAGTAGTCGCGGTGTTGTCGCCGAAATAAACCTAATATAAGAAAATCAAATACGTGTGGTTCTGACAATAGAAGACGTTGCTGTTAAGTCAACACCATTGGCATGAATCCACTTTGATATTTCAAGCCTTTGCACCCCGTAATGCTTTTATGGCCACTTAATGGCCACATTAGAACCAGTGACAAATAACAAAATACATGATGGTAAAGACAAATGCCAGAAGTGGCCAAACTATGCGTCTACAAACGCAAGGATGGAGCATTGGTCCCGAATCCTCTCTCGTGAATTTAGCCCATTTTGCTCACAGCATGATTTAAATGGACGATTTTTTTAATATCGCGCTGGAAATCCCCCCCTACACGATCAAATGTCGAACCAAAGCCGCGCCCTGTATATCACGCCAATGTTTTGCATCCTGTAAAATCCACATCGCTGAACCACATTACCTGAACTCTGGACTCGGTGAGGCCGATCCTCAGCGCCAGTTCCTCCCTCATGAAGATGTCAGGGTAGTGGGTCTTGGCGAAGCTGCGCTCCAGCTCGTTGAGCTGCGCCGGGGTGAAGCGCGTCCTGTGCCGCTTCTGTTTCTGCTGGCTGGAGGATTGGCTAGAGCTCTGCTGCGGTTGCTGCTGCTGCTTCTCCTGCTCCTTGCCGTTCACAGGCATGCCGGCGGAGTTGGATCCCACGCTGGAGATGTCTTCCCCCGGCAGCAGAGTGGTTCCCTCTACAGAGTCCGAACCAGGGGCCATGTCTCCCGGATGCCCCTGGTCGGGCACCCCACCACCCAGCCGACACTTGAGAGCCTCTCGGTGTCCGAGTAACTCCGCAGCATCCTTCATCCCTAAGAGGATGATGGAGAGAGGCTTTTAGGTAAAACATGGCACATCTGCAGCGCAGAATCTTTAAATGAGTAACATGATAAAACCTTTGCTTCTCTATAATATACACAGCAGATGTCTATTCATTCAAAGACTATAACAAAATGAAGTCAATGTAGCTTGGGTCGTAATTTTGCACCGTAATTTTTGCTGTCAGAACATCCCTCATCCCATACATTACAGTAAAGAACTGCTTCAACCAACGATAAACCACTTAGCTGTTAAAACAATTAACTAAACAGTCTATCTATCACTTCATAAGGTCAAATAAGAAGTTGGAATCTTACACTGGAGTTTAGGGCCGGAGTTTAGTGATGATAACTCACCGAGCCGAGCATCCAGGAGGTCGGCGTGAGAGAGCATTGCGTACCGCTCCAGGGTGAAAGGCAGTCCAAAAAAATCCCACAACTTTGGGGCAATTTAAAAAGTATATATCGTCTAAATGAACGAAAATTCGGGTTGTGCTTAAAAAAGGAGGTCCCTTGCATTATAATGTCCTTTAGAGCGATGGGGAGGCGCTTATTAGTTGAAAGAACCCGTGAGCTTCCTCAAATAAGAGCCAATCAGAGCGAGAGCTTGGAAATGTCAGCGACGTGACTCCCCCCCCTCCTCTTTTTTTGAACACCCATACGCACGCACGCAAGAGCGCGTGCGCACAGACCCAGACGCGCACGAAACACTACAATTCAATTCAATCCTGTGCCATTCCGTCGTCTGATTTATTATCTTTTCATGCTCAAATTATTCCACATTAAACATCTTAATGGGTTTGTTTAATCTCATACAGTGTGTGCCATGACAGGACTCCTGTTTGTAGAGGTGTAGGCTATACATCTAAAATACGGGAGTGGAGCTCATACAGGGGCCTGTTTTATTTTGGCGATTTTACGATTATTTGAACCAGAAACTGTATCGCCATTAAATAATCACAGGATTGTATCAATTAGCTGCTTACAGACTCCAGAATGGCAGATCCCAAATGGACCGACAAAAAAAAACTTCAAGCTGATTATGTTTTATATTGACAGGGAACAATTGCAATTCCTGTACAGATCAGTGTATTCATAAAAGGGGGGAAGTAAGGGATGGAAAGCCAACAGGCCTCCTTCCAGCACCTCAGACCCCTAACCCCCCCCCCTACCCCCCGTCCTTGGATCACAACAAAACGAATATCGCTCCCATTCCCCCATGGCAGGTGATTTGTGGAGACAAATCGAGGAAATAAATAAATAAACGAGTACAGATGGATTTAAGCTCTGTTAGTGATCGGCCGCTTTAACTCGCATCGACTTTTCATCAACGCGGGCGCAATTAAAGGTATTTAGGCCTGTTTGGTTCAAACAAAATCAGACGTGGTAGACCCTAAACGATTGTGCCCCTTTAGCAGTGGTCCATAAGTAGGTCTATTATACAATTAACAGGACAGCCATTGATCTGCGCTCGGCTCGTACTTCTCCAGACAGTGCTGGTATAGAGAGGGCTTTTGGCAGATGTCAGGGTGAGCCTTGTGAATAGACCACCGCCTGGGACTAAATGGGGTTCTTTGCAGCCGCACAAAAGAGGCGTCCGAGCGAGTACTCCCCTCTCTCCTCCTGCACTACATAGGCAACTCATCTTTTATGCTCCTCGACCGCAATCTGCCAGGACGCAAGGAAGTAGCCGATGTGGCACAGCGTGAAAACTTAAGGAAATGGGCTGGTGCATGGTCCACTGACACGAGGAAAGCTGTGACCAGCTCCTGAGGGTTCAAGAGAAGCAATCAGCAGCAGCAGAGGCTCGATTCGTTTGATTCAGACGTGTAGACCAGGAGAGAGGGCAGGTGTAAGGCCAACCCTGCGTTTGGGAAGGGCTTGAGCCAGGAGAGACGGTCTGTATGCTTTGGAAGCCGTTTGATTTCCAATTAGTGTAAAGCATGAAGAAGACAACTGTAATGTGTGTGTGTGTGTGTGTGTGTGTGTGTGTGTGTGTGTGTGTGTGTGTGTGTGTGTGTATATATATATATATATATATATATATATATATATATATATATATATATATATATATATATATATATATATATATATATATATATATATATATATATGCCAATTGTCGAAATTAACTCATTATGTTCAGAGATAATTTTCATTTTGCTAAAATCCTAGCTCTTGCAGTAATCAATAAAATAATAAATAATGGCATACTGTTACATTATGTGGATTACAAATTAAGTGAATGTTAAAAAAAATAACTGCATCCATTAAATTCTAATTCAGGATTATTTTGAGATCAATTATTCAATTTATAATTTATTTATCCGAGTCTAATTTAAAATATTATTGCTATTATTAGTATTATTCAAATTGTGTTGCGTAAGTAATTGTTCTTTGTTGTTTTCTGTTATTCACACAGAGAATAGAAAACAAGATAATTACCATACAACAATTAATTTAACAACAATAATATTACTAGACAATATTTAACGTTTTACGCCTTTAAAAGGACAATGCCCAATTCAAGATCATTATTATGGACGACCTGTTTACATAAGATACGCGTAAAAGCCAAACGGTTGCAGTTATTGTTGACGACTTGGCCGAAGACCTACGTGATAATAAATATTGATATTGTGGTGTGTTGCAGTGAGAACAACCCGGAGAGCAGATATCCCCTCAGCTGTCCGATCCTCAGACTGGAACTTATTGCTGTAATAAGAGGAACCCACTTGAAATGGGTCTATGTCTCACTCAGCCTCCCTAACTGGACCGCATCAATCTTCCCCCAGTAAAAACACACTCGCATACAATCCTCCCAGGGTTAATGCGGCGCATCTGAGTGCGGAACGGCTGTTTACACGCGAGGAGACACTTTTAATGGAAGCGCACCAAAAACAAATGCAATTTTGTAGAGCAATTTCAAAGATCAAGAATTCCGTGTCCACCCTCTCCACCGTGTGTTTTTTTTTTAACAGTCAAACTGCGTTAAATCCGTTGCTCACACGGGCCTTTTGCAGAACAGGTTAAAACCAAAACAAGCGGCAGAAGGCGTGATGCAGGAAGAAGATCCTTTACACCGCAACCAAAGTGCAGCAGCAACCAAACAGGCGAGCCGCCCGCTCGCTGCTTATGCTCGAACACATCGCATCACCTCGCACGCATCTGAATTCACTCAGTTATAGAAATCTTAAAGGAAAATCGATTTCCCATCTGCAGAAATGGCTCTCGAGCAAATCACACTGTAGTTTGGTGCAGGTGCTTCGGTGACAGTCGGAGGAATAAGAAGCCGGGCTAATAAACGCGTCGCATCCTTGCCGGAGGGATGCAGCAGGGGCGAGGCGAGGACGGGGAGCCACAGCCAGGCAAAGCCATTAGAGGCTCCCCTCGTCGGCCACCCAGCCCGGCCGCACCACCCTGCGCATCTCATGCCCCAATTAGGCCCTCTGCCCTCCGCCTGGTCTCCGTTACTGCG
Source organism: Eutrigla gurnardus (assembly GCF_963514095.1). Taxonomy (NCBI): domain Eukaryota; kingdom Metazoa; phylum Chordata; class Actinopteri; order Perciformes; family Triglidae; genus Eutrigla; species Eutrigla gurnardus. Next base: position 13,205,826 of record NC_139936.1, on the reverse strand, counting down.
TGATCTGGTGGACAGCGCGGTAATCACGCCTTCAAATAAAATAATCAGCGAAGAAGGGCGATTTCCTTAATGAGGAAGAAGAGGCGTGTGTCACGGAGAGCGCGGTGTGGTGGCGGCGGCGTGAGGGCGTGCGTGCGTGAGCGCGCGTGTATGTGCGTGCGCGCGTGTGTGTGTGTGTGCTTGGTGGTGGTTGGGGGGTTATTAAAATAGCAATGAAACTCACAATCGGTGTCATTAAGCAGCCTTGCGTTAACACTGTGGTGTCGAGAGTCTGCAGCAGATTTAAAAATGTCTCATTACTTCTGCTGTTAATAGCTGGCACGATGCTGGTGTTCAGGGAAGCAGTCTGTGTGAACCATCCCGGGTTGAAGGGAAAGGTAAAACAGTGGCAGCACCTCATGCCAGTCAAAATATATAGTATACAAAAACATTAAAAAGGTGGAAGGATTCAACTCATTATCTGAAGGAAATGTGCATTCATGATCACATCTCCAATGATGTTGCATCGGGTGGAAATCTACTCAGCATTTTAGAAATTTGTGTTCTTGTTAAGCCCCCAAAAGACACAACTGTAAGTTCACTGCCTCACACAGCCTCATATAATACACTTATCTAAACTAACCAGAACAATGGTTCCCTCTGCTGATGAATGCAGATGGGCCTATTAATACCTAGCACATAATAAAACCTGGGCCATATGTGTGCTGTTGTGATGATTTAATGACTAATAATAGCTTGTTCTCCACAAAGAGTCCATAAATATTGACTATTCTGTGGAAATTAAGAGACTTAAACGTCTGATTAGTCAGCTAATTGACTAAAAGGTGGCAGCCCTAAACATCACACACGGCCATTGAAAGTCCCAACAACAAAAGACCAGTGGAGCTGCCGATGCTGGTGGCATGTACAATCAGGACGTAAACCTAAATCATAGATAGCAAATTAACGCATCACTGAAACTCAAAAGGAGCTGGACCTATTAGATGATGCCAAAATCCCAATTTTTAAAATTAATACATTTTTAATTAATAGGATTTCTATAAAATGACCAAATTCCTTGAAATGTGCAGTGATCGATTGGAAATCAAAGTTGTTTTCCTCTCGGTCTGCAAACTGGACATTTTGGAAACGCAGGCCTTTAGGCCAACAGTGAAACATATCTCCTTTGAAATCTGTTTTGACAGCTTATCGTCTGAGAGTCTCCACCAAGGTTTGCAATACAATTCTGATAAAAGCTTGAATCCACCCGATCATGAGTGCTGTGTCTTCTCATTTTTCCTCATACAAGCAGCAGTATAAAGCAGTGCTGTCTCAGTGTGCTTTTCTGTTAATTTAATTTCCATTAATAAATACTTATCTTAACGTATTCACATTTAAAAGAGAAGCAAAAAAAAAAGGGTTGGAGTATTTAAGTGTAAAGCCTGTAATGTATTGTATTTACAGTCTGACCTCAGTCATTTAGGCTTCCTATAGCTGTCCATAGATCTCATTCCTTCTCCTCCCCGACACCTTGACATTCCCTCCAGTTCTGCTCCAGCTATTAGAATATGTTCTTTCTTAAGTCCGGTCATTAGTTAGGTCCATTACTGTGGCTCCATCATTAGGAAGCTGTAATGCATCATTGAAGGTAATGAGGGCCTTACATTACAGGTGCCAGCGAGCCTTAGACACACTGAACGAGACCCTTTTCCACACTGCGTCCTGAAAACAACGCCGTTTGATTCATTTCACCACAAAAACGGTCAGAGGGAGGTGATGGCGGCATAACGAGACCTAACCAATGATCTGATGTAATGTGGAATTCATTATGAGAGAACCAACGGTGCTTTGTGAGAATGTGGATTAAGTGAAACATCACATCATTGGCGATGTGATAATTCTAGGTGGTGAGAATAAGCCGTGATACTCTTGCAGCAAACAGACATGCACATATTCTCACACTAACAGAGCTCCTGCACACACTCGTGCTCCTAAAATACTAAATAAAAGGGGAGGACTTGGGTCAGTAGTGTCTCTGAGTAGCTTGAAATTAGAAACATGTGCTGGTAATTATCAAACTGCAGCAAAGCCACGTCATGCAATTTAATGCCTCAGCAAATTAAAGAATAAATGGGATCAGTCTCTTTGACCTTGCTCAGTCTTACTCGCCGAACTTGATCTACCTGATACTTCAAGTGGGTGACTCGCTTATTCTTAGACATATATAGGCACGCATGCATATACTGTATATATATATATATATGCAGATATACATACTGTGGAGAGAAAGAAAGAATAAAAATAATAAATAAAACGAGAAAGCACACACAGACACACACACTTGTTGTATTTCGCCTCGTGTTTTCAGCATGTTACACGCAGCCAGTTCAGTTCGTCTCTCACTTCCCAAATCCCACACTTTCCCCATCCATCCACCCTCTCTTTTATCAACCTCTCCTCGTCTCCTCCCTCTCCCCCGTTTCCCCTCCTCTCCATCCACTCCGCCACATTTCTGCTGCTTCCCCGCTAAACACGGCGCACACCCCTCCCAAGATTAATTGATCATCAATTTAGCTCTAATTTGGACCAAGTCAGCTGGTAAATGGGGCAGTTTTCCCTGATTGTTAGTGAAATGTGTGCAAGTACATTGATAAATTTTGATTATTTATCAATTACAACCAAATGAACTAAATCTATTGAATAAATTCTAGCCTGATTGCCATAATAGAGTTTGAAAATATGGCTATTGATAATGATTCCGGCTAATAGTCTTTTCCGGCCGTGGTTGCCGGCTTGTCGGAATGACAACACAAAACTCATTTTTCACAGAATCAGCTGAGTGAGTGCGAGGCCGATCTTTCATTAATCAGTCATATTACGGAGCTGATACGCCGTAATACGCAACGCTTTCCTCAGAAAGACTCAAACACTTTGTCATATTTTATGTCAATTACCAGTCATTTCGTTGTGTTCCATCAAGACATCATGTAATAGTTAACATATGCTAAGGTAAAGCTCCCCTGTCCCGCCCCCCACGGGAGCTCCATTCGAGGATGCCGTCTCTGTATTTGGGGGAGACAAGGGGGGGCTGATGATGAAATGGGCCCTGCTCTTAATTTCTTATTTTCCTGAGCGGAGGCGCTTATGGGAAGGGTGGAGCACGGGCTTTTTTTAAATGGACCTGCCACCGTGTTTTCCCAAAGTTAATGGAAAAGCAGCTTGCTGGAAAATAGGAGAGGGAAAAATTGGAATTAGGTTCAGAGGCTTTCACACACAATAACAAGGGATAACTATGAGCCAAGGGCCCATTTCGGCTCCGACATACAAATTGGTGCTGTCATATTCTCACAGCCTCACGTCATTAACCAAAAGTGATCTTTTAGATTTTATTTTATTTATAATTTATATTAAAATTGTGAGACACAATTTCTCGGTTTGAAATAAAAAAAAAATATATATATTTTTTTTTTTACAAAATGCCATTCGATATAAACCAGGTAGAAACGGTAGCATGACACATTGCTCTGGCCAGTATTTGATGTTAAACCTGTCTTTACTCTTCAACCTGACCGCTGGGAGAAAAGGGAAGGAGCCGATCTATCAGCCTTTCTTTTCAATCAATGATATGATCCCCTCTGCACCAATAATGGCTGCTGGAAGCAGCTTAATGATCAGCATTTAGACTGGGCAGGTAAACCACAACGCTATAAAGCCAACACAGGGGCCAACTGCAGGTGAATTAACCCAGTCCAGATCTAATATGCTGGTGTCAGCTCCGGTTAGTTCATGGCTAACTGTGGCCTGTATTGGCAGTGGCATAGCATCCAACGTTATCTCCCTCATATGCCAGCAGGCAGCTATCTATAATCGATGGCCACTTTTAATTGGACAGGCTGTCTGTTAGTGGACACCGAAGGTTGTGCAGGGGGGTTGGGGGGGGGGGGGGGCAACGCTGTATTCCATACCACGTTATTGTGGATAAATGGGTCGGGACGTCGAAGGTGTTCTCTATAAAAAGCCAATCAAGGCATCTGCTGTTGCATGACAGTCAATTATATTTGAAAATTTCACACAGTGACCCTCAACAATTTATTGCAGTTATAAATACTGTGATAGACATGAGACAATATAGATTGTAATATCAATACATTTATTCATCAATATTTTCTACTAAATGATCCAAACTAGGTATAGCCTGCCTTTATTTGCCGGGCATTTATCCACCGTGCTCACAACAGCTTTCACTTTGTGAACTGATAAATAGTTGCAAATGCAATGCCATCATAATAAATTATGTAGTAAACTACAAAGACAACCGTTACCATCTTACACACATATTGTTTCCAGAGCTGCAAAAGTTAAGAAACCTCCATAAACGCGAATGCCATTCGCACCTTATTGAGCTGAGTGGGCCTATTATATCCAAACACAACTCATTTTCAGTCCTCTAAAAATATTGGTATATTAGTGTTTGAGGTATCGAATCAATACAGACAGAAATATCTTCACTAAGGCAGTCAATAAATGAAATCAGACGTTATTAGCCTAATATCTATGCTGAGGCAAGGAGGTCAGAGAAGAGTGAATTAATTCTCTCCGCCGGAACGACCTACTGATGCTGGGTTGAAAGGCTTTTCATTCTGTATCCACATACTATTCATTATTTCCAAAATGAACTCAGCAGAGGTGGGCTATCCTGCCTTGACTAATAGGCCTGAGTGACTTTTCCTTTATTTTGCTTCTGGACGTCGGCCTCTGAGGGGGGCGAGCCTGGGCACGGTTAAAGATATCACCCAGATCTGCAGCTGCATATGTTTAAAGATGAAATTGGCTGCATCATTCGAGGCACCATCTGATGAGCATCGACTGTCCTTTCTCATTCCTCCCTCGCGGTTGATGATTGCTACCAGCAATCCCAAGCCTCTACTCTTCTCTATTCTCCTTTGAAATTGTATCAAAAGGCTACTATTTATTTAAAGAGCGCTGTGAGTAAAGCTAGAAGCAGGAGAAGGAGGGCCACCGGTGGACACGCTGCTTTTGGCGCAGCCTCTAATTGATATTGAGCGAGCTGTTGGTGAGGAGCGCACAGGGCCACTGCTGGCTAATCTACGCTTTAATCAGCGTGTGTAATGAGAGTGGCGGCACGCTCGGAGAGAAAGAGAGACTTACAAGCAACGTCTGTCAGGGTCCGGGGGAAAATATTGGCTCTAATTGTTGTGATTAAAGAAAACTAGAAGACTTTGGGCTGTTTCACAAATAGAAGGTGTGAGGGAGTCTACTTTCCTTCAGCACCAGGGTGCTGTCCAAGGTGCTGAAACCGCAGGTAGGGAACTGAAACACGCGGGCCCTGTAACTGCTCCTGTGAACCACGATACTGAACATGTCTCTGCATGTCTTTCGAATTTGGATTCTTGCAAATGTTGTGCCAACATCTCACTGAAGCCCGATGACAATTCTGGTGAGGTAAGCTAATTTGTGGACGAAGCTGCTATTGTGACGGAACAATCCGTACCGAAGAAAGAGGGAGGAGGAGAGGCAGGAGGAAGGCAGGCCGCAGAATGAATAGCAAGCGGACCATTAGTAGAGGTGTGTGTGGGAACACTGTCTGGCAATTAACAGGGCATTAGAGAGAGGAGGCGCATGCACTCACATGCATAGACAAAACAGAATCATGCATGCACGTACACATAGGTCTACACGCATAGGCTATACATACACACACATCATATATATATATATATATATATATATATATATATACATATATAACTACTGAACACAGTTTCAACAATGACCAAACATCGCGAGTGAGTCTTAATTGCAGGTTTTCATTGCAGGGTGCCATCATTGTTTTTTCTGGTCACCGCGCAGGGCAGCCGAGCGCCATTTTACACCCAGAGCCTCAGCAAAGCTGCCTGACAGTCGGCCTGCCGCTGAGATTAGCCTCATCTATCCGGTGTCAGTGACGGCCGTGTCCAGAAAATCACAGCATAAACGACTGTGACTGAAGTGTGTGTGTGTGTGTGTGTGTGTGTGTGTGTGTGTGTGAGAGAGAGAGAGAGAGAGAGAGAGAGAGAGAGAGAGAGAGAGAGAGAGAGAGAGAGAGAGAGAGAGAGAGAGAGAGAGAGAGAGAGGGGGGGGGGGGGGGGGGGGGGGGGGGGGTCAACGGATTACTCCGACTGAAACAGACTGTGGTGGGGATGTCCAGGGAGCTGGGGAGGTATTGGGTTTCCATGTGACAGACACAGAGCACACTTCAGTCTTCCCCCGACCGGGTCAACTCCCCGATGCTAACACTTTGTCCTTTCATCAAACACCTGTATGCATTTATACACAGTGTATGAAACATGACACGCGCAAAAAAATAGGTCGTTTTTATTATCACACAACTGAAGAGGGATTCCCCCCTCAACAAAATAAGATATCCACCAGCACACAAAAGTGACAACTTCTCTAACAAAATGATTGATAGCACAAACAGAAAAGAAATCACGGCACCTTTTAAAGGTTAGGAGGCAGCCCGCAATGATTGGCTGACAAAATGATTACACTTGCTCAAAGTGGGGACCTGTAAATTTAACAGATATGACTGATGAACCTCGGCCGCTGCTGTTGTTATAAATGACATTGTGTTTCGTCTTATTTATATGGAATCATTTGGGAAATCAAGCGTCTGCTGGGAAATCTTGAAATTAGGCGTTGTCAAATGTGGAAAAATACGTGACATTAAACAAATACTGTAAATATAATGTAATAGAAAAATAATTATTTTAATTTTAATGACCCCAAACTTGAAGGGTATTAAAGAAATTACGCATGTGTGTGTGTGTGTGTGTGTATATATATATATATATATATATATATATATATATATATATATATATATATATAGCCTATATATGTTTTTTTTATAATGCTTTGCTCCAATAAAAGGAAAAACAAAGACAGGGGCGTTTCGTCACGTGCTCCCCATTTGTTACATGTCCGCTGAGACGGAGAAATTGAGATATCAGGAGCGATCGTATTTATGAGGCTTTCTGACAAATAGGCGCAGTTATGCTTCGCCGGCGCACTGTTTACATAGAGCAGCAGCTCCATTTCAGCGCCAGACGTTTATGGAGCGTGTACGTGCGTATTGACGCGCGCGAGCGTGTGCGCGCGTACGCGGCGTTCACAGATGGCCTTGGTGACCTTGGAGAGGGTCACCTGTGAAGAGGGTTGGAGCAGGTGATGCATCCCGAGGAGACAGACCACAAAGCACAGGCTCGTGGACGCGGACAGCTCCAGCAAACATTGTGCAGCTGCGGAAGTTTTGAAGGTGACTGCGTGATTTTCCCGTCATCCATCTGGAAATGCCGACGTCCTGTGTGCACGCTGCCTCTCCCGGGCTCCACCGCACTCTAACTGCCTATTATGGCTCGTATCGGAGCGACCCGGAGTTATTTCCTTTTACAAATAAAGTGCCTTTGAAAGAGATTAGAGAAATATGTACGAATTTCGGCTTAATTTGTTTGATCATTCCATATTACAGAGCTGCGTAGTGCTGAAATGTGATAACAAGTTTTCAGTTCCTTTCATTATGTAAGAGAAATTAGACCTCGATAGCGTTTCACTGGGGCGCGGTGGTCCCTCGGATGAAATGTAATTTGTGGGGAGAATTTGTTGTATCTGTCACAAATATTCCCAATTAGCCAGGTAATTATTTGAGGGTTTCTGCAATTACGGCTTAAACCGGTAAATTTGAAGCCGTAGCTGTCCCTAATTGGTCTAGATTTGATATTTTGCATATTTGCATAATGAGGGAATTGGGAGGAAATTGTGTTCATCCATTTGTGAAAAATTCTATGAATTTTATGAATCTGAAAGCCATCCCCTTGCGGTCGGTGACTTTGCCTCAGTTCCCAGAGGAAGCAGGGCGGGGGCGCGCAGGGCACGGTCACGCCTCCACGTGCGCTCGAGACGCACTCACTCAGGGTGAACGCTCGAGCTGTACAGTACTCTGCAGGAGATGTTGGAGAAATCCATGCGTTGTCAATAATATTCTATGAATATATATATATATATATATATATATATATATATATTTAATATTTAAATAAATATTGATATCCAGTCAAACCCATAAAAGCACCATTGCTGCACTGGGATGAATAAAATGTTTCATTTGCGCTGAAAGATATGTAAAGGAATTTACTTTAGGTGTCTGATCGCTGATTTATTAAGCATTAGCAGCGGAGCCACGGTTATCTTTTTCATTTTTCATCAGTTAACAAACAATATGGCTGTATGGTTTTATTAAGAAGTCTTTGATTTTGTCATTAGGTTTATATTAGATAATTCATCCAGATTGGTCTGTGAGACTTAATCATGCATTATCACAGTGCGCTGATTGATATTGAGAAAGCTAAGTGTTCTATGTAATTGGTAATAAAGAAGGTAATTTTAGAAATTTGTCCAATCAGTAATGATTATGAGGCTGTGAGTAGGTAATGATGTTAACCCTAGTTGCCTCTTACACAGTCCACCTCTGGCATATCAAATATTAAATATAATAAGCTCTACAAAAAGAGGAAATACCCTGTTCACACCCCTTAACACTATTAGAAATATGTGTAGTTTCTAACGTTAATGAGAATTTAAAAAATGAGTTCAAGAGGCCAGACCTCGGGTACAGTGAGACACAACCTCTCAGGTGTTTCTTCCATGCAATATTACAGGAAGCTCCAGCTGGTAATAGTGGTGGTGGAGTGTGTGTCCTCCTCATGTAAAGGCTTTAGCCCGCTGAGAGCCGTATATCAGAAAGCAGTAAAAGAGAGACGCTAAGAGCACTGATGAATGTCTGAGAGATAGATGTGTTAAGTGACCTTGGTACATTACACTCTCCTTCAAAGCCGCAGCAATGAAGATTAGTGTAGTCTTATCGTGCCCCGCCAAGTGTGCTTGTGTGTGTGTGTATTTATTATTTGACTATAGGCTGCATCTTAGCCATTTCTCCAAGAATGTTTTGATTATTTTTTCTTTTTTTTACAGGCAAGATAACAATAAATAATAATAAATAATAAATATAAATATATCAACAGCTCGTGTGCTCGTCAACTTATTGTTTTTTTCTCACGTTTTTATGTGCCCGTACTGTATAGAAATGTGCATAATTTTATACTTATAATTTAAATATTTTGACGTTTAAAGTGAGTGCTAAACTGCTGTCCCACAAGCCATAATTTCACTTTTTAATGCAAGTAAAAAGGAATTCTATCATCAATTACTTTTTAATTAATTAATTAATTACTTGTTTTGTCTCTGAAATGTCAAAAAATAGTTTAAAAAAAGGCTCAACACAATTTCTGTCTGACCAGTTGAAACCCCAAATGCATTCAATATCCAATTATATAAAACGGAAAAGCAGCACATCTCTTGAACAAGTAAAATGTTTGGCAAATTGTCTTCATAAATGACTGAAAGGATTAATTCATTATTAAAATAGTTTAAAAGCTGGAACCATTCGTCCATTCAGGAGAAAATTCATTTAATTTATTCTTAAACACAGGATAATATGAGAAATGATCTCAAAACAAGGTTGTAGTTTCTGAGCATTTAAGGTATACAAGGTGATGCCGTTGCTTTTTAAACATGCGGCTTAAGGAGAGAAAACTTTGGATATGGATCCGTCAGTGGAGACCCTGAATTACCGTTACCGTGGTTTTATTAAGAAGCAAGAAAGCAAGCCAAAAACAAACACAATCACATTGATTTATGAGAGGAATATCACACAAAATATCCTGCTTTAATATTCGCAGGCAGCTCATAAAATAGGCTGCATAATAATTTCACCATTTCATGGGATATTAGACCATAATGACCACAGTCCACCCCTCTACACCCCACAGCCCTACAGGCTACGCACACATACAGATATACACCTCAACCCCTGGGCAGACCAGTGTCGGGGCTAATTTATAGGTGGAAATGAAAGGCGAGCTTAATGTAATGGCTCCTTACAGCCATGAGATATTATTCGCACCATCACTCCATGGGTTCAGAAAGAGGAAGATTTGGAAACAAGAAGGGATGTGGATTTAAGGAGAGAGCAGGTCAAAAGAGAGGGGGGGGGGGGGGGCAGGCTAAACACATCAACACGGGGATTGGAGGGCTCACAGCACACATTCTATGTTTTTTTGTGTTTTTTTTTTTTTCCAGGAAAAAAAACAACAGCAGCCATGAATGTGTTCCCAATGAATCTACAACTACAAGCCTGAACAAATAGAATCACACACACACAAATACAGCGGCAACAACAACAGCAGCAGCTGAAACTGGCGTATTCTACTCTTTGAGTTAATGGGAATAAAATACCTCAGTGGATGAGTGCAGATGTGTTTGATACAAATAGTCATTTTCCTATTTGCTGCCTCATTGGGCATGATGAATGATGGAAGTCATGGAGGCGGTGTGATAAATGGCAGCACCTTGGCTCTACTGCATGGCCTATTGATTCTCCTTCTTTATTACCCCTCCAACCCAGCTGGCTTCTCTGCCCCCCCCCTTACACACACGCACACACACACGCACACACACGCACACACTCACAGAGCTCACAGAGTACAAAAACACACATGCGTGCAGCCTTGTGCCCGGTGGACACACACGCACGGGCACGCACGCAGGCGCTCGCACGCATGCACACACACACACACACACACACACACACACACACACACACACACACACACACACACACACACACACACACACACACACACACACACACACACACACACACACACACACACACACACACAAAAGAAACAACACATGGCCATTTGGAGATACACAGAGCGAGGGACGCTGGTGAGAGGCAGCAGGAAAAAGAGGCAAAGAAAAAGTAATGAGAGGATGGAGGAATGGGGAAGACAGCATAGCAGAGCTGTGTTTTCATATCTGTGGCTTAACAAAGCCAAAATATGGTTCACATGGAAATCTACAGCCAGAAGATGAAATGCCAAAAAAAAAAAAAAAAAGTAAGAGGAAATCAAAACATACAGATGACTCAATTAAAGTGTTTTGGAAAGGCGGTTTAATCGTCCTGAAAATGTTTGGTTCGTTTATAAAGCCCAATCTGTCAAAGAGCAAATAGTTTGATGAGGGATTGGCCTGTTTGCACAACGCCATCAGTCACACAGACAAAGCGTGCAGGATAAATCAGTGATATGACCATCTACTGAGCTCTTCATCATGCGGTAATGAGGGTAATATCCTCCTCTGCACAGTAACATCCAAGCAGGTTTCAAATAGGCAAACAGACGAGCCCTCACCACCTTAACCGTCTCCGCTGTGCATATTTCAACACACGGCCATACCGTCAACAAGGAAGAGTGATGTTCGAGCGGCGGTGACAGGCGCATTCTGTGAGACGACGTGTACAGAGGTGAGCCAAGGCGAATACTTCCTGTCGGACACCAGGAAGTGACACGGATCAGAGGGAACGAGATTAGACGTAGCTCAGGAGAGATAAGGCTTGTCAAAGACAAATCAAGGTAACGTCTCTATCATCACTGTCATAAAAAAAAAAGAGAAGAAAACACCGGTTCTTTTTCTGGCCTTATCTCTCCATAGGGCGACGAGGAAACAGAGTGATCAAACTGCACTGACCTCTCAGACTTCAATTTACCTGCTGCATCTCCTTGACCTTGAACCACAGAGATAATAATTCAGGGTCTCAGGCAGGTGATAAATGGTTTGTGTGCATGTGTGCACGTGCATGCGTCTCTGTGTGTGTCTCTATCCAATTCACAAAAGTGAAAACAAATGGAGAGGCAGTGAGCTAGACAAACAGAGGCAAAGCACATGTGTGTGATTAAAAAACGCACCTGCTTCTTGAATTGGTGTTGTGTAATGTACTAGATTGTAACACGAATCGCTGTTTTGCAATTCATTTATATCTTTTTTTTCTATGTTATTATGCTTTCCACTGTTCCAGTGTTGGTGCCACATTCTCATCAGGCAGCTTTTTTTAATCAAAAGGTATTTAACGGGGATGCACTGATCCAACTTTTCAGTCCTGATACCGATACCTTTGCTTTGGGTATCATCCAATAGTTCTGATCCGATACCAGTGTTCAATTAATACGCCGTATGCCTCATTGTGTGGAGGAGACTTGGATCATTCTTTTATGTGTTAGGCTATTTCAGGCTTAACTTAACCATTGCTTTCCTAACTTTGCAAAATAACATTTTAAACATGTTTAAAAAAATGGTTATTTACTCAAATAATAGTAGAAATGATTGGCCTATTGGCAACAATGTCTGATCCAGCTATTTGAGTTTGCATCTGACAGATATCCAATATCATAAGTATCGGTGCATCTCTTGTAGTAATAGTAATGGCTTAAGTGATGGTTAAGTACTAATTTACATATGGGCTTTATGTTTTGGTCAGAAGTAAGGACAAGTTTTGCGTCATCAGGTTGTGAAAAATCCCTTGAGCTGATGTTTCTCTTTTCTTTTTGGTAATAATGTATTTATAGATGTTGGTGAAACAAGTAGTATCACGTCTGCAGCTTAAAAAAATGAAAATTAACTTTCATGAATCAAATGTATTCAGACCTTTTACTTAATAAGAAAATATAGCAATGCTGCAATATAACAAGAATCCATTAAAATGCCTGCAAACAAAACAAAAATGTCACTTCAATTATATAAGTAATACAAATAAAATGTACTTAAAGTACATAATGATATTATTATTGATTAATGTGTAAGCAGCATTTTACAGTTTGTGTTGTTGTTGTTGTTGTTGTTGTTGTTGTTGTTGTTGTTGTTGACTTATTTTAACAATGTTCCTGAAATACTGGGGCAAAGAACGTATGGGTTCTAAACATAAACTAACATATATGTTTATTATTGTATTTGTCAACAACTATTCCTGTAAGGCAATACACATCACAGGAGAATTAGAAATACCATCAAATACCCTATATTAATTAATACAGCTTGATGAGGTCAGTCCACCAGCAATCTTTTTATGCTGATTGCATTTCTGCATATGTGTGTGTGTGTGTGTGTGTGTGTGTGTGTGTGTGTGTGTGTGTGTGTGTGTGTGTGTGTGTGTGTGTGTGTGTGTGCCATGAGCATGCGTGTACATGTGCAGGCTTGATGGCTTTCACCTCACGCTCCCTGCTTTAAAAGTCCATTTGGACTCCTGCCTACAATCACCTTCCCGTCGTCGCTGTGGTAACGGAGCCAGGCCTAATTAGTATGCATTATCAATTAACAAACTTAATAGCCGGCAGATTGATTAGATCCTCAGTTATAGGGGCAGAACTCAGGCGAAACATGGAATGAAAAATAATCATACGCACAGAATTGCATACTCACTCTCGCTCGCTCTCTTTCTCGCACACACACACACACACACACACACACACACACACACACACACACACACACACACACACACACACACACACACACACGCATACTCACCAACCTTCTCCTCCTCCTCACTTGTGTAATTACTGTATGCATATGGCGGTGAGTGGATTGGGAATGAGGCAGTGTGAGGTTTTAAATAAACCTTCAGCTTATAATGAGTCAGGCCGCCATGGCTGGTTTAGCTCCGATTGTGCTCCACTCTAATGAATGGCAAACCTTTTTCACTGCACACACACACACGCACGCACGCGCACGCACACACACACACACACACACACACACACACACACACACACACACACACACACACACACACGGACACACACACACACATACACGGACACACACACACACACGGAAACTGTTTAACTGTGTATCAATAGAATAAAAACACATGCAGCGTGTGGATAAATGTATAGGCTGCATCTTTCACTCCCATATATCCACACCTTCACACAGCGTATACAGGCACACATAGAGATGGACACACAAACCCATGCTCTCACACACACACACTGAGAATGTAATCAGGCGTTCGTTTTACCCTCCTATCAGTCTAATGGAGGTTAATGAATGATTAGGTCTAATAATTTTTAGAGTGGAGCTCTATCTTAGCCACGCGATGCATCAAACGCTTAACAGAGTGAGAGTAACAGGAAACAAACTCGCCAGTGTTGTGATGGTGACATTTAAGCAAAGGAGAAAAAACGTCAAAGAATGCATGTAGGCGTAAATCATTCAATTTAAATCACAACGTTTTCTAAAAAACCACCAGTTGTGCTGTCCATGGTGCTGAAACAATTCAGTTCAAAGTTGCAGGTTGCAGGAAAAAAATGATTCTATTCGTAAATGTATTAGATAAGATTATTACTATAATACACGTGTTTCTGCCTGCACTCTCTATTATTTGTTTACATTAAACTAATGTGAATTTTAACACCAAAAGAGAATCAGCCTATAGCTTGGAAATAGTTACACATTTTTAACTTGCATTTCTCTTTCTGGGTAGAACAAAATATAAGTCATAAGCTCCCTTGAAATAATTTATCATTCAGTCTCCCGGTGACATCATGATGCGTTTGAGTCTTAATTTACATGTTGAAAGTAAAATTCTGAGAAATATAATGACTGAAAAAATGCACAATACAATAACCATACCAGATAAGAAAAAATAATTAGAACTTCTCTTTCTTCTAAATGATCCAGATTAGATCATGTGGTCAACTTAGCTGCCAGCTTCATATAGTCATTGGGTTTATACATTTTTGACAGGTCAATGAAAACGTCTGTCATCAGAACAGGCCAAAACAATCTCTACAATACAAGCTGTGGAAAAACAGGGTGATTTTTTTTAAATGACCGATAACTGAATTTGTTATGAAATATTGATGTTTTGCTGCCGCGTGTGCTCTTGGCACTTCAATAATGAAGATAGTGAGCCAACGGTCAATCAATCAGAGCTCGGATATGGTTACCTTCCTCAGCCCGGGCTACTAAATGCAGGGCTATAGCACATAGGCCCCGTATAGAACCAGTGACCTACCACATCAGTGAAAGGCCAATTCATGGGCATTAAAATGCAAACTCGCGCATATTTCATAGTGTTAAATTTTATGAAGCATTTAAAGCACCATCCCTCCAGTAGTAAATCCAAATGGTCTTATTTCCTATTCATAATATTCATACTCGCCGGCTCTAAGCAGTGACATTAAAAATGTTTGCTTCTCCACCAACTTAGAGGTTGAAATTAAATTGAGTTTGGCAGTGAAGACACATACATATTTACACATAATCACACACACACACACACACACACACACACACACACACACACACACACACACACACACACACACAGTGTGACTTTAGTGCAGATGTGCGCCTGGTCTCCTCTGCTGCATTGTGGCCCAGTTTGCAGCCATCTCCCTCTGATGTATAACTCGTTGTCCAAGCCTTAATGTTGATTTATTATCCATCCATAAATTAGAAAAATATGTTTGAGAATTCCGTGGCGCAGCCAGGCTCTGTGGATCGTCTGGGGATTGGCTGACGTGTCAGAGCCGCATATTGGCTCGCCAGGCAGCCTTTTGTTTCCCTGCACCAGCAGGCATTTAATGAGTGCTGATGGCTTAAGGTAAATGTGTTAGGACAGACAGCAACAACAGCCACAAAAACAGTCTGCTACATGGGAGAGATGTAGACCCGCTAAACAGCAGAAACCAGCTCCTTTTCTTTACAGACGTGTTAAACAACAACACCATGATTTTCATTATAAAATCATTTTGGCTCCTTTTTTTTGTTGTTGTTGAGTCAAATTAAGTTTCACTAGCAGGCGATGGCTATAAACTTCATGAGCGGTGTATTTACACTACCTTAAAGACTGCGTGCTAATTTTACAAACCTTCAGCCTTCCATTCAGCAATTCAATAAAATGCCTCTCCAGAGCCAACTCATCATATTAGCTCTAGTTTCAGCAGTGTGCAAG
Organism: Eutrigla gurnardus; assembly: GCF_963514095.1. Taxonomy (NCBI): domain Eukaryota; kingdom Metazoa; phylum Chordata; class Actinopteri; order Perciformes; family Triglidae; genus Eutrigla; species Eutrigla gurnardus. Next base: position 13,189,931 of record NC_139936.1, on the reverse strand, counting down.
CCTATTTTTCTCTTATCCTGCTATTATCGCATAAGGTTGATTATTACTGGGGATGATTCTCCAGCCGGTCCTGGCTGACATGTGAACCGACATACATACTAATTTCTAATAAAGCCTCAGACATCTCTGGGACTGTGTTGCAGCACAAACCAGACAATGCTGCATTTTTTTCCTTTTTTGTTACGCAGTTCATATTAATCATAGAAGTAATCACAGGTCAAGGTTTAATTTAGTGACATAGAAGCCGCCGTGATGTACACCGGATCATCATCCCCCATTTGTCCAGAACAGCCTCTAGCACTATGAGACACACTGTACGGCGCATAATCAACACACTGAGACAGAAACATCATTGTCATCTTGTCTTGAGCTGACACTGTCAATTCATTGTCATGGCTGTTAGGTCTGCTGTGCTGATGTCCTGCTCTATTGTTTATGTTACAGATGTTGCAGTAATCAGAGCAGCAGCGTGTGAAGGACTCAGCCTGCAACCTCGACCAACATCACGCCTGCAAAGGTCATTGTGGAAACGCTGTGTGATGGTGATGGCTGGGATAGAATGAGACGTGGTTCCTCTGAGATAAGCCGTTTCCCCCCCTCGCATCACCATCAGTGGCTCTCTCACCTCTTTAGATGCTCATATTTATCCCTGACAATGTTAAACACACACAAAGCTTCACAATCACTAAATACAAATACACAATTCGGAGCTGCCTTAATGTTAAGTATCTTGTCTTGGTGGCTCAGTGCAATAACAATTAAGCCAATTCAGTTGGACAATAATAAGGACAGTAAGGCACTCATGTATACTCAATGTTTGTTCATAATACATTACCATATTTTAATCATCTTGTTAGAATTTTGAACCAATTACAGTGCTTGTCACAACATTAGCTGGCCAGTTTACTCTCAAAACGGCGTCATCCATTAGCTGGGAGTTTGAGTGCCTTTTCTCATCTAGAAAACAATGAATTGTTCTCGTAGAAATCCATAGCAGTCGCAACAAAAGTGCTGTTTTTGATGCCAGCCTGGGTGGAGGGAACAACTGATGTATTTTTGGAGGGGGGGGGGGGGGGGGGGTGAAATGATGCCTGTGAGGCACACTGTGAGCATTTATCCTGGGCCATAATGGGGTGCTGAGTTGCTAGTGGCGGCCATTGTTTAATGATCTCCTTGGGCGCTGGGAGTAAACTACTGCGGTAATCAGAAGGGTAAACTCAGCTATATTTCAATTTGGAGAGCCGCTCTTCCGTTCAGAGAGGCCGCTCTGAGACGATAAATAATAGGACTATTTAGCTTATCCCACAGGCTGCCTCTCTGACACCTACCCAAACACACACACACACACACACACACAGTCAACCTATAACAATTCATGTCCCTTCCATAAATCAGCCCCACTAAAAGCTGGTGATTAGCGACATCATTTAGCCCCTAAAACCCAAACAGGGACAATTGTTTCCTTCCCTGTTTTAGGGAGAAGATGGAGAGAAGCACAGATGGTAAATTGGTTGGAGGGGAATGAACTGTAGCTGGATGACTGGACTTGGAGATGTAGAATAAATTCAATGCAGGTTTTAGTTTTGGAGTTGAGATTATTTGGGCTATTTATTGTGGCCAGTGACTGTTTTGACCTTGTAGATTAGGACATGATGATAGTGTCCTTTATCCTAAAGTGTCCTAAAAGTCAAAATTTTTTAAGGTGAGCGTGATGTAAATACACAAAATAAAATAAAAATATCAGTTGAATCAAACATACATTTCATTTTGAAATATAAAGCAACAACTACAAATAAAGGACTGAACCTTATGCCAATCTATCGAGAGAACTACTGAGCGGGTAATTTCAGTACTTTTAACGTTTCGTCATATTTCATTATCTTTGTCCTTTGTTCATTGAGGCACAAACTGTCAACATCCAATTGCATAGCTGAGATCGCTCACCCTTTACATCTAACATCTAACAGACCAACGGATGACAAACAAGCAGTTGACATGAATCATCATTTAGTTATGCACTCTTGTGTTCCTTTATAATCCCGAACTAGAATAATTGCTGCCTGTTGTGCACTTCAATGTATGTATATGTCATTTTACTGAATAGGGACAATGTCATTGCTCTGCTTTGTGATGGAGAATGTCATGTTGAGAAGTGGAAGAGTAAAGCTGACAATGAAAACAAAATAAAAACATTGCATTACACTGTGCTTATGAATGAAATATTTTATGTTTGGAGTAAAAACATGAAACAAGAGGTTGTTTTAAATGTAGTCGGTGGGCTGCTACACAATATCTATATAATACTTTTTTCTTTCCTTTTGTCTCTTGTAAGGTTTGTAAAATACATCGGAGCAACAAAATGATTTTTGCTTTTATTGTATTAAAAAAAGGGTTTAAGAAAAAATAAATGATCACAGAGAACAAATGAAAACCGCAGTGTAGCATTACTGCAAATCCTAGAGTTTTTTAAGATAGATAATTTGACATGCAGCTTGCATTAAGCACCACTTTTTTTTAATCTAAATTACAGACATGAAATTTTAATTAACCCATATTTGTCCACTTAAGCGCAAGAAGAAGTTGGTAATTGGACTAAAGGGAAATAAAAAATATTTTCCAGGCAATAAAATCCTCATACATTTTTTGTGTGAGAAACCAGCGATTTACAAGCACCAATAAAAATCAAATTGATAAGCAACCTAACCCCACAATTTTCTCAAGTACCATCGTGCAATACTGTTTCTTCTGGTCTCGGTGGAGATGGATCAGACGCGTGTCTGATGATGGCTTCCTAAAGAGCTTCAATTAATGGCCTGTCACTTATCATTAGAGCTGCTGAAAGGGGGGACACTAGGGAACGTGATGCAAACAAAGGCACGTTTTAGGACGTCAATTCTAAAAGCACCCATCGACTCTCTATTGTAGCGGCTGACCTCTGAGGCTCTCGTCCCTGCTGGCCCGGAGCCCTGCTGTCCCTCCTGGGGGATTAGGGGGATCTGGAGAAATTAGCCGTTTTGATGACAAGCAGAGGCCAAAGGACGAGCGGGTGTTAATGTCCCCTTTTTACGGGGACAAAAGCAGTGGGGATTTTAAATAACACGTCTCCATCGCCGCCTGCGTCCACTCCAGTCACAGTGTGAGTGCCGTCGGTTACCCAGCGGCGTTAATTGATTGAAGTCGTGTGCGAGCAGAAGGAACTGGTGTGTCTGATAGCCTACATTGTTCTGCATCTGTGGCACAGAAATCCAGCTCATTTTTGCAATTTAACAAAAAAATAAACTTCCCCCCAATATTGCATATCATTTAACAATTGAAGTACATATAGTTTTATTAGGGGCTAAAGGTCAGAGATGTCAACATTCAACTTGAAGTTCCATGATTCCTCATCAACTATCTTTAGTCCGGGTCTAGCAAGGATGTTTACTTTTCATTACAGTTTCACACAGAGGCAGGGAGATCCTCAAAGAGAACATCCACAACAACATCCTCTTGACTGGGGCTCTGCAGTGCTGCTTTTGTCCATTACGCTTGGCCTCCTCATTGACAGCCAATAAATCATTCATTTAGAGGCAAAGCAGGGAGAGAATCAAACAGCCATTTCAGAGCCTGAGGCCTTTCACTGTAGTGGCTGCTGCAGGCCACAGATCTAATGTAGAGTGGCCAGGCTGCAGGCGGGTGGAAGGGCTCTTAAGAGACAGAAGCGCATTGTTTGGAGGGACGGGAAATGCTGCTCTCATTAGACCTGGAGCTGAAAACCAACCTGAAAGGCCTGCTTCAATTTACCTGCCCTGTGCTTGGAATAAATCAGCGTGTGTGCGTGTGTGTGTGTGTGTGTCTGTGTGTGGCTTGCACACATACAAACACATGTACAACTGCTAACACATACACACACTCATAGCAGACACTTACAAAGAGCTCTATAGATGCCTTCCAGGGCGCACTTCTTCAGCTTCAGAGTTGTTTTAGCACAGCGCTTGTTAAAGGTAAAACCTTTTACCTCTCTGCCTCGGATGGCCCTTTTGTTAAGGTGCTTTATCATTCAAATCAGAATCACAATTAAGCTCATCCTGACTTGTGTGGGTTTTTTTTTCCCCCCTTTTCTGCTGTAGATTTGAGTACTTCTTTGCACAAAGTGACTCGCTGCTGCGATGAGTAATGAGTAATGCTTGAACAAGACGACTGTCGGGGGCCGTTCAGCTGCTGCAACAAGAGTTGCCTCGGGGCAGATAAGTATAAGCTTACAAAGATATCGTAGTTATTATTTCCACGGAATATTCCTAGAGAGATCGTGGGTAATTTTGAGCTTAGGTTTAGCGTTTTGGCCTGTTGCCATGCTGAATTCCACGAGAGCCAAAAACTCACTCGGCGCAACCAAAGTAAAGAGAATCTAATACTTTACACCACGTAGTCAGGCACAGCAGGTAACATTCTGTGACAAATTCCAACACACACTGAGACTAAACAAAAGAAAGGGAATACATTTCACAGTCGCTGCTATAAAGAGCAGAACAAATTGTAGAGACTGAGAGCAGCCTGGAAGAAGTGGAAGAAAGATGGATAGAAGGTAAGTAGAAGGAAAAAATTAGAAAAGGGACAGATAGGAGCCAAGCTGGAAAAGTGGGAACGGAGAGCAGCAAGCCCCTGTAGAAATGTGTTGGCAGAGATGTTAGACTATTTAAATACTGATGAGGCCCTCTGTCTCTCCTCGTCTCTGCTAATGACATACTCGTCAAAGCCAGACAAAAGAACCTGCAGCCTGTCACAACACACACACGCACACACACACAGGCAACACACCAGGGTACATCTGTGTTTGTGTGTCAGGGGGATTCTCACACGCCGTTCTGTCAGGGTGTACGGTACCTCTGAGAGGTGATAAATCTCCACTTCCTTGTCAGAGAGTGCCGCGCGCCGCATCACCAACGTACACAACAAAATCTCTACTCGGGTCACTTTAGCATTTCTCCCCATCCTCATTTCTCCTTTCCTTCTTGCCGCACTACCCTCATCAATTTGTTCTCTTGGCCTGCTGTGTCTCCACCGGCATTCAAAATTAAGGTGTCACACCAGAGCAGATGGATTACGCAGAGTCGCACACACACACAGAGAGACACATGCGACTCATAAATGAGGTGAAATGGAATCAGACTCGTAGTGAATGCCTGCTTGAAAAACTGTTTTGTCCATAAGCACTGCACTCCGTTTCAGCCCGTATCGATCGCTGCTTGTTATTTGTTCTGAAGTGAACGGTGCGCACATTTTTGAGCTAACAGCAAAGTCTTTGTCTGTCGGGACTGCTGACAGGAAACAGCAGGTGATAGAGCAACATCGTGAAAGGAACGGCCTGCTATAAAACAGGCAATGAGCACCATGAAAACGGTCCCTCACAAAACACATACGTCTGTTTGATACATGGACACGGTGTCACGTCAGACAATAAAGTGTCCATGCAACAGACACTCAAACAGGCAGGGGGGGAGGGGGGTATATTTGTTTGGGTTTCAGTGTGTGACTGCGTTTCCAATTGTTATTGCAGCTAGAAACTAAACTTTTGCACTAAATTGGCTTTAAAAAGACATCATAAAAATGTCTCTCCATCTTTCATCGCCTCTCCTCGTCATCTCCTCTTTGTGACTTTAGCTCTAAAGCAGAGGAGAGTGTCAGCGAGTGTTCTGTTTGATTCAGTGCTATCTAACCTTGCTTTATGAAAGCATTAAATTGATGGTTCCAGACCAGCCCAGAGAAAATGCACATAAAACTGAGACTAACTGAGAGATAATAGTCCTCGTAAACTGGTCTAAGAGCTCTATAACTCACAACGTCCTCAACTTGTTCCGTCTTACACAGCACAAGCTGTCGCATCCAAAATACTGATGCGCCCCGAAGACACCGAGTGAAATGCAAATGCAAGCAAAAGGCAAATCACAAATGAGAAAAATACAAGACCGCAACCTGCAAACACTCCCAAATCTATTGGTTAGTATTTAAATCCAGAAACCAACACTAGAAAACAACTAAATCTGTCTTTTTCAATTGTGTGATGCTGGTAATTATTTGTTACATCAGAAGAAAACAATCCTATTTGCATGCACAAAAATCTAAATGCTTAGCAACTGCAAAAAAAAAACCAAAAAACTAAATAATTGTTTTTACAGTTTTCGTTTCCCCATGCGGGTTTTGTTACTTTGGGCAGAGTCAGGTCAATTGTTTGCCTCTGTTTTCAGTATCTGTGCCAAGCTCACTAACCGAATGCTGGCACATGAGCGGAGTATCAATCTTCTCATCTAACACTACGAGAAAATTGTTCCCAAAATGTGAAACTAGTCTTTTAAAGTCCAATGCATAATACACAACACATTTGGTCCAAAGATTACAGATTGGGTCGTTCATACAGCAGCTTTTTAAGTGCTAAGTGGAAGTACTGAGTTTGTCTCGCGTATCTCTCAATAATGTATAATAAAAAACACATTTCACCTGATTGTGGATGCATATTATATATATTTGCATTCGTACTAAATGCATTTTTCTACAGTCTTTGTTGTGGATGAAGATGACATCATGAAATGTGTGTTTAGTAGTAGTAGCTGCTGTCAGCTGGATGAGTGATGAGCAATGTAATGGCAACCTTAACTGTGTGTGTGGTAAGAGAGAAGATAAAGACATTTTCCCTCCAGCACCCAACACTTTCAAGGTCTGCTCGGCTCCGATAAACCAACTCTGCATCCCTCCATCCTCTACCTCGTGCTACCTTTGCAGGACAACACAAACTACACATGGTGCAAGAGGGAGCATGCTTTTGTAGTTCAATCAAACTTTACTTTTAAGTACAAAAACAGGAAATTGTTGGGACAATGAGCGCTATTGTATATGCAGAGGACAAGTTTGGTGCGCATGCGTAATGCACTGGTCCAACTTTTTCAGTCCTGATGCTGGGCATCAACAGAAGTCGAGTACTTATCTAATACCAATGTTTAATTAATAAGCCGTATGCCTCACTGTGTGGAAGTGACTGACAAGGCTGGATGACTTAACGTGACTTATACATTGCTTTCTTATCTTAGTGAAGATATAATGTACTGAAATAATATTTATTTTAATAAAGGTATCTGACCCCAGACCGGCCCATTGCAGCGATACCTGATCCAACCATTCGAGTCTGTATCGGACCGACATCCGTTAACAGGATTGGTATCAGTGCATCTCTTGTGTGCAGCGAGTGCCTGAGATCTCTGAGTCTGTTGTATATCTTTGCAGGATGCACAGGGTGGTAATGGATGGCCGGCGGGCGCCCGCTGACGTGTTATTCTTTTATAAAACATTGCCTCTGCGTACCAGAGCAGGGGAAGAGCGTGTCACGCTTGTGATGAATGACCAGAGGGTAACATCTTCACTCCTGACCCCTAACACAGGCATGCATGCTCACACATACACAGACGTACATAAAATCAAGCATGCACATTCAACTTAGCACACTGACTATTTTTTTTCCCCCACTGCGAAAGCACACACAAACATCTGATGCAGTGAATCGACTAAGCAGAGGGCGATCGAGATGCAGGTCGGTGACCTCTCTGTGCAGCGAATAGAAAGAGAGAGTTGGTATTCTTCACAAAGCTTCTTCTCACATTGGTTTCATCTCTTTATTATTTGTTTTCATTTGATCACAGATCCGTCATAAAAGAGACTTTTTTCTTGCTTGCCTCATTTATCACACGGGCTGACTAACAGGCCTGCAATCATCAAAGGTATCCTCAGCTATGTCTCCAAACAAAGCATGAAAGACCCACATCAAAAGCAGCTAGCAGAGCCGGAGCTGCTGGACAATGCTGAGGAGCTGGAGAGGTTAGTAATAATAAGCAGTGACCTTCTGCTTTTACATGCACGCCACTGGCACTTGAACGCAGCGCACTGACAATCTAACAAGCAGCAAAGAATGCTTATGCATCAGAGGACTGGTCACAACACTGCTATACCCGGAGAAGTGCAGCACCAGAAAGAGAAAGAGAGAGACAGAGAAAGAGATAGGAAGAGAAGGAGACATGATAGGGAGGAAAGCGAGACAGAGGGGATGAGGAGGGAGACAATGAGACAAGGAGACAGAGACAGAGAGGGTGAAGGTGGCGGAGGTTTGGCAGGGCGGGTGGGGAAAGGGAACAGGCAGCCAGTCTATTATCAGGGGTCTATAGAGAAGCATTTAGGGACAAATAGGACACCACCCCCTGTCACCCACAAGCATTCAGCCCCTGTCAGCCCGGCCCATTCAGCAAACCCCAGGGGGAAGTGGCCAAGGGGGGACAGAGGGGAGGATGCAGGATCAGGGTAAGGGGGGGCTGAAGATGGAGTACCCTGGTACCACCCCTCCATGATGCTTCAGATGCTGTATCCTAGCAACGGCACTCTGGGTGTGACCCGTAGTCATACGGCTCCATTCAGTTTCACACCTCT